>NC_050103.1:151621486-151924517 GCF_902167145.1 Zea mays
CTCAGGATATTTTGCAGAAACGACAATATTTTATACAGGGTTGTTTTGTAAAACATTTTGTATTTTTCAAAGCGCATCCTCTCCAAAATGAGCAGGAAGTTTTTCAGTGTAGAACAAAATCTCCTGGACTAAACCATCCAGTTATCTCAGCAGTTCCCACTGGTTTTCATTTTCAAAAACAGCTACTAGACTTTCCGTCCACCATAGCTCACGGCTCAACCGCCGGACCTTTTAAAAAACACTTTTCAAAAGCACCTTCTTTTTGTTGGAAAACAAAACACTAATTGTCATACCACACCAGACTCAACCATATCCGTGGACGCGGACTATTCGAATAGGTTTGAACTCTACGCAGAGGGGCACACTTTACCCACTAGTTCGGCTCTGCGATCTCATGGCCAATGAGACCCGAATCCGAATCTCTTTCTTTCCTCGCGCGTCCTTACCTTAACGGTTATACCGGAAGGAGTCAGGCCACCGCCATGTCCAAACCGGACAAAACATTCCCTCTCCTTATCCTCCCGGTGCTCCCCAGCCATCATAACCCTGGGGTTCGGACCCGTACAAGTTCAGATTGAGTGACTGCCCATACAGTCTCGAGTGGTTATATTTGTCATTAGTACATGTAGTGAAGGATGACAAATCAGTCCTTATATGAGAGGACAATCTTTCTGCTCACACCTAACCCTGTTGAGCCATCACCTTAGGCCCTCCCCTAAACCAGGGAGTCCCTGATCATCCCTACTCAAAGGTGATAAGGGTGACAACCCTTCATCATACCCATTTTGAAAAGCATTTTCTTTTGAAAACTCACACCTTTTCTCAAATCATTTGTAACAAAGATATCAAGGAGTATAAAGATTAATTGCGGCAAGCGGCTGGGTGGCCATAATAACTTCTCTCAAAATCATATCATGCATAAAATAACAGACTGGGGGTTGTGGTTGAAAAATCATAGGTAATTTATGCATCAAAGGAATCCAGTGAGCTTGTCGTTGCTTATCCAGCGAAAGGGGGAGAGCTCGCTGAACTGGCTTCTGGCTCCACCGCCTGGCGTAGACTTGCAGATCTGGCCTCCACGAGACGGCATGAACGCTCCGATAACTATGCAACATGAATAAGCAAACATACAAACCAACAAGTGTACCAACAAATATTTAGTATAGTGGTCAAAATGGCGATATATAAATGGGTAGAGTCTTGAGCAGAATCTGTGTCATGTGGTGTTGAGATACTACTAGTGATGGAGCGAAGGTGCTTACCAGGAGGGTGGACTAGAGGCGAAGCGACACTATGCGTGTAGCCGGCAGAGCGGAGTAACGGAGTGGGTGGGAGTTTTCCTTGGCTGAGCGTGTTGAGTGTGTGTGGAGAGGGATATGGTAGCTGGGTGTATTTATAGCTGGGTGTATGTGGTGTAGCATAGTGAAGTTCACTGTTGGTGAGAATAGTGACGAATGAATCGTCTGACTTAGTATGAATAGGAGAGTTATAGGCAGAATATAAGACAAGAGTATTTTGGGAGTTTTTTGGGATATGAACCATGCTTAAGGAATGACATGGTTGGATAGGGAATAGTTTGATAAGAATTTAGGAACAACAATTATTGGACTCTAAGTTTGGAAGCCTGGTTCGAAGGAATCTCAAAGTTAAGCGTGCTCAACTTGGAGAAACCTAGGATGGGTGACCAGATGGGAAGTTCCCTACTGGAAGGAAAATCACAGTCACCGGAGTTCGTATGACTGGAATATTGGTCTGGCAGGTCTTAGGTGGACTGGACAGCATGATGGATGAGTAGTTGAAATTTGGGGTGATCGGATGATTGACGAATAGTAACGATGAATAGTGACGACAAAAAAGAAATTATAGATATCATCGATGAATAGTAATGATGATAAATAGTAACGACGAATAGTAACGATGATGAATAGTGTCGGCGCATAGTAACGATGCATAGTAACAATGAATAGTAATGGTGAATAGTGACGGTGAATAGTCATATAAACGAACGATGAACGATGAATAGCGACTATGAACAAATGTACGAACGATCGAATGATAGGACGAACGAACGATCAAAATTTCGGCAGCATAACGGCAGTACAAAGATTATCTGGATGAACGATGAATAGAGGCTATGAACGAACGATGAACGATGAATAGGAACTATGAACGAACGATGAACGATCGAATGATCGAACGAACGAACGATCAGAATTTCGGTAGCATAACGGCTAAACAATGATTATTTGGACGAACGAACGGACGAACGATTGAATGATCGAACGAACAGACGAACGATCGGACGAACGATCGAACGATCGGACGAACGAACGAACAAACTAAGAACAGGTGGACGAACGATCGAAGAACGACCAAATGATCCTTGTGCTAGTGTGTGCTTGTGTGGGAAGTGGAGTGGGCGTGTGGGGGGAGGGAGAGAGAGTTGCCATGAAATGGCTTTGGGTGGCTTGAGAGGAGGCCCTTGCCCCTCTATTTATAGCCATGGTGGGGGGATTAGGAGGAGGTATGAGAGGATTAGTGGGAGGATGAGAGGATTAGTGGGAGATTAGCATGGATCTGTCTTGTATAAGTGAGATTAGCTTGTAGAGCTCACCGTATGACACCGGAGGCATACGTATACGTATGAGCATGAGAAAAATTATGTGGTGTATGTGGTGTAGTACAGTAGAGTTCACTGTTGGTGAGAATAGTGACGAGTGAATCATCTGACTAGGGGTGGGCGTTCGGGTTACCCGAAAATTTCGGGTCGGGTATTTCAGGTTTTTAAAATTTCGGGTTTTGAGAATCGATACCCGAAATTACAATGGGTTTTGCAATACCCGAAAATTCGGGTACCCGGAATTTCGGGTTCGGGTTCGGGTATTCCCGAACTACCCAAACTATTGTGTCGGCTTCATAAAACACATACACCCTATTAAATTAGTATAAAAATATAGTTTGAATAATGATATACATGGACATATAAAACACAAGCAATCTACAGTCACAAGTTATGCACACTTACACATAATTATAGATGCACAAATAATAATTAAGCATGACATCAGTACATGACACATGAAAGTTCGAGTAATTCGGGTATTTCGGACCCGATTGTGATACCCGAATTACCCAAAATAAATTTGGGTTTTACAAGTTGCTACCCGAAATTTCCGAACAAAATTCGGCTTTCGGGTATTTCGGGTTCGGGTTCGGGTTTCGGGTTCTTTGCCCAGCCCTACATCTGACTTAGTTTGAACACGGAAATTATAGGCAGAATATGGGACAAGAGTATTTTGGGAGTTTTCTGGAATATGAACCATGCTTAAGGGATGACATGGTGGGATAGGGAATAATTTGATAAGAATTCAGAAACAATAATTATTGGAATCTGAGTTTGGAAACCTGGTTAGAAAGAATCTCAAAGTAAAGCATGCTCAACTTGGAGAAATCTGGGATGGGTGACCATACGAGAAGTTCTTACTGAAAGGAAAATCACAATCATCGGAGTTCGTATAACTGGAATATTGGTCTGGCAGGTCTTAGGTGAACTGGACAACATGATGGATGAGTAGCTAAAATTTGGGGTGATCGGATGACCGATGAATAGTAATGATGAATAGTGACAATGAAATAGTAATGATAAATATCATCGATGAACAGTAACGATGACGATGATGAATAGTGACGGTGAATAGTAACGATGATGAATAGTAACGTTGAATAGTTTATATGAACGAACGATGAACGATGAATAGTGGCTACGAACGAACGATGAACGATGAATAAGAACTATGAACGAACGAACGAACAATTGGAATTTCGGCAACATAACGACTGAACAAAGATTATTTGGACGAACGGACGGACGAACGATGAATAGGGACTATGAACGATGAATAGGAACTATGAACGAATGATGAACGATGAATAGGAACTACAAACGAACGAACGAACGATCGAATGATCGGACAAACGAACGATCGGAATTTCGGCAGCATAACGGCTAGACAAAGATTATTTGGACGAACGATCGAACGATCAGACGAACGAACCATGAACGATCGGACAAACGAAGGAACAAACTAAGAACAGGTGGACGAACGATCGAAGAATGACCAAACGATCCTTGTGCTAGTGTGTGCTTGTGTGGGAGGTGGAGTGGGCGTGTGTTGGGGGAGAGTTGCCATGAAATGGCTTGTGGTGGCTTGAGAGGAGGCTCTTGCCCCTCTATTTATAGACAAGGTGAAAGGGAAATGTGCCCTTGGGCCATTTCTAAGTATTTTGGTGATTGAGTGCCAACACAAGTGCTTAAATGTGAATCTATGCCCATGGATGAACAAAGTGCAAATCAAGAGCAAAGGTATGTTTCTAAGTCTTAGTACATTGGTTTTGTGTACTAATATACTTGTCTAAGTATCAGAAACAGAAAGAAGAAGAAAAGAGAAGAGTTGGCTGTGTACAGCCAAGAGGCTGTTTTGGTCTGGGGCACCGGACTGTCCGGTGGTGCACCGGACAGTGTCTGGTGCGCCAGGCTGCCTCGGGCGAACTGGCCGCTCTCGGGAATTCGCCGACGGCGTACGGCTAAAATTCACCGGACTGTCCGGTGTGCACCGGACTGTCCGGTGAGCCAACGGTCGGCCGGTCCAACGGTCGGCCGCGGAATCTGCGCGCGACACGTGGCCGGGCCAACGGTCGGAAGGGGGCACCAGACTATCCGGTGTGCACCGGACATGTCCGGTGCGCCAACGGCTCCCAGATCTGCAACGGTCGGCTGTGCCATTTTAGGAAGGAGATCGGGCACCGGACAGTGTCCGGTGTGCACCGGACTGTCCGGTGCGCCCGATGACAGAAGGCAAGATCAGCCTTCCAGAATTGCTCTCAACGGCTCCTAGCTGCCTTGGGGCTATAAAAGGGACCCCTAGGCGCATGGAGGAGTACACCAAGCAACCTTAGAGCATTCTTGATCATCCACACTCAGTCTTTGCGCATTTGTTTGTCATTCTCAGTGATTCGAGCTCCGTTCTAGTGAGAACTTTGAGATAGTCTTTTGAGCTCGATTCTTGGCCGTGTGTGTGCGCATTTTGCTGTGGATTTGTGTGTGTTGCTTCCCTTCCTTACTCCGTGATTCTTTGTGAACATCAAAAGTGTAAGGGCGAGAGGCTCCAAGTTGTGGAGATTCCTCGCAAACGGGATATTGAAAAGAAAAGCATAACACTGTGGTATTCAAGTTGATCATTGGATCACTTGAGAGGAGTTGAGTGCAACTCTCGTCCGTTGGGACGCCACAACGTGGAGTAGGCAAGTTGTGTACTTGGCCGAACCACGGGATAAATCACTGTGTCTTCTCTGTATTGAATTCTTTGTGATTATCGTATTGTGCAAGATCTTCTCTCTAGCCACTTGGTGATTATTGTGCTAACGTTTAACCAAGTTTTGTGGCTTAAGTTTAAAGTGTTACAGGATCACCTATTCACCCCCCTCTAGGTGCTCTCAATTGGTATCAGAGCCGTTCTCTTCACAAGGGACTAACCGCCCGAAGAGATGGATCCTAAAGGGAAGGGAATCGTGATCAACGACAAGGAGAAGGAGTCCTTCGTCAACGAGCCAAGGGATGACAAGTCCAACGACTCGGGCTCGAGCCACAGACGCAAAGATGGGAAGAAGAAGAAGACAAGACGCATCAAGGAGATCGTCTACTACGACAGCGATGAGTCTACTTCCTCCCAAAAGGACGACGACCACAACGAATACGAGAGAAAGAAACCGGTCAATTCGAACTTTTCTTTTGATTACTCTCGTATTCCTCAAAGTACTAATGCTCATTTATTATCTATTCCACTTGGTAAACCTCCTCATTTTGATGGAGAGGACTACGGATTTTGGAGTCACAAAATGCGTAGTCACTTGTTCTCTCTCCATCCTAGCATATGGGAGATTGTAGAAAGTGGAATGCACTTTGATAGTACGGATAGTCCCATGTTTATTAATGAACAGATTCATAAAAATGCACAAGCTACTACTGTATTGCTAGCCTCTTTGTGCAGGGACGAGTACCATAAGGTGAGCGGCTTGGACAATGCCAAGCAGATCTGGGACACCCTCAAGATCTCTCATGAGGGGAATGATGTCACCTTGCTCACCAAGATGGAGTTAGTGGAGGGCGAGCTTGGACGGTTCGCAATGATAAGGGGCGAGGAGCCAACTCAAACATACAACCGGCTCAAGACCCTTATCAACAAAATAAGGAGCTACGGAAGCACGCGATTGAAGGATCACGACGTCGTCCGCCTAATGTTAAGGTCCTTTACCGTTCTTGATCCTCATTTGGTGAACAATATTCGTGAAAATCCTAGGTACACCAAGATGTCGCCCGAAGAAGTTCTGGGGAAGTTCGTAAGCGGGCGAATGATGATCAAGGAGGCAAGATATGTGGACGACGCGTTGAACGGTCCTATTCATGAGCCTCAACCCATTGCTCTCAAGGCAACGAGGAGCAAGGAGGCGCAAGTTGAGGCGGCCGGGCTAAATAATGAGGAGATGGCCCTCATCATTAAGCGGCTTCAAGACGGCGCTTAAAGGTCACAAGGGACAGCCAAGCAAGACCAAAACAAAGGAGAAGCGCTCGTGCTTCAAATGTGGTAAGATTGGTCATTTCATTGCTAACTGTCCCGATAATGAAAGTGACCAGGAAAAGGGGAACAAAAGGGAGAAGAAGAAGCATTACAAGAAGGCCAAGGGCGAGGCACATATCGGAAAGGAGTGGGATTCGGATTGCTCCTCCTCCGACTCCGACAATGAAGGACTCGCCGCCACCGCCTTCAACAAATCATCCCTCTTCCCCAACGAGCGTCACACATGCCTTATGGCAAGGGAGAAGAAGGTATGCAATCAAAACAATGTCACTTATGATTCTTCTAGTGATGATGAGTCCAGTGATGAAGAAATAGATTACTCTAGTTTGTTCAAGGGATTGGATAGAACTAAAATAGAAAAGATTAATGAATTGATTGATGCCTTGAATGAAAAGGACAGACTCTTAGAAAAACAAGAGGATCTTTTATATGAAGAGCATGACAAATTTGTAGAGGCACAAAAATCTTATGCTTTAGAAGTTAAAAGAAATGAAGTGCTTTCTGGTGAATTATCTTCTTGTCATGAAACCATTGCTACTTTAAAAGGTGTTAATAATGATTTAAATGCTAAACTAGAAGTGGCTAGTAAATCTAACTCTTGTGTAGAACATGTTATGGTTTGCACTAGGTGTAAAGATTTTAATGTTGATGCGTGTAGTGAACACCTAGTTTCAATTTCTAAATTGAATGATGAAGTGGCTAGTCTTAATGCCCAACTTAAGACTAGCAAAAGCGAATTTGATAAATTAAAATTTGCAAGGGATGCCTACACAATTGGTAGACACCCCTCAATTAAGGATGGACTTGGCTACAAGAGGGAAGCTAAGGACTTGACAAGCCATAAGGCTCCTATCTCCGCCAAGGAGAAAGGGAAGGCTCCTATGGCTAGTAGTGCTAAAAAGAACCATGCTTTTATGTACCATGATAGGAGACAAACTAGAAATGCTTATAGGAGTTATAATGCTTATGATGATTTTGATTCTCATACCATGTTTGCTTCTAGTTCTTCCTATACACATGGTAGAAATATGAGAGGTGCTATTCATCATGTGCCTAGAAAGAATATTATTCATGCTCCTAGGAAAGTAATGAATGAACCTTCTACAATATATCATGCTTTGAATGCTTCCTTTGCAATTTGTAGAAAGGATAGAAAGGTGATTGCTAGGAAATTAGGGGCAAAATGCAAGGGTGATAAAACTTGCATTTGGGTCCCTAAAACAATTGTGACTAACCTTGTAGGACCCAACAAGAGTTGGGTACCTAAGTCCCAAGCCTAAATTTGCCTTGCATGTTTATGCATCCGGGGGTTCAAGCTGGATTATTGACAGCGGATGCACAAACCATATGACGGGGGAGAAGAAGATGTTCACCTCCTACGTCAAGAATAAGGATTCCCAAGATTCAATTATATTCGGTGATGGGAATCAAGGCAAGGTAAAAGGGTTAGGTAAAATTGCAATCTCAAATGAGCACTCTATCTCTAATGTGTTTTTAGTAGAGTCTCTTGGATATAATTTGCTATCCGTTAGTCAACTATGCAATATGGGATATAATTGTCTTTTTACAAATGTAGATGTGTCTGTCTTTAGAAGAAGTGATGGTTCACTAGCTTTTAAGGGTGTATTAGACGACAAACTTTATTTAGTTGATTTTGCAAAAGAGGAGGCCGGTCTAGATGCATGCTTGATAGCTAAGACTAGCATGGGCTGGCTGTGGCATCGCCGCTTAGCACATGTAGGGATGAAGAACCTTCACAAGCTTCTAAAGGGAGAACATGTGGTAGGTTTGTCTAACGTGCAATTCGAAAAAGATAGACCTTGTGCAGCTTGTCAAACAGGTAAACAAGTGGGAGGAGCGCATCACAGCAAGAATGTGATGACCACTTCAAGACCTCTGGAGCTGCTGCATATGGACCTCTTCGGACCCGTCGCCTATCTAAGCTAGAGATGGCAACGGGTATAAACCCGCTGGGTTTTGCCGTCCCAAACCCGTACCCGTGAAAAATATCTATGCCCGTTAAAAAACCCATACCCATGACGGGTTTGAGATTTTGCCCAAACCCGTACCCATCGGGTTAGCGGGTACCCATGGGTTACCCGCGGGTTTCATCTCCAATATACTTGTTCTTCCCATAATCAATAAGTATCGTAATAATTAATGATATCATGATCCAAAATCTATGTATTGAACAACGAGTTCATGATTTGGTATACAAATTATTAGTAGAGAGAATGAAATACAAATAATAAGTTGTATAATTAAGTGACCTTGCACTAGTTATACATCCACTACATATATATAACGCTAGTAAAAACTATAATAGCAAGCAAACAACACTCTCACCGACTACTGATACATTCACCAATTGATAAAAAATTATGTAGTAAATAAGGAATAATAAGTTTGTTGTTCGTTTATAAAATAAAATGACAATATGCACTAGGTTTGGTCGGGTTTAAAAAACCCACGGGTTCACGGGTTTGGGTACTATAGGAACAAACCCGTACCCATAAACCCGTCGGGTATAGATTTATGCCCATTAACAAACCCATGGGTATGAACATTGACCCAAACCCGTACCCTAATAGGGTAAAAACCCATCGGGTTTCGGGTTTCGGGTACCCATTGCCATCTCTAATCTAAGCATAGGAGGAAGTAAGTATGGTTTAGTTATTGTTGATGACTTTTCCCGCTTCACTTGGGTGTTCTTTTTGCAGGATAAGTCTGAAACCCAAGGAACCCTCAAGCGCTTCCTCAGGAGAGCTCAAAATGAGTTTGAGCTCAAGGTGAAGAAGATAAGGAGCGACAATGGGTCCGAGTTCAAGAACCTTCAAGTGGAGGAGTTCCTTGAGGAGGAAGGGATCAAGCACGAGTTCTCCGCTCCCTACACACCACAACAAAATGGTGTGGTAGAGAGGAAGAACAGGACGCTAATCGATATGGCAAGGACGATGCTTGAAGAATTCAAGACCCCCGAGTGTTTCTGGTCGGAAGCTGTGAACACGGCTTGCCACGCCATCAACAGGGTCTACCTTCATCGCCTCCTCAGGAAAACTTCGTATGAGCTACTAACCGGTAACAAACCCAATGTATCTTACTTTCGTGTATTTGGGAGCAAGGGCTACATTCTAGTGAAGAAGGGTAGAAATTCTAAATTTGCTCCCAAAGCTGTAGAAGGGTTTTTGTTAGGTTATGACTCAAATACAAAGGCGTATAGAGTCTTCAACAAATCATCGGGTTTGGTTGAAGTCTCTAGCGACGTTGTATTTGATGAGACTAATGGCTCTCCAAGAGAGCAAGCTGTTGATTGTGATGATGTAGATGAAGAAGATGTTCCGACGGCCGCTATACGAACCATGGCGACTGGAGAAGTGCGACCACAGGAACAAGATGAACGAGATCAACCTTCTTCCTCAACAATGGTGCATCCCCCAACTCAAGACGATGAACAGGTTCATCAAAAGGAGGCGTGTGATCAAGGGGGAGCACAAGATGATCACGTAATGGAGGAAGAAGCGCAACCGGCACCTCCAATCCAAGTTCGAGCGATGATTCAAAGGGATCATCCCGTCGACCAAATTCTGGGTGACATTAGCAAGGGAGTAACTACTCGATCTCGATTAGTTAATTTTTGTGAGCATTACTCCTTTGTCTCTACTATTGAGCCTTTCAGGGTAGAGGAGGCCTTGCTACATCCGGATTGGGTATTGGCCATGCAGGAGGAACTCAACAACTTCAAGCGCAATGAAGTTTGGACACTGGTGCCTCGTCCCAAGCAAAATGTTGTGGGAACCAAGTGGGTGTTCCGCAACAAACAGGACGAGCACGGGGTGGTGACGAGGAACAAGGCTCGACTTGTGGCAAAAGGTTATGCCCAAGTCGCAGGTTTGGACTTTGAGGAGACGTTTGCTCCTGTGGCTAGGCTAGAATCAATTCGTATCTTGCTAGCATATGCCGCTCACCAT
This sequence comes from Zea mays, assembly GCF_902167145.1. NCBI lineage: Eukaryota > Viridiplantae > Streptophyta > Magnoliopsida > Poales > Poaceae > Zea > Zea mays. Next base: position 151,632,090 of record NC_050103.1, read on the forward strand.
TCTTTCAGGTTGTACCAAATGGATGTGAAGAGCGCTTTCCTCAACGGGCCAATCAAGGAGGAGGTGTACGTGGAGCAACCCCCTGGCTTCGAGGATGAACGGTACCCCGACCACGTGTGTAAGCTCTCTAAGGTGCTCTATGGACTTAAGCAAGCCCCAAGAGCATGGTATGAATGCCTTAGAGACTTTCTAATTATTAATGATTTCAAGGTTGGGAAAGCCGATCCAACTCTGTTTACTAAGACATGTGATGGTGATTTGTTTGTGTGCCAAATTTATGTCGATGACATAATATTTGGTTCTACTAACCAAAAGTCTTGTGAAGAGTTTAGCAGGGTGATGACGCAGAAATTCGAGATGTCAATGATGGGCGAGTTGAACTACTTCCTTGGGTTCCAAGTGAAGCAACTCAAAGATGGCACCTTCATCTCCCAAACGAAGTACACGCAAGATCTGCTAAAGCGGTTTGGGATGAAGGACGCCAAGCCCGCAAAGACTCCGATGGGGACCGACGGACACACCGACCTCAACAAAGGAGGTAAGTCCGTTGATCAAAAAGCATACCGGTCAATGATAGGGTCTTTACTTTATTTATGTGCTAGTAGACCGGACATTATGCTTAGCGTATGCATGTGTGCTAGATTTCAATCCGATCCTAAGGAATGTCACTTAGTGGCAGTGAAGCGAATTCTTAGATATTTGGTTGCTACGCCTTGCTTCGGGCTCTGGTATCCAAAGGGGTCTACCTTTGACTTGGTTGGATACTCAGACTCCGACTATGCTGGATGTAAGGTCGATAGGAAAAGTACATCGGGGACGTGCTAATTCTTAGGAAGGTCCCTGGTGTCATGGAACTCTAAGAAACAAACCTCCGTTGCCCTATCCACCGCTGAGGCCGAGTACGTTGCCGCAGGACAGTGTTGCGCGCAACTACTTTGGATGAGGCAAACCCTCCGGGACTTTGGCTACAATCTGAGCAAAGTCCCACTCCTATGTGATAATGAGAGTGCTATCCGCATGGCGGAAAATCCTGTTGAGCACAGCCGCACAAAGCACATTGACATCCGGCATCACTTTTTGAGAGACCACCAGCAAAAGGGAGATATCGAAGTGTTTCATGTTAGCACCGAGAACCAGCTAGCCGATATCTTTACCAAGCCTCTAGATGAGAAGACCTTTTGCAGGTTGCGTAGTGAGCTGAATGTCTTAGATTCGCGGAACTTGGATTGAATTGTAGCATACATGTGTTTATGCCTTATGATCATGTTCCTTTCTGCATTTTGTTGCTAATTGTGGTGCTCAAGTTGTACAAACACTCCCTGGACCTCACAAGTCCGTTGCAAAATGATGCACATGTTTAGGGGGAGATGTGTTACAACTTGACCCTTTGAGACTAACCATGTGTTCGAGTTTGATAATTTAGTCTCGAAGGAGGATTGAAAGGGAAAAGGTGGACTTGGACCATGAAAGACTTCCACTGCACTCCGATGAGAGGGTAACTTATTCCAAGTTCATCTCATTAACTCTTATTGCCTATTTGCTCTTAATTGAAGATTTTGGTGAGGCAATGGGGTTAAAGGGCCAAGATTGATCCCGTTTTGGTGCTTGATGCCAAAGGGGGAGAAAATAAAGGCCAAAGCGATAAATGGATCAGCTACCACTTGAGAGATTTTGAAAATAGTAGAATAGAGCTTTTTGTTTTAACAAAACTCTCGCATTGTCTCTTTTGTCAAAAGTTGGCCTCTTGTGGGGAGAAGGTTTGATTATGGGAAAAAGGGGGAGTTTTTGGAATCTTGAATCAATTTTCTTTGGAAAACCTCTCTTTATGTCTCTACAAGTGGATTTGACTTAGAGATAGGATTTTGTGTTTGATTTGCAAAAACAAACCAAGTGGTGGCAAAGGATGATCCATATATGCCAAATTGAATCAAAATAAATTTGAGTTTTTATTTGAAGTGATATTGCACTTGTTCTAGTTGCTTTATGTTGTGTTGGCATAAATCACCAAAAAGGGGGAGATTGAAAGGGAAATGTGCCCTTGGGCCATTTCTAAGTATTTTGGTGATTGAGTGCCAACACAAGTGCTTAAATGTGAATCTATGCCCATGGATGAACAAAGTGCAAATCAAGAGCAAAGGTATGTTTCTAAGTCTTAGTACATTGGTTTTGTGTACTAATATACTTGTCTAAGTATCAGAAACAGAAAGAAGAAGAAAAGAGAAGAGTTGGCTGTGTACAGCCAAGAGGCTGTTTCGGTCTGGGGCACCGGACTGTCCGGTGGTGCACCGGACAGTGTCCGGTGCGCCAGGCTGCCTCGGGCGAACTGGCCGCTCTCGGGAATTCGCCGACGGCGTACGGCTAAAATTCACCGGACTGTCCGGTGTGCACCGGACTGTCCGGTGAGCCAACGGTCGGCCGGTCCAACGGTCGGCCGCGGAATCTGCGCGCGACACGTGGCCGGGCCAACGGTCGGAAGGGGGCACCGGACTGTCCGGTGTGCACCGGACATGTCTGGTGCGCCAACGGCTCCCAGATCTGCAACGGTCGGCTGTGCCATTTTAGGAAGGAGATCGGGCACCGGACAGTGTCCGGTGTGCACCGGACTGTCCGGTGCGCCCGATGACAGAAGGCAAGATCAGCCTTCCAGAATTGCTCTCAACGGCTCCTAGCTGCCTTGGGGCTATAAAAGGGACCCCTAGGCGCATGGAGGAGTACACCAAGCAACCTTAGAGCATTCTTGATCATCCACACTCAGTCTTTGCGCATTTGTTTGTCATTCTCAGTGATTCGAGCTCCGTTCTAGTGAGAACTTTGAGATAGTCTTTTGAGCTCGATTCTTGGCCGTGTGTGTGCGCATTTTGCAGTGGATTTGTGTGTGTTGCTTCCCTTCCTTACTCCGTGATTCTTTGTGAACATCAAAAGTGTAAGGGCGAGAGGCTCCAAGTTGTGGAGATTCCTCGCAAACGGGATATTGAAAAGAAAAGCATAACACTGTGGTATTCAAGTTGATCATTGGATCACTTGAGAGGAGTTGAGTGCAACTCTCGTCCGTTGGGACGCCACAACGTGGAGTAGGCAAGTTGTGTACTTGGCCGAACCACGGGATAAATCATTGTGTCTTCTCTGTATTGAATTCTTTGTGATTATCGTGTTGTGCAAGATCTTCTCTCTAGCCACTTGGTGATTATTGTGCTAACGTTTAACCAAGTTTTGTGGCTTAAGTTTAAAGTGTTACAGGATCACCTATTCACCCCCCCTCTAGGTGCTCTCACAAGGTGGGGGGATTAAGGGGAGGAGGCGAGGATTAGTGAGAGGATGCGAGGATTAATGGGAGATAAGCATGTATTTGTCTTGTATAAGTGAAATTAGCTTGTAGAGCTCACTGTATGACACCAGAGGGGTACGTATACTTATGAGCATGAGGAAAATTATGGAGAAAATATTTGTAGGGACTTTTGAAAGGGAAATAGGGCTTAAACCTTTTACTAAATGATTTTGGTGGTTGAAATGCACAACACAGATAATTGGACTAACTAGTTTGCTCTAAATTATATATCCTACAGGTGCCAAAGGTTCAGCACAAACCAATAAAAAGATCAAAGTTAGGGTTCAAAAGAAAGGAGCAAAAGAAACCGAAGAGAACCCTGGTCTGGCGCACCGGACTGTCCGGTGCACCACCGGACAGTGTCTGGTGACCAGGGTCGTACGACCTCAAACTTGCCACCTTTGGGTTTCAGAAGAGCCGCTCCGCTATAATTCACCAGACTGTCCGGTGCACCAGCGGAGCAACGGCTCCAGCGCAACGGTCGACTGCAACGGACACTTGCAAAAGTGCTACAGTGCGCGGACAGTTCGCGCAGAGTTAGAGCAGCCGCCAGAAGGCGCACTGGAGAGTGAACAGTGTCTGTCCGGTGTGGCACCGGACTGTCCAGTGCCCCAAGAATTCAAAGCTCCAACGGTCGAAACCGACAGAACCCTAACGATTGGGTGACGTGGCTGGCGCACCGGACAGTGTCCGGTGGCGCACTGGACTGTCCGGTGCGCCCATCGACAGCAGCCTTTCCCCAACGGTTGAATTGGTGGTTGGGGCTATAAATACCCCCAACTACCTCCACTCCAACCATCCAAACATTCACAACAGTGCATTCAATACAAGAGCAATACACTACACTCCAAGACACAAATCAAAGCCTCCGATCAAATCAAAGTCCACAATTCAACTCTAGTATTTTAGGACTTGTGAGGAGATCGTCTTGTGTTTCTTTGTTGCTCTTGTTGCTTGGTTGGCTTTCTTCTTTCTCTCATTCTTACTCTCAAAGCCTTGTAAGCAAAGCAAGAGACACCAATTGTGTGGTGGTCCTTGCGGGTCCAACTGACCCGGGAAATCAAGGAAGAAAGCTCACTCAGTCTAAGTGACCGTTTGAGAGAGGGAAAGGGTTGAAAGAGACCCGGTCTTTGTGACCACCTCAACGGGGACTAGGTTCTTTGGAACCGAACCTTGGTAAAACAATTCACAGTGTCATCCGCTTTACTTCCTTGGTTGATTTGTTTTCCCCTCTCTCCCGGACTTGGATTTTATTCTAACGCTAACCCTGTCTTGAAGTGTGCTTAAAGTTTGTAAATTTCAGTTTCCACCTATCCACCCCCCTCTAGGCGACTTTCAATTGGTATCAGAGCTCGGTGCTTCATTAGAGTTTAACAACTCAAAGCGATGTCGGGAGATCACGCCAAGAGGGAGATGGAAACGGCCACAAGCCACGGGAAGGCTCCATCAAGGGAGTTCGGCGCCAAAGGAAGGGAGGAATCACCTCCCCGCGTCAAGTCACACTGGAGTGGCGACAAGAAGAAGAAAATGAAGAAAGTGGTCTACTACGAGACCGATTCTTCGTCGCCCTCCACCTCCGGCTCCGACGCTCCGTCCATCACTTCTAAGCGCCATGAGCGCAAGAAGTTTAGTAAGATCCCCTTACGCTATCCCCGCATTTCCAAACGCACTCCTTTACTTTCCGTCCCATTAGGCAAACCACCGGTTTTTTACGGTGAAGATTATTGTATGTGGAGTGATAAAATGAGGTATCACCTAACCTCACTCCACGCAAGTATATGGGATATTGTTGAGTTTGGACCGCAGGTACCATCCGTAGGGGATGAAGGATACGATTCGGACGAGGTTGCCCAAATCCGGCACTTTGACTCCCAAGCAACTACTATACTTCTCGCCTCCTTGTGTCGAGAAAAGTATAATAAGGTGCAAGGGCTAAAAAGTGCCAAAGAGATTTGGGATATACTAAAGACCGCGCATGAAGGGGATGAGGTGACCAAGATCACCAAGCGGGAGACAATCGAGGGGGAGCTCGGTCGATTCATCCTCAACCAAGGAGAGGAGCCACAAGCAATGTACAACCGGCTCAAGACCTTGGTCAACCAAGTGCGCAACCTCAGGAGCACCAAATGGGATGACCATAAAATGGTCAAGGTTATTCTTAGATCACTCGTATTTCGTAATCCTACTCAAGTTCAATTAATACGTGGTGATCCTAGATACAAGATAATGTCTCCCGAGGAAGTAATAGGAAAGTTTGTGAGTTTTGAGTTGATGATCAAAGGCTCCAAACATATCGTAAACTTGGAGCAAGGCGGCACCTCCACACCCGAGGTGTAACCTGTCACATTCAAGGCAACAGAGGAAGAAAAGAAGGAATCTACGCCAAGTAGAATCCCCATCGACGCCTCCAAGCTCGACAAACGAGGAGATGGCGCTCATTATCAAGAGCTTTCGCCAAATCCTCAAGCAAAGGAGGGGGAAGGACTACAAACCCCGCTCCAAAAGGGTGTGCTACAAGTGTGGTAAGCCCGGTCATTTCATTGCTAAATGTCATATGTCAAGTGATAGTGATAGGGGCGATGACAAGAGGGGAAATAGAAAGGAAAAGAAGAAGTACTATAAGAAGAAGGGCGGCGATGTCCATGTGTGTCGGGAATGGGACTCCGACATGAGCTCCACCGACGAGAACACCGCCAACATCGCCGTCAACAAGGGACTTCTCTTCCCCAACGTCGGCCACAAGTGCCTCATGGCAAAGGACGGCAAGAAAAAGAAGGTACAAGCTAGAACCAACCCCAAGTATACTACATCTAGTGATGAGGGTAGTTCTAGTGATGATGAAGATAACTTGCTTAGTCTTTTTGCCAACCTTAACATGCAACAAAAAGAAAAATTAAATGAATTAATAGATGCTATTCATGAGAAGGATGAATTCTTGGATAGCCAAGAGGAATTCCTTATTAAGAAAAATAAAAAGCATGTTAAGGTAAAGAATGCTTATGCTCAGGAGATAGAAAAATGCGAAAACTTGACTAGAGAGATTAACATTTGCCATGACACCATTTCCAACCTTAGAACTGAGAATGTTAATTTGACTACTAAGGTTGAAAAATCAAATGTTTGTCATGATTCAATTATCAATCTTAAAAATGAAAGAGCTAGTTTAATCGCTAAGATTGATAAGTTGAATGAATCAATTTCTAGCCTTACAACTGAGAATGCTTGTTTAATTTCAAAGGCTAGAGACTTAGATGTTTGCAATAATTCTATTTTCAATCTTAGAAATGAGAATGCTATTTTACATGCTAAGATTGATGAATTAAATGCTTGCAAACCCTCTACATCTACTATTGATCATATCACTATTTGTACTAGATGTAGAGACATTAATGTTGATGCTATTCATGATCACCTAGCTTTAATTAAACAACAAAATGATCACATAGCTCAACTAACTGCTAAAATCAATGAGCACGAAATTGAAAATGAAAAATTTAAATTTGCTAGAAGCATGCTCTATAGTGGGAGACACCCTGGCATTAAGGATGACATTTGTTTCCAACAGGGAGGCAATGTCAAACTTAATGCTCCGAAAAAATTGTCTAATTTTGTTAAGGGCAAAGCTCCCATGGCTCAGGATAACGAGGGTTACATTTTATATCCTGCTGGTTATCCTGAGCATAAGATTAGGAGAATTCATGCTAGGAAACCTCATAATGTTTCACATCATGCTTTTATGTATAAAAATGAGGCTTTTAGCTCTAGGCAATCAACCCATGTTAAATTACCTAAAAAGAAAACTCCTACTGCATCAAATAAACCTAATGTTTCATTTAAGATTTTTGATGCTTCTTATGTGCTTACTAACAAATGAGGCAAAGTAGTTGCCAAATATGTTGGGGCAAACACAAGGGCTCCAAGACTTGTGTTTGGGTACCCAAGGTGCTTGTTTCTAATGTGAAAGGACCCAAGACTGTTTGGGTACCTAAGAACAAGGCCTAAAATTGTTTTACAGGTTTATGCATCCGGGGGCTCAAGTTGGATAATTGATAGCGGGTGCACAAACCACATGACAGGGGAGAAAAGGATGTTCTCCTCCTATGAGAAAAACGATGATCCCTAATGAGCTATCACATTCGGGGATGGAAATCAAGGTTTGGTCAAAGGACTTTGTAAAATTGCTATATCACCTTACCATTCCATTTCCAATGTTTTGCTTATAGATTCTTTAGATTATAACTTGCTTTCAGTTTCTCAATTATGCAAAATGGGTTACAACTGTCTCTTTACAGATATAGGTGTTACTGTCTGTCGGAGAGGAAAATCTCTGGCCGGGTGGTGGAACGCACCCGCCCTAGATCCTAAGATGAGGAGGGGCCTAAGCGGTTTGCCTATCTGGTGAATTTGGATGAACACGAGTGGACACGAGGATTTAGAGTGGTTCAGGCCGCCGGAGCGTAATACCCTACTCCACTATATGTGTATTGTATTTAGGGATGAAAACGGGCCGGATATAGGGTCATCCCGTATCCTACCCTAACGTATTTCTCTCGGATACGGGCCCAGATACGGGTAGTTAAGATTCGGGACGGATACAGGACGAGACCGGGTAAAAATTCGGGCGGGTAAGAAACGGATAACAGATACTACTCGGATAGGTACCGAATAATTGTTGGGTAGTTTGTCCCGATGATATTAATTGTCTAACTGTCGGGGACCATAATTAGGGGTACCCTCAAGACTCCTAATTCTCAGCTGGTAACCCCCATCAACACAAAGCTGCAAAGGCCTGATGGGTGCGACTAAGTCAGGGACCGGTCCATTCGACGGACTCGATCACGCTTCGCCCAAGCCCAGCCTCGGGCAAGGGCAGCTGACCCCGGAGGATCTCCGTCTCGCCCGAGGCCCCCCTCCAGCGACGAACATACTTCCGGCTCGCCCGAGGCCCAGTCTTCGCCAAGAAGCAACACTTGTCGAATCGCCACGCCAACCGACCAAATCGCAGAGGCATTTAATGCAAAGGTGGCCTGACACCTTTATCCTGACGCGCGTCCTCCAGTCGACAGAGCCGAAGTGACCGCAGTCACTTCGCCGCTCCACTGACCGGCCTGACAAAAGGACAGTGTCGCCTGCGCCGCTCCGACTGCTGCACCGCTCGACAGAGTGAGGCTGACAGGCAGTCAGGCCCGGCCTCAGGCACCATAGGAAACTCCGCTTCGCCCGACCCAGGGCTCGGACTCGGGCTCGGCCCCGGAAGACGGCGAACTCCGCTCCGCCCGACCTAGGGCTCGGACTCGGGCTCAATCCCGGAAGACAGCGAACTCCGCTCCGCGCGACCTAGGGCTCGGACTCGGGCTCAGTCCCGGAAGACGGCGAACTCTGCTCCGCCCGACCCAGGGCTCGGACTCGGGCTCAGCCCCAGAAGACGACGAACTCTGCCTCGCCCGACCCAGGGGCTCGGACTCGACCTCAGCCTCGGAAGACAGACTCGACCTCGACCTCGAAGGAGCCTCCACATCGCCCAACCTAGGGCACGGACCGACCACATCAACAGGGGGCGCCATCATTACCCTACCCCAAGCTGACTCAGGCTACGGGAAACAAGACCGGCGTCCCATCTGGCTCGCTCCGCCAGACAAGCAATGATGGCGCCCCGCACGCTCTATGACGACGGCGACTCTCAGCCCCCTTACGGAAGCAAGAGGACGTCAGCAAGGACTCGACAGCTCCGACAGCTGTCCTTCCACCAAGCTTCAGCGCTCCTCCGACGGCCACGACACCACACGAACCGGGTGCCAAAACCTCTCCGGCTGCCATGATGGCATGTACTTAGGGCGCTAGCTCTCCTTCGCTAGACACGTTAGCACTCTGCTACACCCCCCAATGTACACCTGGATCCTCTCCTTACGCCTATAAAAGGAAGGACCAGGGCCCTCTTACAGAGGGTTGGCCGCGCGGGGAAGAGGACGGGATAGGCGCTCGCGTGAGGCCGCTCGCTCCCTCTCCCGCGTGGACGCTTGTAACCCCCTACTGCAAGCGCACCCGACCTGGGCGCGGGACAAGAACACGAAGGCCATGGGATTTCCACCTCCCTCTCTCGCTCCGGCTGCCCTTTCTTCCCCCCTTCGCGCTCCGTCTCGCGCCGACCCATCTGGGCTGGGGCACGCGACGACATTTCACTTGTCGGCCCAGGGACCCCCCGATCTCGAAACGCCGACAGTTGGCGCGCCAGGTAGGGGCCTGCTGCGTGTTGACGAACAGCTTCCCGTCAAGCTCCAGATGGGCAGTCTCCAGCAACCTTTCCAGCCCGGGACGGTGCTTCGTTTCGGGAGTCTTGAGTTCATGTCCCTCGACGGCAGCTACGACATGATACTCCTTCCACCGCCGTGCGACAGCAACAATGGCGGCCGACAGCCCGCCCGTCGGCGGCAGAATCGACGACGTCTTCCCCGCGTGGTGGAAGAACGACATTTGAGCTCACCCCGCCCTCTCCCCCTCCGACGGAGGAGGAGGCGGGGCAACCAAGGCCAAGCAGGAGGCGGCACCTCGTCGGCTGTCGAGCAAGTCGACGGCGCCGGCGCCCCAGCGGGGGGCGCGTCGGACATCGACCTCGCGTTTGAGACGAAGACGAGCGCCGTCTCCCCGCAACACGCCAATTCCGAGCAAACAGACGACACCAGCACGCTCGCGAAAGGCTTGCTGGGCGTCACCCTCGCACCTGAGACGACGGTGCAGTCAGTCCCTGACGTGACTTCGTCACCGCCCGTCGACCAAGAGGTACCCACCGGTTCCCATCTCACGCCCTTTGGATTCAGCCTCGACCCGCCAAGCGACTTCGCTTTGGCGGACGCTTTCGTAGAGGCGAGTCCAAACCCTCTGGGGTTTCGTATGCGGTCACCCTGGGACCGGCTCGCGGACGTCTCGACCTACGGGCCCTCGGGGTCCGAGGAAGATGACGAGCCCGACTTCTGTTGGGATTTCTCTGGACTTGGCAACCCCAGTGCCATGCGGACTTCATGACCGCATGCGACTACTGCTTTTCCGACTGTTCCGACGGTAGCCGCAGCCTCGGCGACGAGGACTACGGCCCAAGTCGTGAATGTTTCCACGTCGATATAGGGGTCCCTCCGAAGGCAACCATCTCGGTATGCCGGAGAACGGTGATCTCCCTAGGCCTATGCCACACGTTGACATCCTACGGGAGCTAGCTGTGGTCCCCGTTCCGGCGGGGGTCATGACCCACAGCTCGAGCAAATCCGCGGGGTGCCGGCCAGGCTCGACGAGGGAGCAGGAGCACTTGAGCCGATCCGCCGGGACGTCGGGCAGGAATGGGCGGGCCAACCTCCGGCCGGAGAAGTGCGCCATCTACCCTAGGGTATCCAGCACCGCATCGCCGACGATGTCAGGGTGAGGCCGCACCCGCTTCCAGTGGGGTCGGCTAGAACCTGGCAGCAGCAGCAATGCTTCTCCGCGCGATGCCGGAGCCATCAACCACCGAGGGGCGGCGAATCCAGGGAGAGCTCAAGAATCTCTTGGAGGGCGCCGCGGTCCGACGGGCCGAGAGCTCCGCCTCCCGAAGGCAGGGGTACCCCTCGGAACACCACGCCACGACTTCCCGATTCGTGCGGGAAGCCTCGGTCCACACCGGGCGCACGCGCAACATAGCGCCTGCGGCCCCGGGTCGCCTCGGCAACGAGCACCATCACCGCGACCGTCGGGCCCACCTCGATGAGAGGGTGCGCTGAGGCTACCACCCCAGGCGTGGGGGGCGCTACGACAGCGGGGAGGATCGGAGTCCCTCGCCTGAACCACCCGGTCCGCAGGCTTTCAGCCGCGCCATACGACGGGCGCTGTTCCCGACCCGGTTCCGACCCCCGACTACTATCACAAAGTACTCGGGGGAGACGAGACCGGAACTATGGCTAGCAGACTATCGGCTGGCCTGCCAACTGGGTGGAACGGACGATGACAACCTCATCATCCGCAACCTCCCTCTGTTTCTCTCCGACACCGCTCGCGCCTGGTTGGAGCACCTGCCTCCGGGGCAGATCTCCAACTGGGACGACCTGGTCCAAGCCTTCGCCGGCAATTTCCAGGGCACGTACGTGCGCCCCGGAAACTCCTGGGACCTCCGAAGCTGCCGGCAGCAGCCGGGAGAGTCTCTCCGGGACTACATCCGGCGATTCTCGAAGCAGCGCACCGAGCTGCCCAACATCACCGATTCAGATGTCATCGGCGCGTTCCTCGCCGGCACCACTTGCCGCGACCTGGTCAGCAAGCTGGGTCAAAAGACCCCCACCAGGGCGAGCGAGCTGATGGACATCGCCACCAAGTTTGCCTCTGGCCAGGAGGCGGTTGAGGCTATCTTCCGAAAGGACGAGTGGCCCTAGGGCCGCCCACCGGAAGACGCCCCCGAGGTGTCAACTCAGCGCGGCGCCAAGAAGAAGGGCAAGAAGAAGTCGCAAGCGAAACACGACGCCGCCGACGCAGACCTTGTCGTCGCCGCCGAGTACAAGAACCCTCGGAAACCCCCCGGAAGTGCCAACCTCTTCGACAAGATGCTCAAGGAGCCATGCCCCTAACATCAGGGGCCCGTCAAGCACACCCTTAAGGAGTGCGCCATGCTTCGGCGCCACTTCCACAGGGCCAGGCCACCCGCGGAGGGTGGCAGGGCTCGCGACGACGACAAGAAGGAGGATCACCAGACAGGAGAGTTCCCCGTGGTCCGCGACTGCTTCATGATCTACGGTGGGCAAGCGGCGAACGCCTCGGCTCGGCACCGCAAGCAAGAGCGTCGGGAGGTCTGTTCGGTAAAGGTGGCGGCGCCAGTCTACCTAGACTGGTCCGACAAGCCCATCACCTTCGACCAAGCCGACCACCGTCGACGACGTGTCGAGCCTGGGGAAATATGTAATGCCCACTTTGTAAGAAGATCTAGAAGGAGAATTTTTTTTCCTTATTTATATATGTGTATATATCTCCATTTATCATCACATGCGACTGATCATGTTTAAAAAAATGAGTAAAACTTCAATAAGACACAAATAAACCATTGCATCATATTGTATTTTTGTTTGTGCATTAAAAGCAATAGTAATATGAATAAAATAAAATAATAAGGAGATGAGAATTGAAATTCAACCAAAGAATTACAATTTAGAGCATTAGAATAATAAACTAGAAATAAGAAAGTATTACTAAAATAAAAATAAATTCATACTTAACTGGTGCATTTAGATGTACATTTAAATGAGGGAAAAATTTACCACAGATTTGAGATTCAATTAGGATTCAAAAATAAGGAAAAAGGGGAATAACAGAAAAAGAAAAGAAGAAGACGCTACTGGGCCGGCCGCATCACTCCTGGCCAATACCTCGTCACCTTCCCTCGGCCCACTTGCTTGATCTCTCCCCTGCGTGCCAGCCCACCTGTCTCCTCTCACGCCTCACTGGGTACTCGGTCCCACTGGCCGGCCACTCAGCACGGGCGCTCAGCCATTGTCTACTCGCGCGCCGTGATGCTGTGCTGGCGGGCCCACTTGTCTGATGTCTTCCTCCCGAGATCGTCGCTGGGGTGCGGCGCCGCAGCTGGACGCAGGCGATACGAACTCACCGCGCCATCAAATGGGCCCAGCGCCAGTCGCCCATTCCCGTACGGGGCGCGTCGCCGTTTTCTGTCGCTGGCTCGTGGGTCCGACTTGCCAGAGCCATCTTCCCCGTAGAGTTCGCTCGCGCAGAGTGTACAGGATGGCTCTGCTTGGCCTGCGCGCATGGCAGGACCCTCTCTGCCAGGCCATGCGGACCATCCATGGTTGGGCGCTGCCGGGCAGACCCTGTGCTAGTTCCATTTCTCCCCCATGGATCCGAAACTAGAGCTGTAACAACCGCGCGTGAGCACTGCCGCTCCCTTCGTGAATCTGTTGCAACAGCTTGGCCGAGTATGGCGGATCTTGCCCACCAGTGCCGGTCCGCTTTGATCGCGCGGGGGTAGGAGAATAAAACCGGGCTGCGACCGTTCTTCGCCTTGACTCGCCCCGGCATTCACTCGTCCACCTAAGCCACGCCCGCGTTGCCTACGAAAGTCGCTAGCGCCGCCGTGCTTGCCTAGGACCACCGCGCCACCCGGGGTCAAATTGGAGTGCTGGGAGGATTCGCTCGGCGCCACTGAATTCGATCATCGTGTCGCCTATCGGGGGGAACCACCAGTCCTCGGGCAATTCTTCACCGAAGTCTGGACATCGCTACCGTCCGCTACTCTTCGTGGACTGCACCCTCTATGCCTCCATCATTGGTATGAAGTCCTCCTTCGGGTTCGCCTTGACCTCCTTTACGCGTAGCATCGTCGGGATCGGAGTTCTAGCGACTGGATGCGGGTGGGACTGTCGGCCGGCAATGGCGCCACCGTTTGGAGCCTCTGCGCCGCCGCCGGGCCTGTGTGGGAGGAAGAAAGGATAGGGCTGGGTCTGTGTGCGCCGTTGATTTTGGAGTGAGTGGTAGAGATTAGAAATTAGCATACCCTTTCGGCGCTTTATCACGGACCGTCGAAGTTGAATCTGATGGTCGCGAGGTTGTAGATGTGGCTGAACTCTGACCCTGGATCTTTGATCCGGTGGCGGCTACTGCTCAGGGCTTCGGCTGCTGCTTTGGGTCTAATCTGGACCGCTGGTGCGCGATCCAACGGCCGAGATCGGCGCATACCCCTTCGCGGGACGTATTAGCATTTAGGCCCCTCGGTTTAATGAAATCAACCCGCCATCCACACAGGATTAGTTCTGAGTCTACAGAATGTTGCACCGTAGCCCCTGCAGTTTTCAGCATTTGAGGCCCCGTCCAGAGAGTTATAAAATCAAGAAAATGAATTAGAAAATGAGTTTTTAATATAAAAACAATTCATAGGATTTGTATAATTCATAGAAAATGCATATAAACTCCAAATTGACCCATTCCAGTTCCTAAATTTTTGTAATAATATTGTCTACCCATTAGTGCCTCTGTTCTGACATGACAAACACATTAACATTATTCTTTCACTTAATCTTGTATTAAATGCATAAAACCTTAGAAAATCCATAACTTAAAATATATAACCCCAAATTTAATGATTCCAGTTCCTGTGATCATATTTTAATGTCTAGTTTATTACTGTATATTTTATTTGCATGTTTGATGTGATGTTAATTTATGCTATGCTATGTGTGTATTGTATTGATGCGAATAGACGAGCAAGCCACTGTGGAATCTGAGGTTCAGCAAGTAGAGATAGCTGAGCAGGAGCTCATCGAAGGCAAGTTGTGCCCTTGATCACTTCTTTTACCCATTCATGTTCTTATTAATCATAATGATCTGCATAGGTTAATTTTGATGGGACCTAATAGGTTACCCTAGATTTGACTATCTTTATACCTTGTTTCACCACTGGTTTTACTACTAAATATTTGGGTAGTACATGCTATCGCTTTATGTGGATTTGGGTATAAAGATATTTATGACTCATGACTACACTTTCTATTATCTGTTCATTATTTTATGTTCATGATAAGATCATTATGTTAATGGGAACATGGAGAACCACCCGGGAAAACAGTGCTACCACAAGGGTTTAATGGGACGCCCTTGGCTGATTAACTAGGAAAGCTAGTGGAGGGCTACCTTACCCGAAAGGGGCAAGGGCAGTAGGGGAGTGGTCAGTGTAGGGAGGTCCCTGGTTGATTTTGCTGCGATGGCAGTCAGTCAGGAACCCTGCATTGGAACTTCCTATAAACTGTAGCGGGTAGTCTGAAGCTAGTGGAACTTTGTAAAGGCCTCGTAGTGGTACCCTGCCTCGCTTCCTAGGTAGAGGTGTATGGAGTCTGATCAACTCCGTGGCAAATGGGTAACACGACTTGTGGGTAAAGATGCGCAACCTCTGCAGAGTGTAAAACTGGTATACTAGCCGTGCTCACGGTCATGAGCGGCTCGGACACTCACATGATTAATTTATGGAACTTAAACTTAATCTGTCATTTCATTGCATTTGGGATTATTTTATTATTACTTTTACTTATTATTATAATGGTTTGGTATTTACTTACACTTAGTAATTGCTAATAAAATTTTGACCAACTTCTAAAAGCAATGCTCAGCTTCAGCCTCTATTTCATTGATCAGCCTTACACTTCATGGACTCCCACCTTTGGTGAGTTCATGCCACATTATTCCCCACAACTTGTTGAGCGATGAACGTATGTGAGCTCACCCTTGCTGTCTCACACCCCCCCACAGGAGAAGAACAGGTGGTTCAGGAGGAGCCACAAGGCGAGGAGTATGATCTGATCTAGGTGGTGTTTCTCAGTTGACATCTGCGCCGACGATCCTTAGTTCGTTTTATACTCATTATTTTGTAATAAGTCTTCCGCTATGTAATAAATACTCTGATGTTTTATGACATTTATCTCTATACACTCTGTTATTGTATATGTTGTCTTCTTGGCGCATGTATGAGATGCACCCGGCTTTGTTCCTTAAAACCGGGTGTGACAGAAGTGGTATCAGAGGAAATGTTGACTGTAGGACGAAACCTAGATAGAAATGGACAAACCCTTACCTACTTACCTTACTCTAATTCTTTCTATACTTATCTTGATCGTGTCTCACCTTCTACTGTTCTACTCTGATTACTCTTATCTTTTCTACTCTAAGACATGATGGATTTCACATCTTGGAATCCTACACTTATGACATTTTTAAGAGATAGGAGGCCTAAGACAAAATATTAACTATTTTCTATATTTAAAAATGTTGGTTGATTGTTCTGATGATCAATGCCTGATTTGCCTCTTTGATTGAGTGAAATAGTATAGACGGGCATCTTAGCATGTACCACCATAAGGTAATGAATTAGCTTTAGTAGGCAACACACTTAGCTAATGAATCCCCCAAAGTAACATAATTCGTAATCACCTGCATTGTCTACAATCCTTTCTTTCTCACCCGGTGTTTCTAACCTAGATAGGCGACCCCTATAGTGTTAGAAGAGAGCACTATAGACATGATCCTTGGTATGTCATGGTTGAGAAAGGCAAAGGCAGTATATACACTGTGCTAAGGGAACCGTAGAACTCACCCGTTCCAAAGGACAAAGATTTGAAGTTGAAGTTGCAGAAACTACCACCATCAGACTAGAGGCATTCTTAGTAGATGAGAAGTTTGTTGGTGTCAACATCCGTGCGGTTAGAGATTTTTCGGATGTCTTTCCAGAGGAGTTACCAGGGATGCCACCTGATAGAGAAGTTGAGTTTGTTATTGATCTCTTACCTGGGACTGCCCCTACTTTCAAACGGCCATACATGATGTCTGAAGAAGAGTTAAAGGGACTGAAGAAGCAGTTAACAGAATTACAAGAGGTTGGGTACATTCGTTTGGATTCTTCATCTTGTGGAACGCCAGTTCTATTTGTACAGAAGAAAGAGGATCGCAAGGGATGTGCGTGGATTATAGGTCCCTTAATGATGTCACTGTGAAGAACAAGTATCCTTTACCCCGCATTGAGGACTTATTTGATCAGATGAGAAGTGCAAGGGTATTCTCGAAGATTGAACTCCACCCGGTTACCATCAAATGAAGATTAGGCCATCGGATATTCCCAAGACAATTTTATCGACCCGATATGGTTTATATGAGTTCACTGTTATGTTATTTGGACTAACTAATGCACCAGCCTATTTTATGGATCTGAAGAATAAGGTGTTCATGATCTAGACAGATTCGTCGTGGTTTTCATCGACGATATTTTTAGTTATTCCAAGAGTGATATTGATCATGAGGAACATCTGAGATTGGTGCTATAGAAGCTATGAGATAATCAACTCTATGCCAAGTATAGAAAATGCGAGTTTTGGATTGGCGAGGTGCCCTTTCTTGGACATGTCATTCCTAATGAAGGAATATTAGTGGATCCTGCTAAAGTTAAGGAGATAGTGGCGTGGAGCATACCCACTATAGTTACTGAGGTCCAGAGTTCTTGGGACTTGCAGGATAATATCGGAGGTTTATTGAAGGATTTTCTAAGATTGCTAAGCCATGACCTCGCTTCTGGAGAAGGGAAGAGAGTTTAACTGGGACGAGAAGTACCAAGATAGTTTTAACCAACTGAAGTTGAGATTGATGTCGCCACCAGTATTGGTTATGCCAGACCTACAGAAAGGATTTGATATCTATTGTGATGCATGTGGCCAAGGACTTGGATGTGTACTTATGCAAGAAGGACATGTGATTGCCTATGCATCTCGTCAGTTGCGGAAACATGAATTGAACTACCCCATGCATGACTTAGAATTGGCAGCCGTTGTGCATGCGCTTAAGATTTGGAGACATTATATTATGGGAACCAAGTGTCAAGTATACACAGACCATAAGAGTTTGAAGTATATATTCACTCAGAAGAATCTCAACCTTAGGCAACGCTGTTGGTTGGAGCTTATTAAGGACTATGATTTGGAGACTCACTATCACCCGGGCAAGGCAAATTTGGTGGCAGATGCCTTGAGTCGAAAGGAGCATGTTCATTCAGCTGTTGTTGCCCAACTACCGGATGAGATTGTTGAGGATTTCAGGAGACTTAACCTGGGGATAGTTGCCCACATTGAATGGTTATTATTGATGTGGAACCTACCTTGGAGCAAGAGATTCGTAAAGGTCAGGTTGGTGATGCTAAGATTCAAGAGATTAAGGATCTGATCACGGATGGTCGAGTTCCGGAATTCACGGAGGATGAGCAAGGTACTATATGGTTCAAAGATCGGATATGTGTTCCAGAGATCGATAGCCTCCGTGAGGCTATATTGAAAGAAGCTCATGATTCTGATTACTCCATCCACCCTGGTAGCACTAAGATGTATCAAGATTTGAAGCAAAAGTATTGGTGGTATGGACTGAAAAGAGATGTTGCTGCACATGTGGCTAAGTGTGATGTGTGTCAAAGAGTCAAGGCCGAACATCAAAGACCCGCTGGACTATTACACCCGCTTAAGATTCCTGAGTGGAAATGGGAAGAAATTGGCATGGATTTTATTGTTGGACTACCCCGCACTCCAGCAGGATAGACTCTATTTGGGTAATTGTGGACAGATTGACAAAAGTGGCTCATTTTATACCGGTGAGGACTAATTACACGGGAGCCAAGCTAGCAGAATTGTATATGACTCGGATAGTTTGTCTACATGGTGTACCGAAGAAGATCGTTTTGGATAGAGGACCATGTGTACCTCAAGGTGTCACCACTTCGTGGAATGTGGAGGTTCAAAGTTAAGGGGCAAATTGTCCCCTTGCTTTATTGGACCATTTAGAGTTTTTAGGCGAGTTGGAGAGATGGCCTATCAACTTGAGCTATCTGATAATCTATCTGATGTGCATAATGTATTCCATGTGTCTCAACTTAAGCAGTGTCTCCGTGTCCCTAAGGAACAGTTACCAATGGAAGAGCTCAGTGTTCAGGGTGATTTGGCTTATATGGAATATCCTATTAAGATTATTGATACTTTGACTCGAGTTACAAGAAATAAGGTGATAAAGATGTGCAAAGTGCAATGGAGTCACCATGGAGAAGATGAAGCAACTTGGGAGAGAGAAGAGCTTCGCATAGATTTTCCCCATCTTTTCCCTAGTTCTTCCTAAATCTCGAGGACGAGATTCTTGTTAAGGGGGGTAGGATTTGTAATGCCCACTTTGTAAGAAGATCTAGAAGGAGAATTTTTTTTCCTTATTTATATATGTGTATATATCTCCATTTATCATCACATGCGACTGATCATGTTTAAAAAAATGAGTAAAACTTCAATAAGACACAAATAAACCATTGCATCATATTGTATTTTTGTTTGTGCATTAAAAGCAATAGTAATATGAATAAAATAAAATAATAAGGAGATGAGAATTGAAATTCAACCAAAGAATTACAATTTAAGCATTAGAATAATAAACTAGAAATAAGAAAGTATTACTAAAATAAAAATAAATTCATACTTAACTGGTGCATTTAGATGTACATTTAAATGAGGGAAAAATTTACCACAGATTTGAGATTCAATTAGGATTCAAAAATAAGGAAAAAGGGGAATAACAGAAAAAGAAAAGAAGAAGACGCTACTGGGCCGGCCGCATCACTCCTGGCCAATACCTCGTCACCTTCCCTCGGCCCACTTGCTTGATCTCTCCCCTGCGTGCCAGCCCACCTGTCTCCTCTCACGCCTCACTGGGTACTCGGTCCCACTGGCCGGCCACTCAGCACGGGCGCTCAGCCATTGTCTACTCGCGCGCCGTGATGCTGTGCTGGCGGGCCCACTTGTCTGATGTCTTCCTCCCGAGATCGTCGCTGGGGTGCGGCGCCGCAGCTGGACGCAGGCGATACGAACTCACCGCGCCATCAAATGGGCCCAGCGCCAGTCGCCCATTCCCGTACGGGGCGCGTCGCCGTTTTCTGTCGCTGGCTCGTGGGTCCGACTTGCCAGAGCCATCTTCCCCGTAGAGTTCGCTCGCGCAGAGTGTACAGGATGGCTCTGCTTGGCCTGCGCGCATGGCAGGACCCTCTCTGCCAGGCCATGCGGACCATCCATGGTTGGGCGCTGCCGGGCAAACCCTGTGCTAGTTCCATTTCTCCCCCATGGATCCGAAACTAGAGCTGTAACAACCGCGCGTGAGCACTGCCGCTCCCTTCGTGAATCTGTTGCAACAGCTTGGCCGAGTATGGCGGATCTTGCCCACCAGTGCCGGTCCGCTTTGATCGCGCGGGGGTAGGAGAATAAAACCGGGCTGCGACCGTTCTTCGCCTTGACTCGCCCCGGCATTCACTCGTCCACCTAAGCCACGCCCGCGTTGCCTACGAAAGTCGCTAGCGCCGCCGTGCTTGCCCAGGACCACCGCGCCACCCGGGGTCAAATTGGAGTGCTGGGAGGATTCGCTCGGCGCCACTGAATTCGATCATCGTGTCGCCTATCGGGGGGAACCACCAGTCCTCGGGCAATTCTTCACCGAAGTCTGGACATCGCTACCGTCCGCTACTCTTCGTGGACTGCACCCTCTACGCCTCCATCATTGGTATGAAGTCCTCCTTCGGGTTCGCCTTGACCTCCTTTACGCGTAGCATCGTCGGGATCGGAGTTCTAGCGACTGGATGCGGGTGGGACTGTCGGCCGGCAATGGCGCCACCGTTTGGAGCCTCTGCGCCGCCGCCGGGCCTGTGTGGGAGGAAGAAAGGATAGGGCTGGGTCTGTGTGCGCCGTTGATTTTGGAGTGAGTGGTAGAGATTAGAAATTAGCATACCCTTTCGGCGCTTTATCACGGACCGTCGAAGTTGAATCTGATGGTCGCGAGGTTGTAGATGTGGCTGAACTCTGACCCTGGATCTTTGATCCGGTGGCGGCTACTGCTCAGGGCTTCGGCTGCTGCTTTGGGTCTAATCTGGACCGCTGGTGCGCGATCCAACGGCCGAGATCGGCGCATACCCCTTCGCGGGACGTATTAGCATTTAGGCCCCTCGGTTTAATGAAATCAACCCGCCATCCACACAGGATTAGTTCTGAGTCTACAGAATGTTGCACCGTAGCCCCTGCAGTTTTCAGCATTTGAGGCCCCGTCCAGAGAGTTATAAAATCAAGAAAATGAATTAGAAAATGAGTTTTTAATATAAAAACAATTCATAGGATTTGTATAATTCATAGAAAATGCATATAAACTCCAAATTGACCCATTCCAGTTCCTAAATTTTTGTAATAATATTGTCTACCCATTAGTGCCTCTGTTCTGACATGACAAACACATTAACATTATTCTTTCACTTAATCTTGTATTAAATGCATAAAACCTTAGAAAATCCATAACTTAAAATATATAACCCCAAATTTAATGATTCCAGTTCCTGTGATCATATTTTAATGTCTAGTTTATTACTGTATATTTTATTTGCATGTTTGATGTGATGTTAATTTATGCTATGCTATGTGTGTATTGTATTGATGCGAATAGACGAGCAAGCCACTGTGGAATCTGAGGTTCAGCAAGTAGAGATAGCTGAGCAGGAGCTCATCGAAGGCAAGTTGTGCCCTTGATCACTTCTTTTACCCATTCATGTTCTTATTAATCATAATGATCTGCATAGGTTAATTTTGATGGGACCTAATAGGTTACCCTAGATTTGACTATCTTTATACCTTGTTTCACCACTGGTTTTACTACTAAATATTTGGGTAGTACATGCTATCGCTTTATGTGGATTTGGGTATAAAGATATTTATGACTCATGACTACACTTTCTATTATCTGTTCATTATTTTATGTTCATGATAAGATCATTATGTTAATGGGAACATGGAGAACCACCCGGGAAAACAGTGCTACCACAAGGGTTTAATGGGACGCCCTTGGCTGATTAACTAGGAAAGCTAGTGGAGGGCTACCTTACCCGAAAGGGGCAAGGGCAGTAGGGGAGTGGTCAGTGTAGGGAGGTCCCTGGTTGATTTTGCTGCGATGGCAGTCAGTCAGGAACCCTGCATTGGAACTTCCTATAAACTGTAGCGGGTAGTCTGAAGCTAGTGGAACTTTGTAAAGGCCTCGTAGTGGTACCCTGCCTCGCTTCCTAGGTAGAGGTGTATGGAGTCTGATCAACTCCGTGGCAAATGGGTAACACGACTTGTGGGTAAAGATGCGCAACCTCTGCAGAGTGTAAAACTGGTATACTAGCCGTGCTCACGGTCATGAGCGGCTCGGACACTCACATGATTAATTTATGGAACTTAAACTTAATCTGTCATTTCATTGCATTTGGGATTATTTTATTATTACTTTTACTTATTATTATAATGGTTTGGTATTTACTTACACTTAGTAATTGCTAATAAAATTTTGACCAACTTCTAAAAGCAATGCTCAGCTTCAGCCTCTATTTCATTGATCAGCCTTACACTTCATGGACTCCCACCTTTGGTGAGTTCATGCCACATTATTCCCCACAACTTGTTGAGCGATGAACGTATGTGAGCTCACCCTTGCTGTCTCACACCCCCCCACAGGAGAAGAACAGGTGGTTCAGGAGGAGCCACAAGGCGAGGAGTATGATCTGATCTAGGTGGTGTTTCTCAGTTGACATCTGCGCCGACGATCCTTAGTTCGTTTTATACTCATTATTTTGTAATAAGTCTTCCGCTATGTAATAAATACTCTGATGTTTTATGACATTTATCTCTATACACTCTGTTATTGTATATGTTGTCTTCTTGGCGCATGTATGAGATGCACCCGGCTTTGTTCCTTAAAACCGGGTGTGACAAAATACCCGCTCGTTGTCGACCCCGTCATCGGCGACGTCAGGCTCATCAAGGTCCTCATGGACGGAGGCAGCAGCCTCAACATCGTCTACGCCGAGACCCTCGGGCTCCTGCGTGTTGATCTATCCTCGGTCCGGGCAGGCGCTGCGCCTTTCCACGGGATCATCCCCGGGAAGCACGTCCAGCCCCTCGGATGACTCGACCTTCCTGTCTGCTTCGGAACACCCTCCAACTTCCAAAGGGAGACCCTCACGTTCGAGGTGGTCGGGTTCTGAGGAACCTACCACGCAGTATTGGGGAGGCCATGCTACGCGAAGTTCATGGTCGTCCCCAATTACACCTACCTCAAGCTCAAGATGTCGGGCCCCAATGGGGTCATCACCGTCGGCCCCACGTACAAACACGCGTTCGAATGCGACGTGGAGTGCGTGGAGTACGCCGAGGCCCTCACCGAATCCGAGGCCCTCATCGCCGACCTGGAGAGCCTCTCTAAGGAGGTGCCAGACGTGAAGCGTCATGCCGGCAACTTCGAGCTAGCAGAGACGGTTAAGTCCGTCCCCCTCGACCCCAGCAGTGACGCCTCCAAGCAGATCCGGATCGGCTCCGAGCTCGATCCCAAATAGGAAGCAGTGCTCGTCGACTTTCTCCGCGCGAACGCCGACATTTTCGCGTGGAGTCCCTCGGACATGCCCGACATACCGAGGGATGTCGCCCAGCACTCGCTGGATATCCGAGCTGGAGCCCGACCCGTGAAGCAGCCTCTGCGCCGATTCGACGAGGAAAAGCGCAGAGCCATAGGCGAGGAGATCCACAAGCTAATGGCGACAGGGTTCATCAAAGAGGTATTCCATCCCGAATGGCTTGCCAACCCTGTGCTTGTGAGAAAGAAAGGAGGGAAATGGCGGATGTGTGTAGACTACACTGGTCTAAACAAAGCATGTCCGAAGGTTCCCTACCCTCTGCCTCGCATCGATCAAATCGTGGATTCCACTGCCGGGTGCGAAACCCTGTCTTTCCTCGATGCCTACTCAGGGTATCACCAAATCAGGATGAAAGAGTCCGACCAGCTCGCGACTTCTTTCATCACACCCTTCGGCATGTACTGCTATGTCACCATGCAGTTCGGCTTGAGGAATGCGGGCGTGACGTACCAGCGGTGCATAAACCATGTGTTCGGCGAACACATTGGCCGGACGGTCGAGGCCTACGTCGATGACATCGTAGTCAAGACGAGGAAAGCCTCCGACCTCCTTTCCGACCTTGAAGTGACATTCCGATGCCTTAAGGCGAAAGGCGTGAAGCTTAATCCCGAGAAGTGTGTCTTTGGGGTACCCCGAGGCATGCTCTTGGGGTTCATCGTCTCCGAGCGGGGCATCGAAGCCAACCCGGAGAAGATCGCGGCCATCACTAGCATGGGGCCCATCAAGGACTTGAAAGGCGTACAGAGAGTCATGGGATGCCTTGCGGCTCTGAGCCGCTTCATCTCACGCCTCGGCGAAAGAGGCCTGCCTTTGTACCGCCTCTTAAGGAAGGCCGAGTGCTTCACTTGGACCCCCGAGGCCGAGGAAGCCCTCGGGAACCTGAAGGCGCTCCTCACGAACGCGCCCATCTTGGTGCCCCCCGCTGCCGGAGAAGCCCTCTTGATCTACGTCGCCGCGACCACTCAGGTGGTTAGCGCCGCGATTGTGGTTGAGAGACGAGA
The DNA here is from genome assembly GCF_902167145.1 of Zea mays. NCBI lineage: Eukaryota > Viridiplantae > Streptophyta > Magnoliopsida > Poales > Poaceae > Zea > Zea mays. The sequence continues at coordinate 151,656,412 of NC_050103.1, forward strand.
AGAGGGGCATGCGTTGCTTGTTCAGAGGCCAGTCTACTTCATCAGTGAGGTACTGTCCGAAACCAAGATCCGCTACCCACAAATTCAGAAGCTGCTGTACGTGGTGATCCTGACGCGGCGGAAGTTACGACACTACTTCGAGTCTCATCCGGTAACTGTGGTGTCATCCTTCCCCCTAGGGGAGATCATCCAGTGCCGAGAGGCCTCGGGTAGAATCACAAAGTGGGCGGTGGAAATCATGGGTGAAGCGATCTCGTTCGCCCCTCGGAAGGCCATCAAGTCCCAGGTCTTGGCGAACTTCGTGGCTGAATGGGTCGACACCTAGCTCCCAACGGTTCCAATCCAGCCGGAATTCTGGACCATGTTCTTCGACGGGTCGCTGATGAAGACAGGGGCCGGCGGCCGGCGCAGGCCTACTCTTCATCTCGCCCCTCGGAAAGCATCTACGCTACGTGCTACGCCTCCACTTCCCCGCGTCCAACAATGTGGCTGAGTACGAGGCTCTGGTCAACGGGTTGCGCATCGCCATCGAGCTAGGGGTCCGACGCCTCGACGCTCGCGGTGACTCGCAGCTCGTCATCGACCAAGTCATGAAGAACTCCCACTGCCGCGACCCGAAGATGAAAGCCTACTGCGATGAGGTTCGGCGCCTGGAAGACAAGTTCTATGGGCTCGAGCTCAACCACATCGCCCGACACTACAACGAGACTGCAGACGAGCTGGCTAAAATAGCCTCGGGGCGAACAACGGTTCCCCCAGACGTCTTCTCTCGAGACCTGCATCAACCCTCCGTCAAGATCGACGACACGCCCGAGCCCGAGGCACCCTCAGCCTAGCTCGAGGAACCCTCGGCTCAGTCCGAGGCACCCTCGGCTCGGCCCGAGGCACCCTCAGCTCGGCCCGAGGCACCCTCGGATCAGCCCGAGGTACCCTCGGCCCCCGAGGGTGAGGCACTGCGCGTCGAGGAGGAGCGAAGCGGGGTCACGCCTAATCGAAACTGGCAGACCCCGTACCTGCAATATCTCCACCGAGGAGAGCTACCCCTCGACCGAGCCGAAGCTTGGCGGTTGGCGCGGCGCGCCAAGTCGTTTGTCCTGGTGGGGGACGGGAAGGAGCTCTACCACCGCAGCCCCTCAGGCATCCTCCAGCGATGCATTTCCATCGCCGAAGGCCAGGAGCTCCTACAAGAGATACACTCGGGGGCTTGCGGCCATCACGCAGCACCTCGAGCCCTCGTCGGAAACGCCTTCCGACAAGGTTTCTACTGGCCGGCGGCGATGGCCGACGCCACTAGAATTGTCCGCACCTGCGAAGGGTGTCAGTTCTACGCGAGGCAGACCCACCTGCCCGCTCAGGCTCTGCAGACGATACCCATCACCTGGCCTTTCGCTGTGTGGGGTCTAGACCTCGTCGGCCCCTTGCAGAAGGCACCCGGGGGCTACACGCACCTGTTGGTCGCCATCGACAAATTCTCCAAGTGGATCGAGGTCCGGCCCCTAAACAGCATCAGGTCCGAACAGGCGGTGGCGTTCTTCACCAACATCATCCATCGCTTTGGAGTCCCGAACTCCATCATCACCGACAACGGCACCCAGTTCACCGGCAGAAAGTTCCTGGACTTCTGCGAGGATCACCACATCCGGGTGGACTGGGCAGCCGTGGCTCACCCCATGACGAATGGGCAAGTAGAGCGTGCCAACGGCATGATTCTACAAGGGCTCAAGCCTCGGATCTACAACGACCTCAACAAGTTCGGCAAGCGATGGATGAAGGAACTCCCCTCGGTGGTCTGGAGCCTGAGGACAACGCCGAGCCGAGCCACGGGCTTCACGCCGTTCTTTCTAGTCTATGGGGCCAAGGCCATCTTGCCCACAGACTTAGAATACGGTTCCCTGAGGACGAGGGCCTACGCCGACCAAAGCAACCAAGCTAGTCGAGAAGACTCGCTGGACCAGCTGGAAGAGGCTCGGGACATGGCCTTACTACACTCGGCGCGGTACTAGCAGTCCCTGCGACGCTACCACGCCCGAGGGGTCCGGTCCTGAGACCTCCAGGTGGGCGACCTGGTGCTTCGGCTGCGACAGGACGCCCGAGGGTGGCACAAGCTCACGCCTCCCTGGGAAGGGCCGTTCGTCATCGCCAAAGTTCTGAAGCCCGGAACGTACAAGCTGGCCAACAGTTAAGGCGAGGTCTACAGCAACGCCTGGAACATCCAACAGCTACGTCGCTTCTACCCTTAAGATGCTTTCAAGTTGTTCATATACCTCGCTCCCACGCAAAGTTTAGTCATCAAGGAAGGGTCAGCCTTGCCTCGGCAAAGCCCGACCCTCCCTCGGGGGCTAAAAGGGGGGAACCCCCTCTGCGTCGAAATTTTTCCTCGAAAAAAGATCCTTTCTGCCAGAATGTCTTTTGTGCTTTTCGACTACTTTGAAAGTGGATCCTGAACACGACGGAGTACACGTAAGCAGCCAAGGCTGACCGAGCCGAGGGACTCCTACGCCTCCAGGATACGGATACCTCACTCATCACCTTCTGCGATAAGTAACTCACGTTCGGATAAGTGATTCCGCGAACCGAACAAGTCTTCACGTTCGAAAGCTCCTCTGCCGAAGCGATTCTTCGAGCCTTCTCGACTGCGTTGGTGACAGAACCCTATGGACGGGCAAGAGTGCGCATAAGCGGCAAGGCCGACCGAGCCGAGGGATTCCTACGCCTCCGGGATACGGATACCTCACTCATCACCTTCCGTGAAAAGCAACTCTCGCTCGCACAGACAATTCTGTTACCAACGAAAAGTCTAGATACTCGAAATGAGAGGAAAAGAAGCGCAGCTTTACAACACGGCGAGGGTGTGTTTGGGCCTCAGCGGCTGCAGAAAACACACGCTACAAGATAATCCGATCCTGCAGGCTCGGATCTTGACGGCTGAAGGGAGCAGCAGCACCCTCGGCGTCGACTACACCTTCGGCGAGGTCCGACCTAGCCTCGGACGGCGACGCGGTCCGAGGATCTCCACTCTGAAGGACGACGTCATCATCTCGCCCGGGCCATCGCCGCTAGGGTCTCCTACAAGAATCCGGCTCGAGCAAGCGACTCGGCTGGTCACCCCGAGGCCTCGGCCAGCTGTCCCCCGAAGACATCAGCACGGCCCGAGGCCTCGGCAGATCAACTCCGGCGTTGGTCCCGCTAACAGACGACCCGGCCAGGCTCCGGCCAACCAAGTCTTCTTTTCGAGCCGACTCTGCCTCTGTCCGTGCTGACACTGCTACCCCTGGCTTCGGCTCATCGAAGAGCGGCCGAGGGGTTCCTTTAACTAAGCAAGAGAAGCCTCGGACAGTAAGGCCGACCGAGCCGAGGGACTCCTACGCCTCCGGGATACGGATACCTCACTCGTCACCTTTGCACGGGGCGACTCACGCTTGGTGAAGCGGTTCAGACAACCAACAGGCGAGTCTTAGTGCTCGAGAATGAGGAAAAACACGGCTCCGTGCCAAAAATACATACATGTTCAGGCCCCGACAGCCACAATGAACAAAAACACTGGCATTCAAGGTGCCATTACAAACGGAACTACGTTTCCACCTCCGCAGGTACGAACAACCCCACTCGATTGGGGGGGGGGCTGCAGAGCAACGGAAGACCGACGAACGGCTCGCCGTCGCCTGCTCCAGCAGCAGCGACGACGACGACTTCTGCCCCGGGGGGCCGAACAGCAGCAGCGATGACCTCAGGGCGGATGCTGCTGCCATGAGGCCCTCGCCCGTGCCCAAACTCATGAGGCAAGGACGGGCAGAAGGCTGTAGAGTTGGAGGTCGGTCCGTGGGCGGCCCCGGCTATCTCGTCGGCGGAAGAACCTCTTCAAGCTACCGTGGCGGAAGGTGGCGCCGAGAGCGGCTTCGAAGTCACTCGGGTCCGAGAGCCAAGCACGCGGCAGCTGCCAGCGCCACGAACGGCGAACGCCCTTCCCCCCAATCACTGAGGGAAGGAGCGGGCCACCGCCCATGCAGGGGCCAACCCCAACTCGGCACACTCCCCTCCTCAGCACTGATGATGAAAATCCTTGAGGCTAAGGGAGGGGCAGAGGCCGCAGCCCGACTTGCTTTCCCCCGCCATCAAACTGGAGGTCACCGTCTTGGGTGACCGCCGACGGAGGGGTGCAGCCGGGCTGCATGATGAAAATCCTTGAAGCCGAACGATGGCTGAAAGGTACCAACTCCCACGGAGTTGCGTTCCTCCAACGATAAGGCGGAAGGACTGCGGGTGTCCCCCATCTAGGGGCTCGGAAGGTGGAAAGACACGATGCATAAGGGAGTGCGAAGACATGGTCGCCTTTCAAGGGGGTCACCCTCCTTTTAAAGGCGACTCTCCCTACTTGCGTCCCCAGCCGTCGTGGGCCGAGTCTTCTCCAACACGCTCCAAGGTCCTCCCCCTACGGCGCGGGGGCTGGGTCCCACACGTCATGCAAACTGGCCCAGAGCAGAAGAAGCCAAATCGCCGCGCGCGGTGCATGCAACCGCCCAGCGTTTACGAGCATTCCTCCACTTTCGCCCAGACCAGCGGGCGAAAGGGCGGGCAGCCATGCAGGCAGCATGCAACCGCGCCAAGTGGGCGCGCCCCTCCAACTTCCAACGCACCCAGCATGGGGGCCCACGCCCACGCGTCACGCAACCGGCGCGCCGGTTGCAACGTGCGAGCAACTGCACCGCTGCTCGCGCCATTGCCACGCCTCCTCGACTGCGGAACCAGTACCGCGACTCGAGGCAACCCTGCGTACGACCCAGTAGTGCCAGCCAGGCGCGACGGTCAATACGGCCAAAAATGGGCCGGCAGTGATGGCGGTGGCAGGCGGGCGGGAGCAGCGGTCACGTCGTCAGCCAAGCTTGCGTCCCATCCCGGGGCAGTGAGAAAACCCTCTCTCACGGCGTGAAGACGGCGCGCCCGTGTTCCGTTCCTCGAACGGCTCGCGCACGCGCAACGGCCGCCCCGCGAACCGCTCGCCCCGTCGCATTAACTCCACGGCGGGACAAGCGGCGCCTCTAGCAGGGGAAGCGAGCGACGCTTCGCCTTCGCCATAATGACCGCGTCAAAAAAAGGTACGCCACGTCATTCGATTTCGTATCCTTTTCCTTTTCCCTCTTTCTCTCTCTTACAACAGGGACCGGGAAAGGGGGATACCCTGAAAAGGATCCTTCTCCGTGAAGGAAACAGGCTCCGAGCCTCCCTACTGATCAGGGGTTCGAAGGCTGGCCCCTCGAAGGGTTTCGACAGCCGCCTCAGAGCGTGTGGGCTCCACACCCACTACTGGTCAGAGGTTCGAAGGCCGGCCCCTCGGAAGGGTTCAACGGCTGCCTCAGGCCACTCGGGCTCCACGCCCACTACTGATCAGGGGTTCGTAGGTTGGCCCTCGAAGGGTTCACAGCCGCCTCAGACACAGAGCGAGGGATGACCCTGGGTACGTTCGATACATAACCGAGGCTCGGGCTACGCTCCCGAGGTACCCTAGGACATTTCCGAGACCAGCGGGAACGATCTTGTAACGGAATCCCATCAGAGGGAGGCATCGAGCCCTCGGACCCCGTCGACAGGGGACCGGGTCCGGCAGATCACCCGCAGGTACTTTTGGGCGCGCCTCTGGGCCTCTAGCCGACCCCTAGCAAATGGGGCACGGTCGTCCACTCGGATTACCCGCCAGCAGCTCACCGGAGACACCATGTTCGGCGCCCTCCGAGGGCAACATGGCGCTTTCCCTCCTCCTCCTTGTGGAAAGGCGACGCAGGGGCGTATGTAAAAAAGTCGAGTCTGTCCCTGACCGTCCTCTCGCCCTGTGCAGAGGCTCGGGGGCTGCTCTCGCGAACTCGGCTCCGGCCAAACCGTTGATAGCGTCAACATACCATCCCGAGAACTTGGAACCCGACCGTGCACCCGGGCTACGGCCAGCTCGCATGAGGGAACGACCAGACCAGCTGAAGCATTGCGCGAGGCATTAAGACCTCGGAGGAGTCAAACCACTCCTCCGAGGCCTCGGGGGCTACACCCGGCGGGTGCGCTCGCGCGCACCCACCAAAACAAAATGCAACCGAGAAAGGCTGGTCCCCTTGCAAAAAAGTGCAACAAAAGCCTCCAAGCGAGTGTTAACACTCCCTTCGAGGCTCGGGGGCTACTGTCGGGGACCATAATTAGGGGTACCCTCAAGACTCCTAATTCTCAGCTAGTAACCCCCATCAGCACAAAGCTGCAAAGGCCTGATGGGTGCGACTAAGTCAGGGACCGGTCCATTCGACGGACTCGATCACGCCTCGCCCGAGCCCAGCCTCGAGCAAGGGCAGCCGACCCCGGAGGATCTCCGTCTCGCCCGAGGCCCCCCTCCAGCGACGAACATACTTCCGGCTCACCCGAGGCCCATTCTTCGCCAAGAAGCAACCCTGGCCGAATCGCCACGCCAACCGACCAAATCGCAGAGGCATTTAATGCAAAGGTGGCCTGACACCTTTATCCTGACGCGCGTCCTCCAGTCGACAGAGCCGAAGTGACCGCAGTCACTTCGCCGCTCCACTGATCGGCCTGACAAAAGGACAGCGCCGCCTGCGCCGCTCCGACTGCGGCGCCGCTCGACAGAGTGAGGCTGACAGGCAGTCAGGCCCGGCCTCAGGCACCATAGGAAACTCCGCTTCGCCCGACCCAGGGCTCGGACTCGGGCTCGGCCCCGGAAGACGGCGAACTCCGCTCCGCCCGACCCAGGGCTCGGACTCGGGCTTAGTCCCGGAAGACGGCGAACTCCGCTCCGCCCGACCTAGGGCTCGGACTCGGGCTCAGTCCCGGAAGACGGCGAACTCCGCTCCACCCGACCCAGGGATCGGACTCGGGCTTAGCCCCGGAAGACGACGAACTCCACCTCGCCCGACCCAGGGGCTCGGACTCGACCTCGGCCTTGGAAGACAGACTCGACCTCGACCTCGGAGGAGCCTCCACATCGCCCAACCTAGGGCACGGACCGACCACGTCAACAGGGGGTGCCATCATTACCCTACCCCAAGCTGACTCAGGCTACGGGAAACAAGATCGGCGTCCCATCTGGCTCGCTCCGCCAGACAAGCAATGATGGCGCCCCGCACGCTCTATGACGACGGCGGCTCTCAGCCCCCTTACGGAAGCAAGAGGACGTCAGCAAGGACTCGACAGCTCCGACAGCTGTCCTTCCGCCAAGCTTCAGCGCTCCTCCGACGGCCACGACACCACACGAACCGGGTGCCAAAACCTCTCCGGCTGCCACGATGGCATGTACTTAGGGCGCTAGCTCTCCTCCGCTAGACACGTTAGCACTCTGCTACACCCCCAATGTACACCTGGATCCTCTCCTTACGCCTATAAAAGGAAGGACCAGGGCCCTCTTACAGAGGGTTGGCCGCGCGGGGAAGAGGACAGGACAGACGCTCGCGTGAGGCCGCTCGCTCCCTCTCCCGCGTGGACGCTTGTAACCCCCTACTGCAAGCGCACTCGACCTGGGCGCGGGACAAGAACACGAAGGCCGCGAGATTTCCACCTCCCTCTCTCGCTCCGGCTGCCCTTTCTTCCCCCCTTCGCGCTCCGTCTCGCGCCGACCCATCTGGGCTGGGGCACGCGACGACATTTCACTCGTCGGCCCAGGGACCCCTCGGTCTCGAAACGCCGACACTAACCACCCAATAAATACATAAATTAAGTAATACATAATCATGTATATGATAGATCAAATGTAGGAAAGGAAACCGATAAAATTGACATCATGCAGTTCAAAGTTACTAATTACAAGGACATTGTAGAACCAACACCGCAATTACACGAGGATTTAGAGTGGTTCAGGCCGCCGAAGCGTAATACCATACTCCACTATCTGTGTATTATATTGAGTCTGTGTGCTTGAGCGTATGAGTGAACTTGAGAGCTTGAGAGTCTGCCTTGTAACGTTGTATGCCTTCTCTTTTATAGCTCAAGGGAGGCACATACAAGGATGCTGAGCCCTGACATGTGGGCCCATGAGCAAAATTTAAGGAATACATTATAGGAGTAACTAATGCAAGTAACGCCTGAGCAATCTCCAGGCGCCATGATGTCTGTAGTCCACATAGTATTGATACGCGGCGGTTGCTTCCTTGGTAACGTACGAGTAATGATGAGCGTAGTGCACGTGACAGTATGGGCGTACCGTCTGCCAATGGAATGGACAGGCACGCCGCCTGCGGAACGGACTGGTCGCCGCCTTCCAGCAAAATGGACAGGTCTCATTAAATGCGGAGGCGACACATCGCCTGCCAGCGGAATGGACAGAGCTCATTAAATGAGGAGGCGACACATCGCCTGCAGTGGAATGGACATGGCTCATTAAATGCGGAGGCGGCACATCGTCTGCCAGTGGAATGGACAGGCGGCGTGCCTTATCCGCAATAAATGCAGAGGTCGCGCAGCCCTGAGGCCCTACGTCAGGCTCCGCCCGTTGGCTTACGTCACGTGCAGTAGGCCACGCGGAAGCATCGGGTCTCCGCCTGGGTGGGGAGCAGAAGCGTATGCGATAAGCTTCGGACACGTGTCGGCTCTGGACCCCCGCCTGACCTTGATTAAGGCTTGGGTATTCTCTGTCTCAGAATCTCAGGACCCTGCTGTGAGAGGCCCGGACCCCACACAGAGGGGTCCGGATCCCATCCGAGGGGTCCGGTTTGCTCATGTGGAGGTCCTGGACCATATCCGGAGGCCCGGATTGTATATGCAGGGGTCCGACACTCTCCCATGGGGGTCCGGACTCACTGACGATGCCTTGGAGTATATTACCTTCTCTGGCCACGTGCTGGCCCTGGAGCTGTCCACGTGGTGGGGTCGAAAACTGTTGCTGGCCCAGAGTAGTCACCCGAAGCTGGGGCGAGTCACGACCTGGTCTAACACACAGCTCCTTTACCACACGACTAAAGATAGCCGCGTCGGTACTGCATCTTCATACAGTAGTAAGGGGTACCCTAGTTTTAAGATACTGACAGTGGCCCCCGAGCCCACCTCAGGGGAGGATGCGAGCCTGCAGGTGGGGCCATAGCTTGATTTGTGATTGGTGTGTCGTTTCCGTGCATCTGCTGACGTACTCACCGCCAATCCGCCTTCGGTCACGCCAACTGCCATATTTGTCTCTACGGCTGACTGACCCGCGGCCCCCACACCTGGTGGTTTCATCGGGCCATGCGCGGGGCGCCTTGATACCGCTGTGTTGGTTTAAAAAATTTCCTTCTGTCTTCTGTCGCGGCCCCGAGGAGGCGCAGTACCGGCGCGAGCGGCGGTTCTCTCTTTCCGCACCCGGGATCCGACACCCCAGGGGTATGACTCGTGGGCCTGGCCCCCCGTGTCATAGACCGGACTGTTGTTTCTTGCGACGGAGATGAAGAGGCGCGCTACCGCGGGTGGCGGTTCGCTCTTCGAGCGCGTGCGGCGGTTCGCTTTTTCTACACTCGGAGACCAGCACTCCATCTGTATGACTTGTGGGCCCAGGCCCCCATGTCAGAGACTGGGCCGCCTGGGCGTCAGGTTTGCGTCGGATAGAATTTCCTGTAGCGTCTCGGGGCACGAGTGGGAGAGTTTGCCTTGAAAAGGGATTCACCCCGCGTGCAGCAGTTACGCTTTTGCATTCTCTCCCAATCGCTGCGCCCTTTCGCCTTCGAGCTCTCTATGCCCCTTTGTAATCACGCTCTCCTGCTCTACACCCGTGCCACCGCCGATGCCATGACTTCGCTTGGCCATCCCGAGCGTTTCCAGTCTGAGGGGCACTCAACCTGGTGCGCCACCTGCTCGGATGGAGCGCGTCGGTGCACGCCGGAAGGATCCGTGCCGGCACCACTCCCCTCGGCGATCTCGCCGCTGGGGAGTTCATGCTGTTCGTCTCCTACCTCTCCTGTGGGTTGGCGCTGCCGATCTCGCCTTTCTTCTTGCTGCTGTTGGAGGAGCTCGGGCTCCAGCTACAACACCTCACGCCCCACTCCATCCTCCAGGCGGCCATCTTCGTCCACCTCTGCGAGATGTTCATGGGGGTGGCCCCCTGCACCTCCCTCTTTCGCCATTTCTTCATGTTGGTGAAGTCTAGGAAGGCTAAGGACCACCTTGGCGCCTACTACTTCCAGACAAGGTTAGATTCAGCCGTGGCCTACATCCCCACCCTCGGCAGCGCAAGGTGGGAAAACTGGCGCAGTGACTGGGTGATCGCTAGCGTCGAGGCCAACGACTGCCTTGTCCTGCCGAGCGATGGGCCAGCACTCGACCGGAAGCAATGGAGGGTCAAGCCATCCCTGGCTCCGGAGTTCCTGCCCATGCTGGACAGAATCAAGACCTTGGCAACCGGTGGTCTGACCTCCATGCATGTGGTCGGCGACTTCCTGAAGCGCCGGATCGCGCCGCTGCAGAGGAGGGCGCGCCTGTGTTGCTGGTTCACCGGCTCGAACGACATCGGCCGGATCCAGCACAGGCCGGGTACCGACCTATCATGGGAGGAGCTGGAACTTCAGGTGAAGGGGATTACTGGTGAGTCCTTCGTCCCTAAGTCCCTAATCCTCCCCCAGGGCATCCCTGCGCTCTATGACGACCCAGAGTTGAGGACGGCGATTTTGGCCACGCTGCCGACCTTCGACGAGAGCGGCGTGGCGGTTCGCCAGACCGACGGCCGGGACCCCCACCATGGGATTCGGATCTCCAATGCGCCGGCTGGGGGCCCCCAGTCTGCCGGCGTGGCTCCCAGCGCCCCCACCGTGGCCCCCCGCCCCTTGGACAAGGGCAAAGGGGCTACAGGCAGCTCCTCCGCCCCAGGTGGCACCGGGGGTCGGAGGAAGAGAGGCGACGCGGGCTGCACCGTGCCGACGGGTCATTTATTTTGGACCCCCTCAGAAGCGTCAGAGGACTGCTGGTGGGGCCGAGGAGGTCGGCTCCCAGGCCTAGGGCGCGCAGAGGCGCGTCAGTCCTTCGCCACCACCACCATCGGGTCCGCCGCCACCACAACCACCACCACCATCGGTCCCGCCGCCGCCACCACCACCTGGGGGTGATCTTCCCTAGGGGCACCAGCAGCAACAGCAACAACAACAGCAGCGGTCGCCCCTCTTCCAGGGTCGCTGGAAAGTCCAGGGCCCCAAGTGAGTGTAACCCCTTTTCCATTAGTCTATTTATCGTGCCGACGGGTCTTAACCCATCCTTTGCTTGTCAGGGCTTCCTCCCCTTCTGCTCCCAAGGACGCGCCTCCTCCGCCAGATACCATGCCCGACGGGTCTGGCTCTCAACAGCAGGCATCTGCTGGGAGTGGCGCCCGCTGCAAGCCTGGCTTACTCAATTCGGATGTCATCATACCAGCAAGGGTGGGAACTGTATGGGTGGGTTAGATAAAAAATAATATCTGGAAACTGTAGCAGAATAAAACCATCACAGAAGCACATCTGGGGGGGGGGGGTAAATCCTTTCTTTATAACTTGATATACATGGGTGCAGACCAACAGGCCGGGCTTATGAGGGCGGACCTCACCGTACTGATGCACACTTATGCATGACCCAGTTACAAAAAGAAGAAACCTTAACCCCTCAGACTTGCTCCTATGGATAGAACTTACATAGATCCTCTATGTTCCAGGGATTGGGAAGAGGCACTCCTTCAGTTGTGGCAAGGCGGACATACCCGGGTCGGCATACTTCTGTCACCTTGAAGGGTCCTTCCCAACTGGGGGAGAGTTTGTGGAGCCCTTCTCGGTTTAGAATTCGCCTTAGGACCAGGTCCCCGACCCTGAGCTCCCTACTATGCACGAACTGCTGGTGGTAGCGCCTGAGCGCTTGGTTGTACCGTGCATTTCGGATCGCAGCTTGCCATCTGCATTCATCAACAAAGTCCACGTCCTCACATCGTAGCTGTTCCTGCATAGACTCATCGAAAGACTGGACCTGTGAGGAGCCCATAAGGATTTCCGGGGGAAGGCAGGCTTCGGCCCCATAGACCAGGAAGAACGGGGTCTCCCTGGTAGCTCGGCTGGGTGTGGTCCAGTTCCCCCATAGCACAGACGGAAGCTCGTTGACCCAATTTGCACCATGCTTTTCAAGCAGTCATAGGTGCGTGTTTGAGTCCCCTGAGGATTTTTGCGTTTGTGAAAGTCGCCTAGAAGGGGGGTGAATAGGGCGAATCTGAAATTTATAAACTTAAGCACAACTATAAGCCGGGTTAGCGTTAGAAATATAAACGGGTCCGAGAGAGAGGGCGCAAAACAAATCGTGAGCAAATAAGGAGTGAGACACGATGATTTGTTTTACCGAGGTTCGGTTCTTGCAAACCTACTCCCCGTTGAGGTGGTCACAAAGACCGGGTCTCTTTCAACCCTTTCCCTCTCTCAAACGGTCACTTAGACCGAGTGAGCTTCTCTTCTCAATCAAACGGAACGCAAAGTTCCTACAAGGACCACCACACAATTGGTGTCTCTTGCCTCAGTTACAATTGAGTTTGATCACAAGAAGCATGAGAAAGAAAAGAAGCGATCCAAGCACAAGAGCTCAAATGAACACAAATGTCGCTCTCTCTAGTCACTATTTGATTTGGAGTGATTCCGGACATGTGAGAGGATTTGATCTCTTTGGAGTGTCTAGAATTGAATGCTATAGCTCTTGTAATGTGTTGAAGGTGGAAAACTTGGATGCTCTTGAATGTGGGGTGGTTGGGGTATTTATAGCCCCAACCACCAAAATGTAGCCGTTGGAAGGCTGCTGTCGCATGGCGCACCGGACAGTCCGATGCGCCACCGGACACTGCCCGGTGCGCCAGCCACGTCAGTAGGCCGTTGGGGTTCGACCGTTGGAGCTCTGACAGGTGGGGCCTCTGGGCTGTCCGGTGGTGCACCGGACAGGTCCTGTAGACTGTCCTCTGCGTGCGCAGGCGCGCATTAAATGCGTTGCAGTCGACCGTTGCGCGCGAAGTAGTCGTTGCTCCGCTGGCACACCGGACAGTCCGGTGTGTCACCGGACACTGTCCGGTGCATCACCAAACAGCCCGGTGAATTATAGCAGAGCGGCCTCCCATTTTCCCGAAGGTAGTGAGTTCAGCGTCGAGTGCCCTGGTGCACCGGACACTGTCCGGTGGCACACCGGACAGTCCGGTGCGCCATACTAGGGTGCCTTTGGGTTGACTTTTGCTCTCTTTGTTTGAACCCTTTCTTGGTCTTTTTATTGGCTTATTGTGAACCTTTGGCACCTGTAAAACTTATAGACTAAAGCAAACTAGTTAGTTCAATTATTTGTGTTGGGCAATTCAACCACCAAAATCAATTAGGAAAAAGGTGTAAGCCTAATTCCCTTTCAATCTCCCCCTTTTTGGTGATTGATGCCAACACAAACCAAAGCAAGTATAGAAGTGCACAATTGAACTAGTTTGCATAATGTAAGTCCAAAGGTTACTTAGAATTGAACCAATAAATATTTTCATAAGATATGCATGGATTGTTTCTTTATTTTTAACATTTTGGACCACGCTAGCACCACATGTTTTGTTTTTGTAAATTCTTTTCAAAGTCTTTTTACAAATAGTAAAAGTTAAATAAACAAGATTTTGAGAAGCATTTTTAGGATTTGAAATTTTCTCCCCTGTTTCAAATGCTTTTCCTTTGACTAAACAAAACTCCCTCTTAATTAAATCCTCCTCTTAGTGTTGAAGAGGGTTTTAGATGTTAGTTTTTGAAGAGGGTGAACCAATTTGAAATTCTATCAAAAATAGGATACCAATTGAAAAATTCATCATTTCAAAACCTTTTCTTAACTTCAATTTTGAAAATTGGTGGTGGTGCGGTCCTTTTGCTTTGGGCTAATACTTTCTCCCCCTTAGGCATGAATCGCCAAAAACGGATATTTTGAGTGAAATATAAGCCCTTCTTTACTAATTTCTCCCACTTTGGCGAACATAATATGAGTGAAGATTATACCAAAGTTGGAGAGAGGCTCGGAGCGACGGCGAAGGATTGTAACTTGATGGAGTGGAGTGGAAGCCTTTGTCTTTGCCGAAGACTCCAATTCCCTTTCAATCTATTACTTGGTTTGAAATATACTTGAAAAACACATTAGTCATAGCATATAAAAGAGACATGATCAAAGGTATATTAATGAGCTATGTGTGCAAAACATCAAAAGAAGTTCCGAGAATCAAGAATATTTAACTCATGCCTAAGTTTGTTAAAAGTTTGTTCATCTAATGGCTTGGTAAAGATATCGGCTAATTGTTCCTTGGTGTTAATATATGCAATCTCGATATCTCCCTTTTGTTGGTGATCCCTTAAGAAATGATACCAAATGGCTATGTGTTTAGTGCGGCTATGCTCAACGGGATTATCCGCCATGCGGATTGCACTCTCATTATCACATAGGAGAGGAACTTTGGTTAATTTGTAACTGTAGTCCCTAAGGGTTTGCCTCATCCAAAGCAATTGCGCGCAACAATGGCCTGCGACAATATACTCGGCTTCGGCGGTAGAAAGAGTTATAGAATTTTGCTTCTTTGAAGCCCAAGACACCAGGGACCTTCCCAAGAACTGGCAAGTCCCCGATGTGCTCTTTTTATTAATTTTACACCCCGCCCAATCGGCATCCGAATAACCAATTAAATCAAATGTGGATCCCCGAGGGTACCAAAGCCCAAACTTAGGAGTATGAACTAAATATCTCAAGATTCGTTTTACGGTCGTAAGGTGAGCTTCCTTAGGGTCGGCTTGGAATCTTGCACACATACATACGGAAAGCATTATGTCCGGTCGAGATGCACATAAGTAGAGTAAGGAGCCTATCATTGATCGGTATACCTTTTGATCGACGGATTTACCTCCCGTGTCTAGGTCGAGATGCCCATTGGTTCCCATGGGTGTCTTGATGGGCTTGGCATCCTTCATTCCAAACTTGTTTAAAATGTCTTGAATATACTTCGTTTGGCTAATGAAGGTGCCCTCTTGGAGTTGCTTTACTTGAAATCCCAAGAAATACTTCAACTCCCCCATCATAGACATCTCGAATTTCTGTGTCATGATCCTACTAAATTCCTCACATGTAGATTCGTTAGTAGACCCAAATATAATATCATCAACATAAATTTGGCATACAAACAAATCATTGTCAAGAGTTTTAGTAAATAAAGTAGGATCGACTTTTCCGACTTTGAAGCCATTAGTGATAAGGAAATCTCTTAGGCATTCATACCATGCTCTTGGAGCTTGCTTGAGCCCATAAAGCGCCTTAGAGAGTTTGTAAACATAGTTAGGGTACTCACTATCTTCAAAGCCGGGAGGTTGCTCAACATAGACCTCCTCCTTGATTGGTCCATTGAGGAAGGCACTTTTCACGTCCATGTGGTAAAGCTTAAAGCCATGGTACGTAGCATAGGCAAGTAATATGCGAATTGATTCAAGCCTAGCTACGGGTGCATAGGTTTCACCGAAATCCAAACCTTCGACTTGTGAATATCCCTTGGCCACAAGTCGGGCTTTGTTCCTTGTCACCACACCATGCTCATCTTGCTTGTTGCGGAAGACCCACTTGGTTCCTACAACATTTTGGTTAGGACGTGGAACTAAATGCCATACCTCATTTCTAGTGAAGTTGTTGAGCTCCTCTTGCATCGCCACCACCCAATCCGAATCTTGTAGTGCTTCCTCTACCCTGTGTGGCTCAATAGAGGAAACAAAAGAGTAGTGTTCATAAAAATGAGCAACACGAGATCGAGTAGTTACCCCCTTTTGAATATCGCCGAGGATGGTGTTCACGGGGTGATCTCGTTGGATTGCTTGGTGGACTCTTGGGTGTGGCGGTCTTGGAACTTGTTCATCTTCCTCATCTTGATCATGGGCATCTCCCCCTTGATCATTGCTCTCCTCTTGAGGTGGCTCAACATCTTGATCTTCTCCTTCATCATTTTGAGCTCCATCCTCATCTTGAGTTGGTGGAGATGCTTGCATTGAGGAAGATGGTTGATCTTATGCATTTGGAGACTCTTCGGATTCCTTAGGACACACATCCCCAATGGACATGTTCCTTAGTGCGACACATGGAGCCTCTTCATCACCTAGCTCATCAAGATCAACTTGCTCTACTTGAGAGCCGTTAGTCTCATCAAACACAATGTCACAAGAAACTTCAACTTGTCTAGAGGACTTGTTAAAGACTCTATATGCCCTTGTGTTTGAATCATATCCTAGTAGAAAGCCTTCTACAGTCTTAGGAGCAAATTTGGATTTTCTACCTCTTTTAACAAGAATAAAGCATTTGCTACCAAAGACTCTAAAATATGAAACATTGGGCTTTTTACCGGTTAGGAGCTCATAAGATGTCTTCTTGAGGATTCGGTGTAGATACAACTGGTTGATGGCGTAGCAAGCGGTGTTGACTGCCTCCGCCCAAAACCGATCCGAAGTCTTGTACTCATCAAGCATGGTTCTTGCCATGTCCAATAGAGTTCGATTCTTCCTCTCCACTACACCATTTTGTTGTGGCGTGTAGGGAGAAGAGAACTCATGCTTGATGCCCTCCTCCTCAAGGAAGCCTTCGATTTGTGAGTTCTTGAACTCCGTCCCTTATCGCTTCTAATCTTTTTGATCCTTAAGCCGAACTCATTTTGAGCCCGTCTCAAGAATCCCTTTATGGTCTCTTGGGTATGAAATTTTTCCTGCAAAAAGAACACCCAAGTGAAGCGAGAATAATCATCCACAATAACTAGACAGTACTTACTCCCGCCGATTCTTATGTAAGCAATCGGGCCGAATAGATCCATGTGTAGGAGCTCGAGTGGCCTGTCAGTCGTCATGATGTTCTTGTGTGGATGATGAACACCAACTTGCTTCCCTGTCTGACATGCGCTACAAATCCTGTCTTTCTCAAAATGAACATTTGTTAGTCCCAAAATGTGTTCTCCCTTTAGAAGCTTGTGAAGATTCTTCATTCCAACATGTGCTAGTCGGCGATGCCAGAGCCAGCCCATGTTAGTCTTAGCAATTAAGCAAGTGTTGAGTTTAGCTCTATCAAAATCTACTAAGTATAGCTGACCCTCTAACACTCCCTTAAATGTTATTGAATCATCACTTCTTCTAAAGACAGTAACACATGTATCCGTAAAAAGACAGTTGTAACCCATTTTACATATTTGCGAAACTGAAAGCAAGTTATAATCTAAAGAATCTACAAGAAAAATATTGGAAATGGAGTGGTCAGGAGATATAGCAATTTTACCCAATCCTTTGACCAACCCTTGATTTCCATCCCCGAATGTGATAGCTCGTTGGGGATCTTGGTTTTTCTCGTAAGAGGAGAACATCTTCTTCTCCCCTGTCATATGGTTTGTGCACCTGCTATCGATGATCCAACTTGAGCCCCCGGATGCATAAACCTACAAAACAAGTTTAGTTCTTGATTTTAGGTACCCAAACGGTTTTGGGTCCTTTGGCATTAGATACAAGAACTTTGGGTACCCAAACACAAGTCTTGGTGCCCTTGTGTTTGTCCCCAACATACTTGGCAACTACCTTGCCTGATTTGTTGGTTAGCACATAAGATGCATCAAAAGTTTTAAATGAAATGTTATGATCATTTGATGTAGCAGGAGTTTTCTTTTTAGGCAATCTAGCATGGGTTGATTGCCTAGAACTAGATGTCTCACCCTTATACATAAAAGCATGATTAGGGCCAGAGTGAGACTTCCTAGAATGAATTCTCCTAATTTTGCTCTCGGGATAACCGACAGGGTACAAAATGTAACCCTTGTTATCCTGAGGCTTGGGAGCCTTGCCCTTAACAAAGTTAGACAATCTTTTAGGAGGGGCATTAAGTTTGGCATTGTCTCCCTTTTGGAAGCCAATGCCATCCTTGATGCCAGGGCGTCTCCCACTATAGAGCATGCTTCTAGCAAATTTAAAATTTTCATTTTCTAAGTCTTGCTCATTAATTTTGGCATTAAGTTGAGCTATGTGATCATTTTGTTTCTTAATTAAAGCTAGGTGATCATGAATAGCTTCAACATTAATGTCTCTACATCTAGTGCAAATAGAAACATGCTCAATGGTAGATGTAGAGGGTTTGCAAGATTTTAGTTCAACAATCTTAGCATGTAAAATATCATTTTCACTTCTAAGATTGGAAATGGAAGCATTGCAAACATCTAAGTCTTTATCCTTAGCAATCAAATTTTCATTTTCATTTCTAAGGCTAGCAAGAGAATCATTCAATTTTTCAATCCTAGCAAGCAAATTAGCATTATCATCTCTAAGATTGGAAATTGAATCATCACATACATTTCAATCAACCTTAGCTATTAGACTAGCATTCTCATTTCTAAGGTTGACAATAGTATCATGGCAAGTGCTTAGCTCACTAGATAGTTTTTCACATTTTTCTACTTCTAGAGCGTAAGCATTTTTAACCTTAACATGCTTCTTATTTTCCTTAATTAGGAAGTCCTCTTAGGTGTCCAAGAGTTCATCCTTCTCATGAATAGCACTAATTAATTCATTTAATTTTTCATTTTGTTGCATGTTTAGGTTGGCAAAAAGGGTGCGCAAGTTATCCTCCTCATCACTAGAATGATCTTCATCACTAGAGGATGCATATTTAGTGGAGGATTTTGATTTTACCTTCTTTTTTTGCCGTCCTTTTCCATGAGGCACTTGTGGCCGACGTTGGGGAAGAGGAGTCCTTTGGTGACGACGATGTTGGCGGCGTCCTCGTCGGAGGAGGAGTCGGTGGAGCTCTCGTCGGAGTCCCATTCGCGGCATACATGGGCATCGCCGCCCTTCTTCTTGTAGTATCTCTTCTTTTCTCTCCTCTTTCCCTTCTTGTCATCGCCCCTGTCACTATCACTAGATAATGGACATTTAGCAATGAAATGACCGGGCTTACCACACTTGTAGCACACTTTCTTGGAGCAGGATTTGTAGTCCTTCCCCCTCCTTTGTTTGAGGATTTGGCGGAAGCTTTTGATGATGAGCGCCATCTCCTCATTGTCGAGCTTAGAGGCATCGATGGGTTGTCTACTTGATGTAGACTCCTCCTTTTTCTCCTCTGTTGCCTTGAATGCGACCGGTTGTGCTTCGAATGTGGAGGGGCCATCTAGCTCGATGATTTTCTTTGAGCCTTTGATCATCAACTCAAAGCTCATAAAGTTTCCTATTACTTCCTCGGGAGACATTAGTGTATATCTAGGATTACCACGAATTAATTGAACTTGTGTAGGGTTAAGAAAAACGAGGGATCTTAGAATAACCTTGACCATCTCATGGTCATCCCATTTGGTGCTCCCGAGGTTGCGCACTTGGTTCACCAAGGTCTTCAAGCGGTTGTACATGTCTTGTGGCTCCTCCCCTTGGCGAAGCTGGAAGCGACCGAGCTCCCCCTCGATCGTCTCCCGCTTGGTGATTTTGGTCACCTCATCTCCTTCGTGCACGGTCTTGAGCACGTCCCAAATCTCCTTAGCGCTTTTTAACCCTTGCACCTTGTTATACTCCTCTCGACTTAGAGAGGCGAGGAGTATAGTGGTGGCTTGAGAGTTGAAGTGCCGGATTTGGGCGACCTCGTCCGAATCATAGTCTTCATCCCCCGATGATGGTACCTGTACTCCAATCTCAACAACATCCCAAATGCTAGTGTGGAGTGAGGTTAGATGATGCCTCATTTTATCACTCCACATATTATAATCTTCATCATCAAACATGGGTGGTTTGCCTAATGGGACAGAAAGTAATGGAGTACGTTTTGGAATGCGGGGGTAGCGTAGGGGAATCTTACTAAACTTCTTGCGCTCATGGCGCTTAGAAGTTACGGACGGCGTGTCAGAGCCGAAGGTGGATGGTGACGAAGAGTCGGTCTCGTAGTAGACCACCTTCCTCATCTTCTTCTTCTTGCCACCGCTCCGACGCGACTTGTTGTGTGAAGGGGATCCCTTCACCTTGTTGGCGGACTCCCCGGATGGAGCCTTCCCGTGGCTTGTAGCAGACTTCTCACCGCCGATCACCATCTTCTTGGTGTGATCTCCCGACATCACTTCGAGCGGTTAAGCTCTAATGAAGCACCGGGCTCTGATACCAATTGAAAGTCGCCTAGAGGGGGGGGGGGGGTGAATAGGGCGAATCTGAAATTTATAAACTTAAGCACAACTATAAGCCGGGTTAGCGTTATAAATATAAACGGGTCCGAGAGAGAGGGCACAAAACAAATCGTGTGCAAATAAGGAGTGAGACACGATGATTTGTTTTACCGAGGTTCGGTTCTTGCAAACCTACTCCCCGTTGAGGTGGTCACGAAGACCGGGTCTCTTTCAACCCTTTCCCTCTCTCAAACGATCACTTAGACCGAGTGAGCTTCTCTTCTCAATCAAACGGAACACAAAGTTCCCACAAGGACCACCACACAATTGGTGTCTCTTGCCTCAGTTACAATTGAGTTTGATCACAAGAAGAATGAGAAAGAAAAGAAGCGATCCAAGCACAATAGCTCAAATGAACACAAATGTCGCTCTCTCTAGTCACTATTTGATTTGGAGTGATTCCGGACTTGGGAGAGGATTTGATCTCTTTGGAGTGTCTAGAATTGAATGCTATAGCTCTTGTAATGTGTTGAAGGTGGAAAACTTGTATGCTCTTGAATGTGGGGTGGTTGGGGGTATTTATAGCCCCAACCACCAAAATGTAGCCACGTCAGCACGCCGTTGGGGTTCGACCGTTGGAGCTCTGACAGGTGGGGCCTCTGGCTGTCCAGTGGTGCACCGGACAGGTCCTGTAGACTGTCCTCTGCGCGCGCAGGCGCACATTAAATGTGTTGCAGTCGACCGTTGCGCGCGAAGTAGCCATTGCTCCGCTGGCACACCGGACAGTCTAGTGTGTCACCAGACACTGTTCGGTGCATCACCGGATAGTCCGGTGAATTATAGCGGAGCGGCCTCCCATTTTCCCGAAGGTAGCGAGTTCAGCGTCGAGTGCCCTGGTGCACGGGACACTGTCCGGTGGCACACCGGACAGTCCGGTGCGCCAGACCAGGGTGCCTTTGGGTTGACTTTTGCTCTCTTTGTTTGAACCCTTTCTTGGTCTTTTTATTGGCTTATTGTGAACCTTTGGCACCTGTAAAACTTAGAGACTAAAGCAAACTAGTTAGTCCAATTATTTGTGTTGGGCAATTCAACCACCAAAATCAATTATGAAAAAGGTGTAAGCCTAATTCCCTTTCAGTTTGCCCTCTCCACCTGGCCGTTGCTCTTAGGATGAGCCACATACGCAAAGCAGAACTGGGTGCCAATGCCCTCACAATACTCCTGGAAGAGCCGACTTCTGAACTGGGTCCCGTTGTCCGTAATGATACGGTTTGAGACCCCAAATCTGTAGACAATCGACTTGAGGAAGGCAACAACAACACCTTGGGTGATGTTGACCACAGGGGTAGCCTCTGCCCACTTTATGAACTTGTCGATGGCGACGAAGAGGAAACGGTACCCGCCGACAGCCCTAGGAAATGGTCCCAGGATGTCCACCCCCATACGACGAATGGCCAGGAGGGTGGAATCATCTGCAGAGCCTGAGCCGGTGTGTGTATCTGCTTTGCATGGAACTGGCATGCTTTGCAGGACTTTACCAGCTCAGCTGCATCCTGGAGGGCGGTTGGCCAGTAGAAGCCATGCCGGAAGGCCTTACCAACCAGTGTGCGGGATGCTGAATGACTTCCGCACTCTCCTCCATGGATCTCCGCGAGTAACTCACGGTCCTCCTCCTGGGTGATGCACCACATGAGAATGCCATTGGCGCCACGGCGGTAGAGATCCCCCTCTACCACCGTATAGCGTTTAGCCAACCGCACTATGCGCTTCGCGGACACATGATCTTCAGGAAGGATGTTTTCCTTCAGGTAGTCCCGGATCTCGGAGATCCATGCATCGGGACCACTCTGAGATACTGGCTATGGCGCTAAGGGGCAGGCAGGACCCCCTATAGCACACAGTCTTCGATGGGTTCTGTAGATGGTACGCCACCGGGACCGCTAGCTTCGAGGTGCTAGTCTCGCCCCCTTCGTCCAGTTTGGCAGGCTGGGCGGTGGGTCTCAGCAGCCGTCTTTCGAAGACGCGCTCGAGCACAGGTGCCCAAGTTGATGCCCTCACGGAGAGGTCATCTACCGCCGAGTTGTCAGCCTGAGGAACGTGTTGCAGTTCCAGGATAGTGAAGTCCTTTTCTAGCTTCCTCATGTGAAGTAGGTACGCTGCAAGCCTGGGCTCGTTGCAGCTACACTCCCCACAGACTTATTTGATGATCAGCTGGGAGTCCCCCTTCACCAGAAGCTGACGGATCCCTAGGGATAGGGCGGCCAACAAGCCAAAGATCAATGCTTCATACTCTGCCATATTGTTGGTGGCCTTGAACTCAAGGTGCACCATGTACTTCACTTGATCTCCGTTGGGGTCGATGAGGACCACCCTAGCTCCGACAACTTGTTGACGGGTGGATCCGTCGAAGAAGAGCGTCCAATAGGGCTCGGTGAAGACCGGACCCCTAGGCTCCACATGTGTGGGGTCCGAATCGGGATCCGGACCCCCAGGAGCGCTCGGGGGGTGTCCATTCCACGATGAAGTCAGCCAGGACCTGGCTCTTGACGGCATGGCAAGGCTGTAAGTCCAGCTGGAACTCAGCGAGCTCTATAGCCCACTTGGCGATGTTGCCTGTGGCGTTAGAGTTGTGGAGGATGGCCCTTAACAGAAAAGAGGTCACCACCACGACCCTGTGTGCTTGGAAATAGTGGCACAGCTTCCTGGACGCAACAAGCACAACATAGAGCAGTTTATGCGTTTCAAGGTACCTGGCCTTTTCTTCATGGAGGACCTCGCTGACGTAGTAGACTAGCCTCTGAATGGTCCGGACCCCTGTAGCTGGTCTCGAGTCCTCGGGTTCCTGGCCTTCTTGTGCCGTCCTTTCGACGACCAACACCATGCTCACCGCTTCTGCAACTGCCGTGATGTATAAATACAACGGCTCCCCAGGTTCTGGAGCTACCAGTATTGGTAGGGACACCAAGTGCTGCTTCAACTCTTGGAAGGCTTGCTCTGCCTCTTTGGTCCAAGAGAATGGGTCGGACTTCCGCAACAACTTGAAGAAGGGTAGCACCCTCTCAGCCAGCCTTGAAATGAAGCGGCTAATGGCGGCCAATGACCCCGTAAGCTTCTAGACATCCTTGATACGGTCCGTAGGCCTCATCGCCTCAATTGCTTTGATCTTCTCCGGGTTTGCTTCAATGCCCCGGTACGAAACCAGGAACCCCAGCAACTTCCCTGCGGAGACACCAAAGACACACTTGTTCGGGTTCAGCTTCGTGCGTGTTGCCCGCAGCTTGTCGAATACCAGGGTTAAGTCTTCCACTAGGGTCGACCCTCTCTTAGTCTTGACCACGATGTCATCGACGTATACCTCTACTCTGTCCCTAATCAGGTCCCTGAAAGTCTTACTCATCGCCCGTATAAATGTCGGCAAGGCGTTTTTCAGACCTTAAGGCATTACGACATAGCAGTAAAGCCCATCCACTGTTACAAAAGCGGTATGCTTCCTATCTTCCCTAGACATCTGGATTTGATGGAAACCAGAGTAAGCATCTAAGAAGGACAAGAGGTCGCATCTGGAGGTAGAATCCATGATTTGATCTATACGTGGAAGTGGATACGGGTCCTTGGGACAAGCTTTATTAAGGCTGGTGTAGTCGATGCACATCCGAAGCATCCCGTTTGCCTTTGGAACGATGACTAGATTGGCCAGCCATACTAGGTGATGAACCTCTTGAATGAAGCCGGCGTCTAGCAACTTCCGGACCTCCTTTCGGATGAAGTCCTACCGCTCAACAGACTGTCTCCGAGGCTTCTGACTCACCGGTTTGGCGTCAGGGTGGATCTTCAGATGGTGCTCGATCACCTCCCTGGGGATTCCAGGCATCTGCGATGGCTCCCATTCAAACACGTCGGCATTTGCTTGGAGGAAGGCGACGAGCGCGAGTTCCTATTTTTCCTCCAGATCACCCGCAATGCGAGTAGTCTGGGGGGAATCCTCGCTGAGCCGGATGACCTTGACAGGGACGTCGTCCACCCCGAATGGTCGCACCCTTGGCACCTTGGTAGGCGCCTTGGTACCGGAGGTCGAGGGGTCCCTCCCTCCGTCGTCCGGTCGAGCAGTTTCCGCCGCCAAGGCGTGCAGCTTCTCCACAACTGCAAGCGCAACGGCGCGGTCGCCCCGCACGGTGAGGACCCTGGCTGGAGACGGCATCTTGAGGACCAAATACCCGTAATAGGCAATGGCCATGAAATGGTACATGGCTGGTTTGCCAATGATGGCGTTGAACGGGAGGTTAACCTCCGCAACGTCGAACTATACGTTCTCTGTGCGGAAGTTTTCTCTGTCCCGAATGTAACCGGGAGCGTGATGCTCCAAAGGGGATACACCGGTTGAGCACACTCTAGAGAATGGACGAGAGGGTCCCAGCTGGGACCCTGGGATCTGCAGATGCTTGAACGCAGCGTGGCTGATGACGTTGAGCCCAGCCCCACCGTCGATCAGAACATGATGCAGCTTGATGTTGGCAATGACAGGGGTGGTGATGAGCAACAGTATGCCAGCCCCTGCCATGTTTTTGGGGCAGTCGGATGCTCCGAAGGAGATAGTGGTGATCTGCCACCGCTGGTGTGAGGCCGCCTTCGGGACCCCTGGGGTCGCCGACAGGACCTCGCGGCGTAGGGACTTCACGTTCCTGTGGGAGGTGAGTTCCCAGCTTCCGTCGTACATCACGTACAGCTTCTTGCGGCGGTCGTCATCATCACCGGAGTCGGAGTCTCCAGTGAGGATGTCCTTGAGGACCTGCTCGGGGGACTGATACCCGAGGTCCCGTTCTCCCACGGCCACATCACCATCGTCGACCCTCTCCTTGCCAGGTTGGCGACGAGGTGGGGAGCCATCCTTGGAAGTCAGCTCGCGCCGCTCGCTGATGCGCTTCGCGAGCTTGATGATCTCGCGGTACTCCGAGGCGCTGTGGCGACTGTTGGGGTGCATAGGGCATGAGCCGCTGTTGCCTCCCTGTGGCCATGGGTGCTTGTTGCGCTCGTTCTGGCCCCCAGTCGCGGCTGCGACGACCGGAGCAGCAAACTGCGGCCTCTCGTGGCCGTGGTTCTTCTTCTTCTTCTTTTTGCCGTCCTGGGTGATGGCACCCGAGCCACCCGTCTGGGCAACTCCGGTTTGTGGTGTCGAGTGCCATGCACGACCTTCGGCAGCTCTGGCACACTTGTCAGCCAAAGAGAAGAGCGTGGTGACAGTTTCCACATCGTGCGTGGCCAACTTCTCTAGCATCTTCTCATCACGTACCCCCTGGCGGATACGGGGTATAGTCCCTCGTACCTTGGTGAAGCGGGAGATGAAAGCTCGGAGAGTTTCTCCGGATTCCTGCCTCACTGCATGGAGGTGAGCCTCCACCCCATGCTACTGATAAGCGCTAGCGAAGTTCGCTGTGAATTGCGCACAGAGCTCTTCCCAGGAGTAGATCAATCCTGGGGTGAGGTTCATGAGCCAGGTCTGGGCCGACCCAGACAAGGCTACATGGAAGTATGTTGCCATTACAGCAGTGTCTCCACCTGCTGCCGTAATAGCGGTGACGTATACTTGCAAGAATTCCGATGGATTTGACGTACCGTCGTACTTCTCCGGCAGGTGTGGCCAGAACTTGGATGGCCAAGTCGCCGCGCGGAGATGATCCGCCAGTGCGGCGGAGCTAACGTCAGCCAATGGGACACCCGCCTGGATCCGGGCGCCCATTGGAGTTTGCGGGGCGACCACAACGAAGTCATAGTCGAGGTTGAGACCCTCGATGTTCTGTCGGCGCTCACGCGCCCTCTCTAGAGAGACCCGGGCATCCTCGCCCGCACGCCTACGGCTGAGTTCTGCCCGCAGGTCATGAGCCCTCTCCAGAGAGACTTGAGCGTCCTCTCCCGCACGCCTGCGGTTGAGCTCCACCCGCAGGTCCTCAGTAGGTGTGGCCCTCACCGAGGGTGAGCGCACCGATGCCGATGCCTCATGTTGACGCCGGGATGACCGAGGCCTAGGCCTGGCTGAGCCAGAATGCGCCATGCCGAGCAGACGGTCGACATCGTCACACCACTGCTTCATGGCCCCCGACGAGGCCACGGAGCTAGGAGGATGGCGTAGCAACTCCCTGGCTGCAGACAAGGCCCCAAGCACAGCCCTTGACGCTCTAGATGTCTACGCAGGAGTGTGCTGCCGCGCAGAGCGCACAACAGCAACTCCAGGCGTAGGCCGGTTGGAGGCCCATGGTATGGAAGATGCAACCTCTTCCTCCATCGGGAAGTCCTCAGGAATGAAGTCGTGGTGCTCGACAATCTGAACCATGGTGTCAAGCAGGAAAACAAGCAAAAACCTAATGCTAAGAGCCCCCTACCTAGCACACCAAATGTCGGAGAGGAAAATCTTCGGCCGGGTGGCGGAACGCACCCGCCCTAGATCCTAAGATGAGGAGGGGCCTAAGCGGTTTGCCTGTCTAGTGAATTTGGATGAACACGAGTGGACACGAGGATTTAGAGTGGTTCAGGCCGCTGGAGCATAATACCCTACTCCACTATCTGTGTATTGTATTGAGTCTGTGAGCTTGAGCGTATGAGTGAACTTGAGAGCTTGAGAGTCTGCCTTGTAACGTTGTGTGCCTTCCCTTTTATAGCTCAAGGGAGGCACATACAAGGATGCTAAGCCCCGACATGTGGGCCCAGGAGCAAAATGGAAGGAATACATTATAGGAGTAACTAATGCAAGTAATGCCTGAGCAATCTCCAGGCGCCATGATGTCCACAGTTCACACAGTATTGATATGCGGCGGCTGCTTCCTTGGTAATGTACGAGTAATGATGAGCGTAGTGCACGCGGCAGTTTGGGCGTATTGTATGCCAATGGAATGGACAGGCACGCTGCCTGCGGAACGGACTGGTCACCGCCTGCCAATGGAATGGACAGGTCTCGTTAAATGCGGAGGTGGCACATCGCCTGCCAGCGGAATGGACATGGCTCATTAAATGCAGAGGCGGCACATCGCCTGCCAGAGGAATGGACAGGGCTCATTAAATGCGGAGGCGGCACATCGCCTGCCAGTGGAATGGACAGGCGGCGCGCCTTATCCGCAATAAATGCAGAGGTCGCGCAGCCCTGAGGCCCTACGCCAGGCTCTGCCAGTTGGCTTACGTCACGTGCAGTAGGCCACGCGGCAGCATCGGGTCTCCACCTGGGCGGGGAGCAGAAGCGTATACGATAAGGTCCGGACACGTGTCGGCTCCGGACCCCTGCCTGGCCTTGATCAAGGCCTAGGTATTCTCTGTCCCAGAATCTCGGGACCCTGCTGTGAGCGGCCCGGACCCCACACAAAGGGGTCCGGATCCCATCCGAGGGGTCCAGTTTGCTCACGTGGAGGTCCTGGACCATACCCGGAGGCCCGGATTGTATATGCAGGGGTCCGGCACTCTCCCATGGGGGTCCAGACTCACTAACAATGCCTTGGAGTATACTACCTTCTCTAGCCACGTGGCGGCCCCGGAGTTGTCCACGTGGTGGGACCGGGAGCTGTTGCTGGCCCAGAGTAGTCACCCGAAGCTGGGGCGAGTCACGGCCTGGCCTAACGCACAGATCCTTTACCACATGGCTAAAGATAGCCGCGTCAGTACTGCGTCTTCATACAGTAGTAAGGGGTACCCTAGTTTTAGGTTACTGACATTGTCTTTAGAAGAAGTGATGATTCAGTAGCATTTAAGGGAGTATTAGAGGGTCAGCTATACTTAGTTGATTTTAATATAGCTGAACTCGATACTTGCTTAATTGCTAAGACTAATATGGGTTGGCTCTGGCATCGCCGACTAGCCCATGTTGGGATGAAGAATCTTCACAAACTTCTAAAGGGAGAACACATTTTGGGACTAACCAATGTTCATTTTGAGAAAGACAGGGTTTGTAGCGCATGTCAAGCAGGGAAGAGAGTTGGTACCTGCCATCCACACAAGAACATCATGACGACCGACAGACTGCTTGAGCTACTCCACATGGATTTATTCGGCCCGATCGCTCACATAAGCATCGACGGGAGTAAGTATTGTCTTGTAATTGTGGATGATTATTTTTGCTTCACTTGGGTATTCTTTTTGCAGGAAAAATCTCAAACCAAAGAGACTTTAAAGGGATTCTTAAGACGGGCTCAAAATGAGTTCGGATCGAGAATCAAGAAGATAAGAAGCGATAACGGAACGGAGTTCAAGAACTCACAAATAGAAGGCTTTCTTGAGGATGAGGGCATCAAGCATGAGTTCTCTTCTCCCTACACACCTCAACAAAATGGTGTAGTAGAGAGGAAGAATAAAACTGTACTGGACATGGCAAGGACCATGCTTGATGAGTACAAGACTCCAGACCAGTTTTGGGCTGAGGCGATTAACACCGCCTGCTACTCCATCAACCGGCTCTACCTTCACCGAATCCTCAAGAAGACATCATACGAACTCCTCACCGGCAAAAAGCCCAATGTTTCATATTTTAGAGTCTTTGGTAGCAAATGCTTTATTCTTGTTAAAAGAGGTAGAAAATCTAAATTTGCTCCTAAGGCTATAGAAGGTTTTTTACTTGGTTATGATTCAAACACAAGGGCATATAGAGTCTTTAACAAGTCCATTGGACTAGTAGAAGGCTTTTTACTAGGATATGACTCAAACAGAAGGGCATATAGAGTCTTCAACAAATCCACTGGATTAGTTGAGGTTTTTTGTGACATTGTGTTTGATGAGACTAATGGCTTCCAAGTGGAACAAGTTGATCTTGATGAGCTAGATGATGAAGAGGCTCCATGTGTCGCACTTAGGAACATGTCCATTGGGGATGTGTATCCTAAGGAATCCGAAGAGCCTCCACAAGCACAAGATCAACCATCATCTTCCATGCAAGCATCTCTACCTACTCAAGATGAGGATTAGGCTCAAAACAATGAAGATAAGGATCAAGAGGATGAGCCACCTCAAGAGGAGGACGATGATCAAGGGGGAGATGAAGTTGATCAAGATAGGGAAGATCAGGGTCAAAGACCGCCTCACCCAAGAGTCCACCAGGCGATTCAAAGAGATCACCTCGTGAACTCCATCCTCGGCGATATTCATAAGGGGGTAACAACTCGATCTCGAGTCGCTCATTTTTGTGAACATTACTCTTTTGTGTCCTCTATTGAGCCATTCAGGGTGGAGGATGCACTAAGAGATTCGGATTGGGTGTTGGCAATGCAAGAGGAACTCAACAACTTCACAAGGAATGAGGTATGACATTTAGTTCCACGTCCTAACCTAAATGTTGTAGGAACCAAATGGGTTTTCCGCAACAAGCAAGATGAGCATGGTGTGGTGACAAGGAACAAAGCTCGACTTGTGGCCAAGGGCTATTCACAAGTCGAAGGTTTGGATTTCGGTGAAACCTATGCACCTGTAGCTACGCTTGAGTCAATTCTATATTACTTGCCTATGCTACTTACCATGGCTTTAAGCTTTACCAAATGGACGTGAAAAGTGCCTTCCTCAATGGACCAATCAAGGAAGAGGTCTATGTTGAGCAACCTCCCGGCTTTGAATATAGTGAGTACCCTAACCATGTTTATAAGCTCTCAAAGGCGCTTTACGGGCTCAAGCAAGCCCCCAAGAGCATGGTATGAATGCCTAAGAGATTTCCTTATCACTAATGGCTTCAAAGTCGGAAAACCGATCATACTCTCTTTACCAAAACCATTGCAAAGGATTTGTTTGTATGCCAAATTTATGTTGATGATATCATATTTGGGTCTACTAACAAATCTACTTGTGAAGAGTTTAGTAGGATCATGATTCAAAAATTTGAGATGTCTATGATGGGGGAGTTGAAGTATTTCTTAGGATTTCAAGTCAAGCAACTCCAAGAGGGCACCTTCATCAGCTAAACGAAGTACATTCAAGACATTCTTACAAAGTTTGGAATGAAGGATGTCAAACCCATCAAGACACCCATGGGAACTAATGGGCATCTCGACCTCGACACGAGAGGTAAATCCGTAGATCAAAAGGTATTACCGATCGATGATAGGATCTTTACTCTATTTATGTGCATCTCGACTGGATATTATGCTTTCCGTATGTATGTGTGCAAGGTTCCAAGCCGATCCTAAGGAAGTTCACCTTAGGGCCGTGAAAAGAATCATGAGATATTTAGTTTATACTCCTAAGTTTGACTTTGGTACCCCAAGGGATCCACTTTTGATTTAATAGGATATTCAGATGCTGATTGGGCAGGGTGTAAAATTGATAGGAACAACACATCAGGGACTTGTCAGTTTCTAGGAAGATCCCTGGTGTCTTGGGCTTCAAAGAAACAAAACTCAGTAGCTCTTTCTACCACCAAAGCCGAGTATATTGCCGTAGGTCATTGTTGTGCGCAATTACTTTGGATGTGGCAAACCCTTAGGGACTATGGCTACAAATTGAGCAAAGTCCCTCTCCTATGTGACAATGAGAGTGCAATCCGCATGGCGGATAATCCCGTTGAACATAGCTGCACTAAGCACATAGCCATTCGGTATCACTTTTTGAGGGATCACCAACAAAGGGGAGATATCAAGATTGCTTATGTTAGCACCAAAAAACAACTAGCCGATATCTTTACCAAACCGTTAAATGAGAAAACCTTTACCAAACTTAGGAATGAGCTAAACATTCTTTATTCCCGGAATTTTGATTGAGACATTGCACACATAGCTCATTTATATACCTGATCATATCTCTTTTTATGTCTACGACTAATGTGATTTCAAGTGTATTCTATGCTAAGTCGTAGATTGCAAGGGAAATGGAGTCTTCGGCGGAGACAAGGCTTCCACTCCACTCTATCGGTATCAACTTCCCTTCGCCGTCACTCCACACCACTCTCCACTTTGGCATAATTTTCACTCATATTTACTTGTACTATTGGGGGAGAAAGTAAAAGGGCTCTCAAAAGACTCCGTTTTTGGCGATTAATGCCAAAGGGGGAGAAATATTAAGCCCAAAGCAAAAGGACCGCACCACCACCTTTTAATTGACATATTTAAAAAATTGGTATATTTTCAATTGGTTAGTATTTTTCAAATTGGTATCTAAAAATATTTGATCTTCTTTCAATTGATATTTACAAAAATTGGTAAAACCCCTCTTGAACACAAAGAGGAGAATTTCATTCAGGGGGAGTTTTGTTTAAGTCAAAGGAAAAACATTTGAAACAGGGGGAGAAAATTTCAAATCTTAAAAATGCTTCTCGAAATCTTATTTATATACCTTTGACTATTTGCAAAAAGACTTTGAAAAGTTTTTTTAAAATATTTTGCAAAAACAAAACAAGTGGTGCAAGCATGGTCCAAAATGTTAAATAAAAGAAAGCAACCATGCATATCTAGTAAAACTATAAATTGGTTTAATTCCAAGCAACCTTTGCACTTACCTTATGCAAACTAGTTCAATTCTGCACTTATATATTTGCTTTGGTTTGTGTTGGCATCAATCACCAAAAAGGGGGAGATTGAAAGGGAAATAGGGCTTAAAACTTTTCCTAAATGATTTTGGTGGTTGAAATGCCCAACACCAATAATTGGACTAACTAGTTTGCTCTAGATTATATATCCTACAGGTGCCAAAGGTTCAGCACAAACCAATAAAAAGATCAAAGTTAGGGTTCAAAAGAAAGGAGCAAAAGAAACCGAAGAGAACTGTCACACCCGGATTTTAGGGGTCCAAAGCCCGGGCGCGAACATAATCACCAGGTGTGCTGGGACCAAGTCTCACTCATATGATGAATCATGGCATAGGATCGAATGTCACAACTTTACTATATAATAGGAGTTCTATACAAAATAAATAATTACATATAAGGAGACAATGGTCCAGCAACCCAAAGTTGACTGGGAGACGACGACCTAGATCTCTCACGAACTCATCGCAGCATCCTCCTTGCGCCTCTTCCTGCGGTACCTATTCTTGACCTGTGGGGGGTGTGAGACAGCAAGAGTGAGCTCACATACGTTCATCGCTCAACAAGTTGTGGGGAATAATGTGCATGAACTCGCCAAAGGTGGGAGCTCACATGAAGTGTAAGGCTTACCAAAGAGAATGGTTAGAGCTCAGCATTGCTTTTAAAGTTGGTCAAAATTTTATTAGCAGTTACTAAGTATAAGTAAATACCAACCCAATTAAGAAGTAGAACAAAAGTAACAACCTCACCTGCGATGCAATGCACATGACAAATTGAGTTTAAGTTCCATAATTTAATCATGTGAGGGTTCGAGCTGCTCATGACCGTGAGCACGGCTAGTATACCAGTTTTACACTCTGTAGAGGTTGCACATCTTTACCCACAAGTCATGTTACCCATCTGCCAAGGGATCACGACTTCCCATACACCTCTACCGAGGAGGCGAGGCAGGGTAACACTACGAGGCCTTTACAAAGTTCCACTAGCTTCAGAAAACCCGCTACAGTTTATAGGAAGCTCCAATGCAGGGTTCTTGCTGACCGCCATCGCAGCAAAATCAACCAAGGACCTCCCTACACTGACCACTCCCCTACTGCCCTTGCCCCTTTCGGGTAAGGTAGTCTTCCACTAGCTTTCCTAATTAATCAGCCAAGGGCGTCCCATTAAACCCTTGTGGTAGCACTGTTTTCCCGGGTGGTCGCTCCATGTTCCAATTAACATAATGATCTTATCATGAACAGTGATAATAAACAGATAATAAAAGTGTGATCATGAATAATTTATCTTCATACCCAAAACCACATAAAGCACTAGCAAGTACTACCCAAAAGGTTCAGTGGTAAACAAGGTATAAAGATAGACAAACTAGGGTAACCTATTGGGTCCCATCAAAATTAACCTATGCAGATCATTATGATTAATTAGAACATGAGTGGGTGGAAAGAAGTGATCAAGGGCACAACTTGCCTGGGACTAGAGATTCCAGGTACCAGGATGATCTTCAGGTGACTCGTAACCTCGCGCTAGTCGTAGCAATACAAACAAGCATGGTATAGGCAAAATTAACATCACACCAAACATAAGAATAAACTACGTAATAATAATCTAAGCGTTGCTACGAGACCGCGGGATCAAGAACTACTAAGATCGAAGTTACGATTAAGGAGTTATGGTTTATAAAAGCTCTACGTGATTTAAATATTAAACTTATATTATAAATTGGTTAGTATAGGTCATATGAGAAATTATTCTATAAATAATTATCTCAACTTTAATCTAAGTTATGAATTGACCATAGATCATCTTCTAGTAGATTAAAAAAACAATTAACAAGTCTAACCAACATAAATTAAATAAATATCTAGTTAGAAAAGAATGGTACATGGTATAATAAATGTTGTTAATGCGTAGTAAATATTTATACGAGACTAACACAACTTGAACGAGTCAAATCGGAATTAAAATGGGGAAGTTATGAATTTCTGAAGATTTTATGTGTTTGGTATAAGATTAAATAGGATATTAATTTTAATATAACTTTCATGTTAAAATAGTGGCACTAATGGATAAACAATAATGTTACTAAATTATAGAAACTGGAATGGGTCAATTTGGACCTAATATGAATTAAATGTGAATTATACAAGCTGTAGGAATTATTTTTGTGTTAAAAATCAATTTCAGATATTATTTATATGGTTTTCCTTATTATCTGGGCTGAGCACTAAAAACAGATAAGTACAGGGTCTAACGCGAAAGAAACCCATGACACAGACTTACCCCGCTGTTGGGGACTTGTTCTCAAATGCTCTAAATTAAGAACAAGGCAACACAAAATGTTAAACGTTAATGCCCTTCGTCCGCTGAAGCATTATATCCTCGAGGGTATAATGAACTTCGGACGAAGGTTAAAACGACAGAATTACGAAGGTTGAACTTTTATAATTAAATTCTCAGAGAGTACATAAAATAATGTGAGAAACAAAGCATTAAAGATAAGTAAATTATAAGTAAACACTATCATTTTCATATTATATAAACTTGATGTATATGAATATAATATTAGATACATTATATACCTCTGCTTTGGCAAGGAATAATTTCCGAGTGATGCGATTGCAATTACAGGAAATGCGTGAACAGTAAAGGAGCACTGTTCACTATTTATAGGCACAGGACACAACCTGTGAGGAATTACAATCATGCCCCTCGTAAAAGTTTACAACAACGACTCAAACATTTATGGACTAAACGGTCATTCTATTTTTAAGTCGGTTTGCAGCTCCGAAGCTTCATGGAGAGGAACCTTCGGTCATCACATGCGGACAGCTTCAGACGAAGCTGTTTCTTCCTGCAGGACCTTCGGCGATGAAGCATGGTCCCAACAGTAGCCCCTTCGCGGTGTTAGATCGTTTTTCGTAACGAGCTTGATCCGTGAAAAAAGTCTCTTAGGCTTCAGGAAGCCGAAGGTCCGAAAAACACCTTCCCTGAGCTCGTTGCTGAGAAACGATTCCGTTTCTGAGCGCGTAACGGTCCCACCCTGCAGAGTTACTATTTGGTCTCTGCGGTCCACCGCGTAGCGAGTGTAAGCAGCAGTTCGCCTGGTGTAAAAATCCTGACGATTCACCTTCTTACCTGCAGCACTATATAAACAGACGGGTAGGTGTGAAGTTACCACAGCATTCATTGCTATTGCACCGTTTTGCTGCCAAAATTTTTAACCATAGCCGAAGCTTGACTCTCGCAGTCAAACGAAGCTTGCAGTTTAAAGCCTACTTCGTCGGGAGAAAAAACTTCGGAAGAAAAAAGTTTTTAGTTCCCAAAAAATTCAGAATTAAATGGCCAGAGTGCGCTCTACCGCTAGGGTTGAGCGTGAGGGAGGCGAAGCTGAAGGATCGGAGACTGTTCCCATCTCCGAAGCGATGCAACGATCCGGACTGGTGACCTCGGAAGGAATCCGTACTGCCGAGACAGAGCAGACTGTTGCCGAAGCAGAACAAGTTGCTGCCGAAGCAGAAGAAGGAAATATTGAGGAGGCTGATCCTGATGATAATTATCATATTGCCGTGCCAAGCAAGCCCAGCCACTTGGACTTCGGAAAGTCGACTGTCTCTAAGGCTGATCTCTCGAAGATGGTGAAGTCGGGTTACTTTAGTGAGAATGAGAAGAAGCTACTTCGCTTCGGGGGGGAAGAAACTACCCCGAAGCCAGAAAAGGATGAAATAGTCATTTTCAAGAGCTTTCTAAAGGCTGGGTTAAGATTTCCCTTAAACAGGATGATCTCTGACGTGTTGCAAAGATTTGGCATCTATTTTCACCAACTTACGCCCAACGCGATTGTCAGGCTCAGCGTCTATATCTGGGCTCTCCGAAGCCAGGCGGTAGAGCCATTTGCCGACAGCTTCTGTCGAGTTCATGAGCTGCATTACCAAACAAAAGCCAGAAAAGATGGATTACATGAAAATTTTGGTTGCTATAACTTTGCTTATCGGAAAACCACGAAGTTTCCCGTGATCAGCTACCGAAGCAAATGGCCGGCAGGCTGGAAATCAGAGTGGTTTTATGTCAAAGTTGACGAAGACAAAGAGAAGCTGGTTCAGAGCCCTCTTGAACTAACCTTCGGAGAAACAAGACCCCGATGCAGAATGGAAGTAGAAGGTCCAACTTGGGCTGCACTGGGCGAATTCAAAATTATTGCAGAACATATTGGCACTAGAGATTTAGTGCAGGAATTCCT
Organism: Zea mays; assembly: GCF_902167145.1. Taxonomy (NCBI): domain Eukaryota; kingdom Viridiplantae; phylum Streptophyta; class Magnoliopsida; order Poales; family Poaceae; genus Zea; species Zea mays. The sequence continues at coordinate 151,692,193 of NC_050103.1, forward strand.
GGCCTTCAGGGTTTTTCCAACTATGAAAGAGTGGACAATACCGAAGCTTGAAGGGGAAAAGAAGAAGGGGGAACTCGTCCGCCTGCCCTACCATTATAAATTCAAGAAATACTTTAAAGTACCCTGCCAAGAATGGCTTAATACGATTGAAATAATGAGCAATGAAATTCTTGGGAATTACTCTAAGAAAGAGGACCAACTGATGACAGCGGCTTTCGGCACTCGGCCGAAACGAAGGCTGAACAGGGTGCTTGATGCCATAGGCTTTGAATATGCTGACTACGGTCGATTGGGCGGAGATGCTGGAGGCCCTAAGCGAAAAAGGATTGCTAGCACTACTGACGAAGAAGTCACCAAAACGGCAAAAAAGAAAAAGAAAGATTCTGATAATATTAGTGCTGAAGAGTTAAATCCTGAGCCGAAGGTGGCTACGGCAAAAAAGAGAAAAAGTGCATCCCCAGAGCCGGAAACGTCGGTCCAAGAAGAAGATACTCCTGCTTCTCCTTCTGCTATTGAAGTAGAAGAGATTATGAAGGTAATGACTGAACCCTTGCCTATCAGGCTAAGTCCGCTGGCATTGGAACTGACGAAGTTTTTTCAGAGGGACAAGGCAGCTTCGGCAACAAAAAGTCCTGTGAAGCCGAAAAAGCGGAGAATTATTCAAGTAACAGACGTAATCCATCAGACGCCGCCACCGGCAACGGTGTCGAAAATTGTTTTTGCTGAAACCGCCGAAGCCGAAGCTTCTGGAATGAAAACCGCTGAAGCTGAAATGGGCGGAGCTGAAGCTGAAATGGGCGGAGCCGAAGCTACCGGGGCCGAAGCCGAGGCCACCGAAGAGTCGGACCTGGAAACCACAATTGAGGCTATTGACAATATACTCCTAAAAATGGCTGAAGAGGAAGCTATCGTGGCTACAGTGAATACGACAACTGAAAAGGGGAAAGAGCAAATTAAAGAAATTTCAGAAGAAGAAGATTTCAACTTTCAAGATTTGCTCGGACAAGAATTAACAGACGCCGAAAAAGAGGAGTTGAAAAAATATGTCATATCTTGCGGATACAAATCAGGGGCTATGCTTTTTGGTGGGGTCAACGAAGGGAAACTAAGATGCCTTCGGAACCGCACCGAGGCCAAAATTGTCAGAACCCTTTCCAAAAGCATTGGCCTGCCGAAGCTGGAAGCGGACTTGTGTCGTTACCAACGACACCACATCGCCGGAAGCTTGTTTTATGCCAACTTCAAGGTAACAAATATTTTTGTTATTTTATTACTATTATTATTAACTTTTGGGTCGTGTTCTAACGAAGATCATTTCGACAGAGTATATTATTAAGCAAGGTTCTGAAGATGCAACAAGATCTGGAGGAAGAGAAAAACAAAGCTGTCATTCAAGATTTGGCTGAAAAAGTTGAGAATCACGAAGCTAATCTGAAAAAGAAAGACTTCGCAATTCAAGATCTTGAACTCATGGTCAAAGAGCACGAAGGTACATTAGAAAAGAAGGATTTTGTTATTCAGACCATGGAAGGCTCTTTGGCTGAAGCCCAACTTGAAAATGACAAATTGAAGAATGAACTGCTCCTTCAGTCAGAAAAATTCGAGCAAGAAAAGAAATGTTTCGAAACAAGCCTGAAGGCTGAAGTGGACAAATACTCAAATTTACAGAAATCCTTTACAGAACTTTAGGAGAAATGCTTAAGCTTCGGCGCCCGGTGTGTGCAGCGGCTGAAGGACGTGTTTCACTCTGTCGGAGCTAGTTCTTCGAAATTTACACCTTCAGCTGAAAACCTGCCAAAAACATTAGAACATATTGAAGGCGAAGTTGACGCCCTTGACGAAGTTATTGGTGGGCACGCTGACTTCTGCGCCCTGGTAGCTTCTCGGGGCACAGCTGCTGCTTTTTTGAAGGCTGGCTGCACACATGGAAACACTGTGAACAGACCAAACTTCAGCCTGTCAGCTTCAGATTTGTTAGATATCCCAAGCTTAGCCAGAAGCATCGGAAATAGATTCATGACCCAGATCTGGGTAAATGGCGGGCGGAAAATGGCAGGCGACGAAGCTCGAAGCCATCTTAAGCCGGTAAAAAACTTATGCTTGTTACTTTTACCCTCTCCTTTGAAATTTGCACCTTTCTTACTGTGCTGCTTGATATATGCAGGATGACGAAGCTGAAGATTGACAGTGCTGAAGTTTGACAAAACTGAAGACGAAGCCTTAGCTGAAGCTTAAAATTGTTTATAATGTGCTTTCCTGCAAAAATTCTTGGAGAAACTTTTGTAATATAGATATGGAGTAACCTATGTAAATTTGTACATACCTTGTAATATATTCTGTCTTCTTTGATCGCATCCAGTCTGCTTTGCTATGGACGAAACTTCTTTTTGAGCCGAAGGCGAAAAATACCTTCCCTTCTTTTCGTACACAACGAAGCATAGAAAATTTTTCCTTAGAATCTTTTTCCCCTCTCTTTTTTCTGAAGCACCTATCTTTTTTTGTGTAGCATGATGATGATTATATATGTCTAAATGAATGTTCATGAATGCAAATGACATGATGATATGCTATGTGCAAATGAATATTAGAGCACATGCTCAAAAAACCATAATCACGGTCCTTCGTTCTCTCAAGAATGATAAAAATCTTTTTGCCGTTTACTTTTCGGCTTCACCGTTTACTTTTTGGTGTATCAGCATTGACTTTTCGCTGTAAGCCTCCCTTAGGAGCTTCTTCGCCTTTTACTTTCGGCGGCATCAGCGTTTATTTTTCGCTGTAAGCCTCCCTTAGGAGCTTCTTCGCCTTTTACTTTCGGCGGAATCAGCGTTTATTTTTCGCTGTAAGTTCTGCATTCCCTTAGGAACGACTTTTGAGCTTCTCCCTGTTTTCTTTTCTTTCTCTTTGCACTCGAGGGTGCGTTCTCAGCTTTTACATTTACATTTTTTGGGGGATATCGCTCTTATAAAATTGAAATAAGGAAAAGAAAAATTACATGTTGTGGCCCCATTAAAAACCTTTCTCCCCCTTTGGAAAGGAAAAGGGTGCCACAAAAAGAATATAAAAAATTACATCAAACTAAACATAATATCTCCGAAGCTCATCCGCATTCCACGATCTAGGAATGTCATTGCCGTCCAAGTCCTTCAACCTGTAGGAACCAGGTCTTGACGAAGATACTACCAAAAAAGGGCCTTCCCACTTCAGCTGTAATTTGCCTACTGTTTCAGGGTTAGCCACTCTTCGAAGTACCAGGTGTCCTGGTTCAATGTTCTTCAACTTGACCTTTCTATCACGCCATTTTATTGTTTTAGCTTGATATTTATTGATGTTTTCCACAGCTTGGAGTTTGATCCCTTCAATAGCATCTTTTTCTACGGAGCAATCAGCTTCGTGTTCGCCCTCTGCTGAAGCTACTGTCCTTATTGATCCTGTTTTAGCCTCTTCTGGGGTTATTGCTTCGTCACCAAACAATAGTTTGAAGGGTGTAAAGCCTGTTGATCTTGAGATGGTTGTGTTATGACTCCACACCACTTTGATTAATTCGTCTGGCCACTTTCCCCTCGGCTGATTGAAGATTGACTTCATTATTCCTGTCATTATGATCCCATTTGCTCTTTCAACAAGTCCATTTGATTCTGGGTGTCGGACTGATGCAAAATGGATCTTCGTGCCGATTTGATTACAAAATTCTCTGAAGGCTTCAGAATCAAACTGTGTCCCATTGTCCACAGTGATAGCCTTCGGCACCCCGAAGCGACAAACAATGTTTTGCAAGAAAAACTTTTGAATAGTAAACGAATTTATTGTGGCTAAGGGCTTCACCTCAATCCATTTGGAAAAATATTCCACTGCTACCACCACGTATCTTAAGTTCCCCTGTGCTGGTGGTAATGGACCTAGCAAATCCAGACCCCACCTTTGCAAAGGCCAAGTGGGTTGTATTAGCTGAGTTAAAGACGAAGGTTGTTTTTGATCTCTTGCACATTTCTGACAACCTTCGCACTTTTGGACCAAATCCACTGCGTCCGAAGCTGCCTTTGGCCAATAAAATCCTTGGCGAAAAACCTTTCCAAGCAAAGGCCTAGATCCAATGTGAGATCCACACAGACCTGCATGTATGTCCTTCATTAATTCTATACCTTCGGATCTGGATAAGCACTTGAGCAATGGAGAACAGACCCCGCGCTTGTATAACTCCCCTTCTATTATAACATATGGTCGAGCTCTTGCTTCTATTCTCCTGTTATAAGCTTCGTCATCTGAAAGAAAATTACCCTGAAGGAAAGAGATGATCTCAGTTCTCCAATCTTCACTATAAACAGGGGATATGTTAAGGATTGCTCTTTCAAGAAGCTCGACCGAAGGTGCTTTTATTGTTTCAAAAAATACTTCCGAAGGTACAGGCAACCCCTGGGCTGCTGACTTAGCCAATAGATCAGCGTATTCATTTTCTCCACGAGGAATATTTTTGACAGAGAAACCTTCGAAGGAAGCCTCAATCCTTCGGACTGTATCTAGATACTTTTCAAGCTTCGGGTCTCTTGCTTTGTAACTTTTGTCAATATGACCAGAAATAACTTGGGAATCAGTTTTAAGGATAGTCCTTCTGATTCCCATTGCCTTTAATTTCCGAAGACCCAAAAGCAGAGCTTCATACTCGGTGATGTTATTTGTGCAACTAAAATCAAGTTTTGCCGCATAACAAGTTTTAACTTTGGAAGGTGAAACCAACACAGTAGCCGCTCCCGCTCCGAAGGTTCCCCAAGACCCATCGCAAAACACTGTCCATGCTTCGGCGTCTTTATTTGTTTCTTCCTCCTGAGCCCCTGGCGTCCAGTCAGCAATGAAGTCTGCCAACGCCTGGGACTGAATCGAAGATCTATGAACATATTCAATACAAAATTCATTGAGCTCTGCAGCCCATTTTCCAATCCTTCCAGTAGCTTCTCAGTTCCTCATAATATCCTTCAGAGGTTGTGAAGAAGGAACAATTATGTTGTAAGCTTGAAAATAGTGTCGAAGCTTCCTGGAAGCCATCAAGACAGCATACAGTACCTTCTCCAACTCTGTGTAATTTTTCTTTGATAAACTGAGAACCTCAGATACAAAATATGTTGGGGCCTATCTCTTAACCTGGCCTTCAAGCTTCTCTTGAACAAGTGCTGCACTTACCGCTGAGTGCGAAGCTGCCACATATAATAACAAAGGAGCCCCTGGCGTAGGTGGAGTTAATGTTGTTAGATCTATCAAATACTGTTTCAGCTCTTCAAAAGCCATCTGCTGGATTGGTCCCCATTGAAAAACTTCGGCTGACTTCAGAACTTCAAAGAATGGTAAGTTTCTCTCTGCTGATCTGGATATGAATCTATTGAGAGATGCCAGCCTTCCTGTCAACCTTTGAGCCCCCTTTTTTGTACTTGGTGGCTCCATTCGAAGTATAGCTTCGATTTTACTTGGGTTGGCCTCAATTCCCTTTGTTGAAACTAAGCAACCAAGGAATTTCCCCTTCTTTACTCCGAAGACACATTTTTCTGGATTCAGCTTTAGACCAGCCTGTCTAAAATTAGCAAAGGTCTCCTGTAAATCAGCAATGTGGTTATCCTGCTTCGTGCTCTTTACAATGATATCATCAACATAAGTGAGTACATTCCTGCCTATCTGAGAATGGAGAACCTTTGCTGTCATTCTACTGAAGCTTCCTCCAGCATTCTTAAGCCCTTCAGGCATCCGAAGGTAACAGTATGTCCCACTGGAGGTTATGAAACTGGTTTTTGGTTCATCTTCCTTCTTCATCCATATTTGATGATAGCCTGAATAGCAATCCAGCAAACTCATGAGCTCTGATGAAGCTGCTGCATCAACTAAGGAATCTATCCTTGGCAATGGAAACTCGTCCTTCGGACAGGCTTTATTAAGATCAGTAAAATCGATACACATTCTCCATTTACCATTGGCCTTCTTCACCATAACAGTGTTAGCCAACCATTCTGGATATTTTACCTCTCTAATAACTCTGGCACTGAGGAGTCTTTTCACTTCATTCTGAGCACCTTCGGCCTTGTCATCAGACATCTTCTGAAGCCTCTGCTTCCTGGGTCTGAAGGATGGGTCAACATTGAGCGAGTGCTCAATAACATCCCTGTTAACTCCGCAAAGATCATTAGCTGACCAAGCAAAGACATCTTTATTGTTGAACAAAAACCTTATCAAAGTTTTCTCCTGCTCTTCGGTCAATTGAGATCCCAATAGCACCTTCTGCTCTGCTATATCCTCACATAAGAGCATGGGTTTCGGCTGATCAGCCGAAGCAGCTTTTTCCCTTCTGAACTTGTATTGCTCAGAAGCTTCAGTTCCATCTATATTATGGATTGCTTTTGAGTCTGTCCAATTTCCTTCGGCCCTTCTGGCAGCTTCTTGACTTCCATGAATAGCAATGGGCCCTTGGTCCGAAGGTATCTTCATGCAAAGATAAGCTGGATGTAGAATTGCTTCGAAGGCATTAAGAGTACCACGACCAATGATTACATTGTAAGGGTATTCCATGTCAACGATATCAAACATAACTTGTTCAGTCCTTGTGTTGTTGATGAATCCGAAGGCCACTGACATTGAGATTTTACCGAGTGCTATAATCTGCCTTCCTCCGAAGCCGCAGAGGGGATGTGTGGCATCAAGAATTTTATCTTCGGGCTCTTGCATCTGTCTGAAGGCCTTAGCAAATATGATATCAGCTGCACTGCCTGTATCAACCAAAACATTGTGGACCAGAAATCCTTTGATAACACAAGAGATAACCATAGCATCATTGTGTGGGTAATCCTTAAGTTGAAGGTCCTCTTGGGAGAAGGTAATAGGAATGTGAGACCATCTTGACTTGACGAAGGGTCCTTGCACCCCGACATGGTGTACCCTTCTCTGTGCTTCCTTCTTCTGTTTCTTGTTGGCTGGTTCTGAACAGGACCCACCCGTTATTGGGAGTACCAGCTTCGGAACCAAAGCAGCTCCAGCTTGAATATTGAACGAAGCCATCAGCTCAGAGAAGTGGAAGTGAGTTCACCGGAGGTGGGCGCCAATGTTGGGGACTTGTTCTCAAATGCTCTAAATTAAGAACAAGGCAACACAAAATGTTAAACGTTAATGCCCTTCGTCCGCTGAAGCATTATATCCTCGAGGGTATAATGAACTTCAGACGAAGGTTAAAACGACAGAATTACGAAGGTTGAACTTTTATAATTAAATTCTCAGAGAGTACATAAAATAATGTGAGAAACAAAGCATTAAAGATAAGTAAACTATAAGTAAACAATATTATTTTCATATTATATAAACTTGATGTATATGAATATAATATTAGATACATTATATACCTCTGCCTTGGCAAGGAATAATTCCCGAGTGATGCGATTGCAATTACAGGAAATGTATGAACAGTAAAGGAGCACTATTCACTATTTATAGGCACAGGACACAACCTGTGAGGAATTACAATCATGCCCCTCGTAAAAGTTTACAACAACGACTCAAACATTTATGGACTAAACGGTCATTCTATTTTTAAGTCGGTTTGCAGCTCCGAAGCTTCATGGAGAGGAACCTTCGGTCATCACATGCGGACAGCTTCAGACGAAGCTGTTTCTTCCTGCAGGACCTTCGGCGACGAAGCATGGTCCCAACACCCGCGGTGGATGGCGGGTTGATTCAGTTATTTCACGGGGTCTTTTACGCAAAACGTCCAGGCCAAAGAGGTATGCGCCCAAATCGACCGTCGGATCAAAACCCGACCGTCCGGATTAGATTAAATCTCACCCGAAACGGTACACGATCTGGGCCACTGGATCGAGATCTGATGGCTCAGATCGATCCCGAACCCATAATCGGTGCAGACCGCACAATTGACAATTGATGGCACAGATTCAAATAATCCGAAAGGGTATATGCCTTCTAATCCTAGCCGGACAGCGCAGATCCAACGGACAGCGCCACACTTCTTCGTTCCGAATACCAGAGCGACAGCGCAGCACAGAGGCACGGCGGAGCATCGCCGGCGGACACACAATCCGACGCCCGAACGCCACAAACCCAAAATTGACCGGTGCTAGACCTGGAGGGAAGGATGGCGAACTCGAATGGGGCACATACCGCGGGCGGAGGTCGATGAGACGAGCAGGCCACGATGGAGTTCACCCGCGGCGGCGCGTTCTGTTACCGCGGCGGAGGAGTAGCGCTTGGCGGATCATATCCTGTTGTCCGACCATCTTCGTGCTTCCAGGAAGACGCTTCCAGATTCTACGCCCACCGGGTATCCTCCAGGTCGCTTTGACTTTCCGAACACAGGTGGGTGCCCAGGTAGCGGAACGACGGCGGCGATCCCACATCGCTTTCCCCACGCACGAGCCCACAGTTCAGGGTATTCTACCGGGATGAAGATGGCCAGGGGGTAGCGGCTACTATTTATATGCTCGAGCGGCGAAGTCCGAGATAGGAAATCGGGGGAAAGGGGTTGAGGTAGAGGCGAGATTCGCGGGCGGGAGCTCGGTGAAGTCTGTTGGGGAGATGATCCTGACGAGGCGGCCCCATTTGCCAGAGACTGCGAGCGCGCGCGACGCAAGCTGGCGGCAGACACTGATGGCACGGGCCCACGGCACAGCGGCAGTAGAGGGCACACGGGGCTGAGGGAACGTGGGCCGCGCGGAAGAGGGAAATAGGAGAGGAATGGGCCGGCAGAGGGGAATGTTGGCCCAGCTACGGGTACAACCACATTTCTTTTTCTTTTATTTTCCTGATTTCATATTTAAATCCTAATTTCAAATCAGGTATTTAAATTTCAGATTCGAATTAAATGTAAATAGAGTTCAAGCTTACAACAATTTATGTGCACAGACAAAACTCCAATATGAATTCAAAAGTATAATTTTTGTTATTTATTATTCCTTTTAGCAATTGTTCTCAACATACAAGCCATAAAGATTATTTTTAGGAGAAATAAATTATAATGTGTAACCTTCATTAAAAGGTGATTTTACTTACCCTCCTTAAGAATGTCCCTCAACCATATTAGTAAAAAGAAATCTAATTCATATGAAGATCTTTCCACTTTCTTTGATTTCTTTATTTATTTATTTTCTATTTGCATAAACTAATGCCATTAGTTAAGTATGAAAGAAGGAAATCAAGAAATCCCTAACACACCTAATTATTTATTTATTTATTTATTTTATTATTTTTTTCCTTATACCAATTTTGGGCTTTACAAGAACCCTGGTCTGCCGCACCGAACTGTCCGGTGACCAGGGCCGTACGACCTCAAACTTGCCACCTTTGGGTTTCAGAAGAGCCGCTCTGCTATAATTCACCGGATTGTCCGATGCACCAGCGGAGCAACAGCTCCAGCGCAACGGTCGACTGCAACGGACACCTGCAAAAGTGCTACAATGCGCGAACAGTTCGCGCAGAGTCAGAGCAGCCGCCAGAAGGCGCACCGAACAGTGAACAGTGCCTGTCCGTTGTGGCACCGGACTGCTGGTGCCCCAAGAAGTCAAAGCTCCAACGGTCGAAACCGTCAGAACCCTAACGGTTGGGTGACGTGGCTGGCGCACCGGACAATGTCCGGTGGCGCCCCGGACTGTCCGGTGCGCCCATCGACAGCATCCTTTCCCCAACGGTTGAATTGGTGGTTGGGGCTACAAATACCCCCAACCACCTCCACTCCAACCATCCAAGCATTCACAACAGTGCATTCAATACAAGAGCAATACACTACACTCCAAGACACAAATCAAAGCCTCTGATCAAATTAAAGTCCACAATTCAACTCTAGTATTTTAGGACTTGTGAGGAGATCGTCTTGTGTTTCTTTGTTGCTCTTGTTGCTTGGTTGGCTTTCTTCTTTCTCTCATTCTTACTCTCAAAGCCTTGTAAGCGAAGCAAGAGACACCAACTGTGTGGTGGTCCTTGCGGGGTCTAACTGACCCGGGAAATCAAGGAAGAAAGCTCACTCGGTCTAAGTGACCGTTTGAGAGAGGGAAAGGGTTGAAAGAGACCCGGTCTTTGTGACCACTGTGGGGGACAGATATCCCCCGGGTCCACTGGAATGCTAAAAGACCTCGTGAAAGGCCTGCGGGCCCAATAATTTGCAAGGTCATCCCTTCGTGGGCCTGGGGAGGCACGTCCAGTAAAGTGGGTCGACACAAGATTGGATTGACGCAGGCCTAGACGGTCCGATGAGTTTGAACGACAACCGCAACAAGGATCCGACCTTCCCGCGCAGGGGCCTCATACATCGGAACTGAGCAGAGATAGGTAGGCGGAATTATAGGAAGATAGGCTCAGTCGGTTCACTATTACTTAGGCTCACATTGTTATCATATCCGCATGTAATGCCCCACGGTCGAGTATATAAGGCCTAGGGGCATCCCCTCAAAAAGATATCTCACTACTTAGTCATCCACCCAGTTCTCTAACATCCTCGATACTAGAGAACCTCCTTGTAACCCACCACACAAAGTATTCACGCCAGGATGTAGGGTATTACGCATCTCAAAGCGGTCCGAACCTGTACAAAATTGTCCACTGTCTCTCGTGCATCTAGCGCGAACCATCGAGCTACAGTCGGTAATACCGTCCTACTCCAAAAAGCACCTCGAGGGGCAACCCTGGGTGCGCGGTCGGACCCAAAACACCGACAGGTGGCGCGCCAGGTAGGGGGTGTGTCACTAATCCAAGCTAGCTCAATGGCCATCACTTTCAAGCGCAAGATCGTCCTCTGCCGTGGGTCCACATTCTGCTTCGGAACCATCTCATCCGTGGCAGATGAAGAAGGAACTCTACATCGCATTGCGGATCCACTAGAGAGAGAGCCTTCCTCAACAAACTCCGAAAAAGCTAGAGTGAAGCAGGAAAAAGCGCAACCTGTGGCGCCCCGAACAAGGACTCCCTCCTGCAAACCAGGAACAAAGGGTCCATTTACCCGAAGAACTCCGCTGTCCACCTCTTCCATAGAGACATGGACACAGATCACTGGGAGAAAGGAGGCGAAAAAGGTCAAGGATCGTCAAACTGCTCTTTCGGTACCTCCGCCCTCAAAGGAGAACAGAAAGAAGCTCGTCACTACGACGGTTCCGTTCTACCCCGACGTCCTCTTCATCGGAGGAAGAGTGGAATCAACTCCCATCTCCGATGATGAACCAACCGCACCAGGAGAAGAACCTCTTTAGCGGGAATCTCGCCAACGAAGGAACCGACGCCAAAATGTTTGACGACATCACGAAGCCGGAGAGCGAGACCCGACGCAGCCCGTGTCATGAGATGAGGTCTCGGAGATGGGAGAAACTCCAGAAGAGCGGGTCTTCAGGGAAAGGAGGAATTCCCGACGATGTGATCGTCGGCAAGCTCAAGAGCAGGCTAAGCAGGAAGCGAGACAACGACGAGATAATCCTCTTTTCGGACGAAACCTAAACCCTGACTTCGCCCGAGCCATGAACACACCAAGTGAGGTCGGTGGAGTATTGGCTCGGATAGCCGATGGCCTCCCACGGACTCCAGACACCGAGGGCTATCAGCGGATATTCACTCGAGCAGCTAATCACCTTCTACCTCTCGCTCATCCACCGAGTGATCTATGACACGCCATCAACAGTCGGCGAGACGCACGGAGCTCCATCAATGTCTCGCGCGAACGACGGCATGAGAACGAGATCCGGCGCCGAGAAGAATATGACCAGGATCACGGCATCCCTGCGCGGAGTCAGGCCACTAGAACTGAGTCGGCAACGGCTTCGACTGGTGGCACGACCCGAGGACGGTCGAGGCACCACGACAACAACTCCCCTCCCCAGGACAAACATCATCATCGATGACAGGAGGACACGTGTGGAGTATCGGTGCTCACCCCACGCCTCAGGGCCATTCAATGGCCCCCTAACTTCAAAGTCTCCAACATCGACAAGTACGAGCCTAAGCAGGATCCGGGAGGCTGGTTGGCCGTCTACACCACCGCCGCCCGAGCTGCTGGGGCGACCGAAGATGTGATGACCGCATACTTGCCTATCGTCCTCGGGCAGGATGCACTGCAATGGCTGCGACACCTACCCCGACACTGCATTGACGACTGGAGCGACTTCAGTCGACGCTTCACCGCCAACTTTCAATCTCTCTCCGATAAGCTGGCGCAGCCATGGGACCTCAAATCCATCAAGCGCCGAGGGGATGAAACTCTCCGGTCATACCTCAAGAGATTTCAGACCATGAGAAATCGTATCCCTGAGGTTGCGAAAGCGGCAGTGATCGAGGACTTCTATCGGGGATCTAATGACTCGGCCTTTGTTGGGGACCATAATTAGGGGTACCCTCAAGACTCCTAATTCTCAGCTGGTAACCCCCATCAGCATAAAGCTGCAAAGGCCTGATGGGTGCGACTAAGTCAGGGATCAGTCCATTCGAGCGACTCGATCACGCCTCGCCCGAGCCTAGCCTCGGACAAGGGCAGCCGACCCCGGAGGATTTCCGTCTCGCCCGAGGCCCCCCTCTAACGGCGAACATATTTCCGGCTCGCCCGAGGCCCTGCCTTCACTAAGAAGCAACCCTGACTAAATCGCCGCACCGACCGACCAAGTCGCAGGAGCATTTAATGCAAAGGTGACCTGACACCTTTATCCTGACGCGCGGCCCCCGGCAGAGCCGAAGTGACCGCCGTCACTTCGCCGCTCCACTGACCGGCCTGACAGAAGGACAGCGCCGCCTGCGCCACTCCGACTGCGGTGCCATTTGACAGAGTGAGGCTGACAGGCAGTCAGGCCCCGCCGGAGGCACCATAGGAAGCTCCACTTCGCCCGACCCAGGGCTCGGACTCGGGCTAAGTCCCGGAAGACGGCGAACTCCGCTCCGCCCGACCCAGGGCTCGGACTCAGGCTAAGTCCCGGAAGACGGCGAACTCCGCTCCGCCCGACCCAGGGCTCGGACTCGGGCTAAGTCCCGGAAGATGGCGAACTCCGCTCCGCCCGACCTCGGGCTCGGACTCGGGCTAAGTCCCGGAAGACGGTGAACTCCGCTCTGCCCGACCCAGGGCTCGGACTCGGGCTAAGTCCCGGAAGACGGCGAACTCCGCTCCGCCCGACCCAGGGCTCGGACTCGGGCTAAGTCCCGGAAGACGGCGAACTCCGCTCTGCCCGACCCAGGGCTCGGACTCGGGCTAAGTCCCAGAAGACGACGAACTTCGCTTCGCCCGACCCCAGGGCTCAGACTCCGCCCTGGCCTCAGCCGACGACCTCCGCCTCGCCCGACCTAGGGGCTCAGACTCGGCCTCGACCACGGAAGACAGACTCGACCTCGGCTTCGGAGGAGCCTCCGCATCGCCCAACCTAGGGTGCAGGCCAGCCACGTCAACAGGAGGCGCCATCATCACCCTACCCCGAGCTGACTCGGGCCACAGGGAACCAGACCGGCGTCCCATCTGGCTAGCTCCGCCAGATAGGCAATGATGGCGCCCCGCATGCTCTGTGACGACGGCGGCTCTCAGCCCCCTTACGGAAGCAAGAGGACGTCAGCAAGGACCCAACCGCTCCGACAGCTGTCCCTCCACCAGGGTCCATCGCTCCTCCGACGGCCACGACATCATACCAGTTGGGTGCCAAAATCTCCCCGGCTGCCACGACGGCATGTACTTAGGGCGCTAGCTCTCCCCCGCTAGACACGTAGCACTCTGCTACACCCCCCATTGTACACCTGGATCCTCTCCTTACGCCTATAAAAGGAAGGACCAGGGCCCTCTTAGAGAGGGTTGGCCGCGCGAGGACGAGGACGAGACAGGCGCTCGCTTGGGGCCGCTCGCTCCCTCTCCCACGTGGACGCTTGTAACCCCCTACTGCAAGCGCACCCGACCTGGGCGCGGGACGAACACGAAGGCCGCGGGATTCCCACCTCTCTCACGCCGGTCTCCGGCCGCCTCGCTCTCCCCCCTTCGCGCTCGCCCTCGCGCTCGACCCATCTGGGCTGGGGCACGCGGCGACACTCACTCGTCGGCCCAGGGACCCCCCAGTCTCGAAACGCCGATAGTTGGCGCGCCAGGTAGGGGCCTGCTGCGTGTTGACGAACAACTTCCCGTCAAGCTCCAGATGGGCAGGCTCCAACAACCTCTCCAACCCGGGACGGTGCTCCGTTTCGGGAGTCTTGAGTTCATGTCCCTCGACGGCAGCTACGACATGATACTCCTTCCACCGCCGCGCGACAACAACAATGGCGACCGACGGCCCGCCCGCCAGCGGCGGAATCGACGACGTCTTCCCCGCGTGGTGGAAGAACGACCTTCGAGCTCATCCTGCCCTTTCCCCCACCGACGGAGGGGAAGGCAGGGCGACCAAGGCCAAGTAGGAGGCAGCGCCTCGTTGGCTGTTGAGCGAGCCGACAACACCGGCACCCCAACGAGGGGCGCACCGGGTATCGACTTCGCGCCTGAGTCGAAGACGAGCGCCGTCTCCCCGCGACACGCCCATCTCGAGCAAGCGGACGACGCCAGCATGCTCGCGGAGAGCTTGCTGGACGTCACCCTCACACCTGAGACGACGGTGCAGTCAGTCCCCGACGTGACTTCATCGCCGCTCGTCGATCGAAAGGTACCAACCGATTCCCATCCTACGTCATTTGGATTCAGCCTCAACCGGCCTAGCGACCTCGCTTTGGCGGACGCTCTCGTAGAGGCAAATCCAGACCCTCTAGGGTTTTGTGTGCGATCACCTTGGGACCGGCTGACGGACGTCTCGACCTACGGGCCCTCTGGGTCCGAGGAAGACGACGAACCTAGCATCTGTTGGGATTTCTCTGGACTTGGCAACCCCAGTGCCATGCGGGACTTCATGACCGCATGCGACTACTGCCTTTCCGACTGTTCCGACGGTAGCCGTAGCCTCGGCGACGAGGACCGCGGCCCAAGTCGCGAATGCTTCCACGTCGATCTAGGGGGGTCCCTCCGAAGGCAATCATCTCGGCATGCCTGAGGACGGTGATCTCCCTAGGCCAGTGCCCCGCGTCGACATCCCACGGGAGCTAGCTATGGTCCCCGTTCAGGTGGGGGGCCATGACCCACAGCTCGAGCAAATCCGCGGGGCGTAGGCCAGGTTCGACGAGGGAGCAGGGGCGCTTGAGCCGATCTGCCGGGACGTCGGGCAGGCATGGGCGGGCCAACCCCCGGCCGGAGAAATACGTCATCTGCCCCAGGGTTTCCAGCACCGCGTCGCTGACGACGCCAGGGTCAGGCCGCCACCCGCATCTAGTGGCGTCGGCCAGAACCTGGCCGCCGCAGCGATGCTTCTCCGCGCGATGCCGGAGCCATCAACCACCGAGGGTCGGCGAATCCAGGGGGAGCTCAAGAATCTCCTGGAAGGCGCCGCGGTCCGACGGGCCGAGAGCTCTGCCTCCCGAAGGCAGAGATACCCCTCGGAACCTCATGCCGCGACTTCCCGATTCATGCGGGAAGCCTCGGTCTACACCGGGCGCACGCGCAACACCGCGCCTGCGGCCCCGGGTCGCCTCGGCAACAAGCACCATCACCGCGACCTTCGGGCCTGCCTCGACGAGAGGGTGCGCCGAGGCTACCACCCCAGGTGTGGGGGACGCTACGACAGTGGGGAGGATCGGAGTCCCTCGCCCGAACCGCCCGGTCCGCAGGCTTTCAACCGGGCCATCCGATGGGCACCATTCCCGACCCGGTTCCGACCCCCGACTACTATCACAAAGTACTCGGGGGAGACGAGACCGGAACTGTGGCTCGCGGACTACCGCCTGGCCTGCCAACTGGGTGGAACGGACGACGACAACCTCATCATCCGCAACCTCCCCATGTTCCTCTCCGACACCGCTCGTGCCTGGCTGGAGCACCTGCCTCCGGGGCAGATCTCCAACTGGGACGACCTCGTCCAAGCCTTCGCCGGCAATTTCCAGGGCACATATGTGCGCCCCGGGAATTCCTGGGACCTCCGAAGCTGCCGGCAGCAGCCGGGAGAGTCTCTCCGGGACTACATTCGGCGATTCTCGAAGCAGCGCACCGAGCTACCCAACATCACCGACTCGGATGTCATTGGCGCGTTCCTCGCCGGCACCACCTGTCGCGACCTGGTGAGCAAGTTGGGTCGCAAGACCCCCACCAGGGCGAGCGAGCTGATGGACATCGCCACCAAGTTCGCCTCCGGCCAGGAGGCAGTCGAGGCTATCTTCCGAAAGGACAAGCAGCCCCAGGGCCGCCCCCCGGAAGATGCTCCCGAGGCGTCGACTCAGCGCGGCGCCAAGAAGAAAGGCAAGAAGAAGTTGCAAGCGAAACGCGACGCCGTCGACGCGGACCTTGTCGCCGCCGCCGAGTACAAGAACCCTCGGAAACCCCCCGGAGGTGCCAACCTCTTCGACAAGATGCTCAAGGAGCCGTGCCCCTATCATCAGGGGCCCGTCAAGCACACCCTTGAGGAGTGCGTCATGCTTCGGCGCCACTTCCACAGGGCCGGGCCACCCGCGGAGGGTGGTAGGGCCCGCGACGATGACAAGAAGGAAGATCACCAAGCAGAAGAGTTCCTCGAGGTCCGCGACTGCTTTATGATCCTATGGTGGACAAGCGGCGAATGCCTCGGCTCGGCACCGCAAGCAAGAGCGCCGGGAGGTCTGCTCGGTCAAGGTGGCGGCGCCAGTCTACCTAGACTGGTCCGACAAGCCCATCACCTTCGACCAAGCTGACCACCCCGACCACGTGCCGAGCCCGGGGAAATACCCGCTCGTCGTCGACCCCATCATCGGCGACGTCAGGCTCACCAAGGTCCTCATGGACGGAGGCAGCAGCCTCAACATCATCTACGCCGAGACCCTCGGGCTCCTGCGTGTCGATCTGTCCTCCGTCCGGGCAGGCGCTGCGCCCTTCCACGGGATCATTCCCGGGAAGCGCGTCCAGCCCCTCGGACAACTCGACCTTCCCGTCTGCTTCGGAACACCCTCCAACTTCCGAAGGGAGACTCTGACGTTCGAGGTGGTCGGGTTCCGAGGAACCTACCACGCGGTACTGGGAAGGCCATGCTACGCGAAGTTCATGGCCGTCCCCAACTACACCTACCTGAAGCTCAAGATGCTGGGCCCCAACGGGGTCATCACCGTCGGCCCCACGTACAAGCACGCGTTCGAATGCGACGTGGAGTGCGTGGAGTACGCCGAGGCCCTCGCCGAGTCCGAGGCCCTCATCTCCGACTTGGAAAGCCTCTCTAAGGAGGCGCCAGACGTGAAACGTCATGCCGGCAACTTCGAGCCAGTGGAGACGGTTAAGGCCGTCCCCCTCGACCCCTGCGGCGACGCCTCCAAGTAGATCCGAATCGGCTTCGGGCTCGATCCCAAATAGGAAGCAGCGCTCGTCGACTTCCTCCGCGTGAACGCCGACGTCTTCACGTGGAGTCCCTCGGACATGCCCGGCATACCGAGGGATGTCGCCGAGCACTCGCTGGATATTCGGGCCGGAGCCCGACCCGTCAAACAGCCTCTGCGCCGAATTCGACGAGGAGAAGCGCAGAGCGATAGGCGAGGAGATCCACAAGCTAATGGCGGCAGGGTTCATCAAAGAGGTATTCCATCCCGAATGGCTTGCCAACCCTGTGCTTGTGAGAAAGAAAGGGGGGAAATGGCGGATGTGTGTAGACTACACTGGTCTCAACAAAGCATGTCCGAAGGTTCCCTACCCTCTGCCTCGCATCGACCAAATCGTGGATTCCACTGCTGGGTGCGAAACCCTGTCTTTCCTCGATGCCTACTCAGGGTATCATCAAATCAAGATGAAAGAGTCCGACCAGCTCGCGACTTCTTTCATCACACCCTTCGGCATGTACTGCTATGTCACCATGCCGTTCGGTTTGAGGAATGCGGGCGCGACGTACCAGCGGTGCATGAACCATGTGTTTGGCGAACACATTGGCCGCACGATCGAGGCCTACGTCGATGACATCGTAGTCAAGACGAGGAAGGCCTCCGACCTCCTTTCCGACCTTGAAACGACATTCCAATGTCTCAAGGCGAAAGGCGTCAAGCTCAATCCCGAAAAGTGTGTCTTCGGGGTGCCCGAGGCATGCTCTTGGGGTTCATCGTCTCCGAGCGGGGCATCGAAGCCAACCCGGAGAAGATCACAGCCATCACCAGCATGGGGCCCATCAAGGACTTGAAAGGCGTACAGAGAGTCATGGGATGTCTCGCGGTGCTGAGCCATTTCATCTCACGCCTCGGCGAAAGAGGTCTACCTCTGTACCGCCTCTTAAGGAAGGCCGAGTGCTTTACTTGGACCCCTGAGGCCGAGGAAGCCCTCGGGAACCTGAAGGCACTCCTCACAAAGGCGCCTATCTTGGTGCCCCCAGCTGCTAGAGAAGCCCTCGTGGTCTACGTCGCCGCGACCACCCAGGTGGTTAGCGCCGCGATTGTGGTCGAGAGGCAAGAAGAGGGGCATGCATTGCCCGTTCAGAGGCCAGTTTACTTCGTCAGCGAGGTACTGTCCGAAACCAAGGTCCGCTACCCACAAGTTCAGAAGCTGCTATATGCGGTGATCCTGACACGGCGGAAGTTGCGACACTACTTCGAGTCTCATCCGGTAACTGTGGTGTCATCCTTCCCCTGGGAGAGATCATCCAGTGCCGAGAGGCCACGGGTAGGATTGCAAAGTGGGCGGTGGAGATCATGGGCGAGACAATCTTTGTTCGCTCCCTGGAAAGCCATTAAGTCCCAGGTCTTGGCGGACTTCGTGGCTGAATGGGTCGACACTCAGCTACCGACGACTCCGATCCAACCGGAGCTCTGGACCATGTTTTTCGACGGGTCGTTGATGAAGACAGGAGCCGACGCAGGCCTACTCTTCATCTCGCCCCTCGGGAAACACCTACGCTATGTGCTACGCCTCCACTTCTCGGCGTCCAACAATGTGGCTGAGTATGAGGCTCTGGTCAACGGGTTGCGAATCGCCATCGAGCTAGGGGTCCGGCGCCTCGACGCCCGCGGTGACTCGCAGCTCGTCATCGACCAAGTCATGAAGAACTCCTACTGTCGCAACCTGAAGATGGAGGCCTACTGCGATGAGGTTCGGCGCCTGGAAGACAAGTTCTATGGGCTCGAGCTTAACCACATCGCTCGGCGCTACAACGAGACTGCGGACGAGCTGGCTAAAATAGCCTCGGGGCAAACAACGGTTCCCCCGGACGTCTTCTCCCGGGATCTGCATCAACCCTCCGTCAAGATCGACGACACGCCCGAGCCTGAGGCGACCTCGGCCCAGTCCGAGGTACCCTCGGCCCAGCCCGAGGTACCCTCGGCACGGCCCGAGGCACCCTCAGCTCAGCCTGAGGCAACCTCGGTTCAGCCCGAGGTACCCTCGGCCCCCGAGGGTGAGGCACTGCGCATCGAGGACGAGCGAAGCGGGGCCACGCCTGATCGGAACTGGCAGACCCCGTACCTGCAATATCTCCACCGAGGAGAGCTACCCCTCGACCGAGCTGAGGCTCGGCGGGTGGCGCGGCGCGCCAAGTCGTTCGTCTTGCTGGGAGATGAGAAGGAGCTCTACCACCGCAGCCCCTCAGGCATCCTCCAGCGATGCATCTCCATCGCCGAAGGTTAGGAACTCCTGCGAGAGATACACTCGGGGGCTTGCGACCATCACGCAGCGCCTCGAGCCCTTGTCGGGAACGCTTTCCGGCAAGGCTTCTACTGGTCGACGGCGGTGGCCGACGCTACCAGAATCGTCCGCACCTGCGAAGGGTGTCAATTCTATGCGAAGCAGACCCACCTGCCCGCTCAGGCTCTGCAGACAATACCCATCACCTGGCCCTTTGCTGTGTGGGGTCTGGACCTCGTCGGCCCCTTGCAGAAGGCACCCGGGGGCTACACGCACCTGCTGGTCGCCATCAACAAATTCTCCAAGTGGATCGAGGTCCGACCCCTGAACAGCATCAGGTCCGAGCAGGCGGTGGCGTTCTTCACCAACATCATCCATCGCTTCGGGGTCCCGAACTCCATCATCACCGACAATGGCACCCAGTTCACCGGCAGAAAGTTCTTGGACTTCTGCGAGGGTCACCACATCCGGGTGGACTGGGCCGCCGTGGCTCATCCCATGTCAAATGGACAAGTAGAGCGTGCCAACGGCATGATCCTACAAGGGCTCAAGCCTCGGATCTACAACGACCTCAACAAGTTCGGCAAGCGATGGATGAAGGAACTCCCCTCGGTGGTCTGGAGCCTGAGGACGACGCCGAGCCGAGCCACGGGTTTCACGCCGTTCTTCCTAGTCTACGGGGCCGAGGCTGTCTTGCCCACAGACCTGGAATACGGCTCCCCGAGGACGAGGGCCTACACCGACCAAAGCAACCAAGCTAGCCGAGAAGACTCGCTGGACCAGCTGGAAGAGGCTCGGGACAAGGCCTTACTACACTCGGCGCAGTACCAGCAGTCCCTGCGACGCTACCACGCCCGAGGGGTCCGGTCCCGAGACCTCCAGATGGGCGACCTGGTGCTTCGGCTGCGACAAGACGCCCGAGGGAGGCACAAGCTCGCGACCCCCTGGGAGGGGCCATTCGTCATCGCCAAAGTTCTGAAGCCCGGAACGTACAAGCTGGCCAACAGTCAAGGCGAAGTCTACAGCAACGCTTGGAACATCCAACAGCTACGTCGCTTCTACCCTTAAGATGTTTTCAAGTTGTTCATATACCTCGCACCCACGCAAAGTTTAGTCATCAAGGAAGGGTCGGCCTCGCCTCGGCAAAGCCCGACCCTCCCTCGGGGGCTAAAAGGGGGGGAACCCCCTCTGTGTTGAAATTTTCCTCGAAAAAAGATCTCTTCTGCCAGAATATCTTTCGTGCCTTTTGACTACTTCGAAAAGTGGATCCTGAAAACGACGGAGTACACGTAAGCAGCCAAGGCTGACCGAGCCGAGGGACTCCTACGCCTCTAGGATACGGATACCTCACTCATCACCTTCTGCGATAAGTAACTCACGTTCGGATAAGTGATTCCGCGGACCGAACAAGTCTTCATGTTCGGAAGTTCTTCTGCCGAAGCGATCCTCCGAGCTTTCTCGACTGAGTCGGTGACAGAGCCTCATGGACGGGTAAAGGTGCGCGTAAGCGGCAAGGCCGACCGAGCCGAGGGACTCCTACGCCTCCGGGATACGGATACCTCACTCATCACCTTCCGCGAGAAGCAACTCTTGCTCGCACAAACATTTCTGTTACCGACAAAAAAGTCCAGATACTCGAAACAAAAGGAAAAAGGACACAACTTTACAACACAGCGAGGGTGTGTTTAGGCCTCGGCGGCCGCAGGAAACACACGCTACAAGACAATCCGATCCTGTAGGCTCAGATCTTGACGGCTGAAGGGAGCAGCAGCACCCTTGGCATCGACGACAACTTCGGTAAGGGTCGACCTAGCCTCGGACGACGACGCGGTCCAAGGATCTCCACTCTGGAGGACGACGTCATCGCCACACCCGGGCAATCGCTGCCAGGGTCTTCTCCGGAAATCTGGCCCGAGCAGGCGGCTCGGTCGGTCACTCTGGGGCCTCGACCAACCATCTTCCAAGGGCGCCAGCCCGACCCGAGGCCTCGGATGGTCAACTCCGGCGTCGGTCCCGCTAATGGACGACCCGGCTGGGCTCCGGCCAACCAGGTTTCATTTTCGAGCCAACTCCGCCCCTGTTCATGCTGATATCGCTACCCCTGGCCTCGGCTCATCGAAGAGCGGCCAAGGGGTCCCTTTAACTAAGCTAGAGAAGCCTCAGACAACAAGGCCGACCGAGCCGAGGGACTCCTACGCCTCTGGGATACGGATACCTCACTCGTCACCTTGGCACGGGGCGACTCACGCTTGGTGAAGCGGTTCAGACAACCAACAGGCGAGTCCTAGTGCTCGAAAATGAGGAAAAAACATGGCTCCATTACATACATGTTCAGGCCTCGACAGCCACAATGAACAAAAAACACTGGCATCCAAAGTGCCATTACAAACGGAACTCTGGATTCCGTCCCCGCGGGTATGAGCAACCTCGAGCCTGCGGGGCAACGAACATCGGGAGACCCGCCAGTGACCTCTGCAGCAGCAGCCATGGTCCCGGGTGGACGCGGCCGCCGGAGGGCTCTCGTTCGCGTTCCCGCTCAAGGGACGCGAACCAGCTATTAAAGCCAAAGAGCGGGCCGCTCCCAAGCGCACCGGCAGGTCCTCGCTGCCGCCCCCGCCGCGAATGCGAGGAAGAGGGCGGAATGTTGCATCCTAGCTGGGCAGCAACAGTTCGCCTTCCCCGGCATGGCTGGAGGACGTCTCCGCTGCAGGGCTGGAGGGCGATTGCCACCACCAGAAGCTAGAAGAAGAGGTGGCCCGCCGACCCGCGCAGGAGGTAGAGCCCCGGCTCGCCTCGCTCCCCGCCCCAGCGAGGATGACGAACACCCTCGACGCTGAGGGCGGGATCGAGATCACAGCCCGACTTGCCTCTCCCCATCTAGGAGCTGGAGGTCACCGTCTTGGGTGACCACCATCGGAGGGGTGCAACCGGGCTGTGTGATGAAAATCCTTGAAGCCGAACGATGGCTGAAAGGTACCAACTCCCGCGGAGTTGCGTTCCCCCAACGACG
Organism: Zea mays; assembly: GCF_902167145.1. Taxonomy (NCBI): domain Eukaryota; kingdom Viridiplantae; phylum Streptophyta; class Magnoliopsida; order Poales; family Poaceae; genus Zea; species Zea mays. The sequence continues at coordinate 151,714,806 of NC_050103.1, forward strand.
GGGCGGAAAGACGGCGGATCTCCTCCATCCAGGGGCTTGGAAGGTGGAAAGACACGATGCATAAGGGAGCGCGAAGACATGGTCGCCTTCCAAGGGGGTCACCCTCCTTTTAAGGGCGGTTCTCCCAACTCGCGTCCCCAGCCGTCACGGGCTGAGTCTTCTCCAACACACTCCAAGGTCCTCCCCTACGGCGCGGGGGCTGGGTCCCACATGTCATGCAAGCCAGCTCAGAGCAGAAGAAGCCAAACCGCCGCGCGCGGTGCACACGACCGCCCAGCGATTACAAGTGACCCTCCACTTTTGCCCCGACCAGCAGGCGAAAGGGTGGGCGGCCATGCAGGCGGCATGCAACCGCGCCAAGTGGGCGCGCTTCTCCGACTCCCAACACGCCCGGCACGGAGGCCCAGGCCCACGCGTCATGCAACCGGTGCGCCGGTTGCTACGTGTGAGTAACTACATCGCCACCTGCGCCACCACCGCGCCTCCTCGACTGTGGAACCAATACCGCGATTCGAGGCCACCAAGCGCACGGCCCAGTGGCTCCAGCCTGGCGCGACGGTCAATACGGCCGAAGACGGGCTGGCAGAAATTGAAAGGGAAATGTGCCCTTGGGCCATTTCTAAGTATTTTGGTGGTTTAGTGTCCAACACAAGTGCCTAAGTGTAAAAAGGTGGACAAAGTACAAATCAAGGATAAAGGTATGTTTCTCAGACTTAGTACATTGTTTTATGGACTAATGTATTGTGTCTAAGTGCTGGAAACAGAAAAAATCGAGTTGGAGAAGAGATGGCTCAAGCAGCCAAAGACTGCTCAGTCTGGGTGCACCGGACTGTCCGGTGGTGCACCGGACAGTGTCCGGTGCGCCAGGCTGGCTCGAGCAAAGTGGCTGCTCTCGGGACTTCGACGGCGGTGTACGACTATAATTCACCGGACTGTCTGGTGGTGCACCGGACTATCCGGTGGGCCGTTCACAGGAGAACTCATCGCTCTCGGGAATTCATCGTCGACGTACGTCTATAATTCACCGGACTGTCCGGTGTGCACCGGACTGTCCGGTGAGCCAACGGTCGGCAGGGCCAACGGTCGGCCGCGCGATCTGCGCGGGACACGTGGCCGGACCAACGGCTAGAAGGGGGCACCGGTCTGTCCGATGTGCACCGGACATGTCCGGTGCACCAACGGCTCTCTGGCTGCCAACGGTCGACTATGCCGTTTATGGAAGGAAATCGGGCACCGGACAGTGTCCGGTGTGCACCGGACTGTCCGGTGCGCCAGTCGACAGAAGGCAAGATCAGCCTTCCTAGATTGCTCTCAATGACTCCTAGCTACCTTGGGGCTATAAAAGGGACCCCTAGGCGCATGGAGGAGAAAACCAAGCATTCCTACAACATTCCTAAGCACCAAGACATCGATTTTGCGCATTCGTTTCATTGTGATAGCATATAGAGCTCTAGTGGAGTTGTGAACTCATTGAGTTGTGTTGCGAGCTCTTGTTGTGACTTGTGTGCGTGTTGACACTCTGATTCTTGTGTCTTGTGTGCGTTGCTAATCCCTCCCTTGCTCTGTGTTCTTTGTGAATTTCAAGTGTAAGGGCGAGAGGCTCCAAGTTGTGGAGATTCCTCGCAAACGGGATTGAGAAAAAGCAAGCAAAACACCGTGGTATTCAAGTGGGTCTTTGGACCGCTTGAGAGGGGTTGATTGTAACCCTCGTCCGTTGGGACGCCACAACGTGGAGTAGGCAAGCGTTGGTCTTGGCCGAACCACGGGATAACCACCGTGCCATCTCTGTGATTGATCTTGTTGGTTATTGTGTTTTGTTGAAGATTCCTCTCTAACCACTTGGCGGTTATTGTGCTAACACTTAACCAAGTTTTTGTGGCCTAAGTTTTAAGTGTTACAGGATCACCTATTCACCCCCCCTCTAGGTGCTCTCAATTGGTATCAGAGGCGTTCTCTTCACAGAGGGACTAACCACCCGAAGAGATGGATCCTAAGGGGAAGGGTATCGTGATCAACGATAAAGAGAAGGAATCCTTCGTCAACGAGCCGAAGGACGACAAGCCTACTGACTCCGGCTCGGGCCATAGACGGAAGGAAGGGAAGAAGAAGAAGACGAGGCGCATCAAGGAGATCGTCTACTACGACGACAGCGATGAGTCTACTTCCTCTCAAAAGGACGACGACCACAACGACTACGAGAGAAGGAAACCGGTCAATTCGAACTTTTCTTTTGACTACTCTCGTATTCCTCAAAGTGCAAATGCTCATTTATTATCTATTCCACTTGGTAAACCTCCTCATTTTGATGGAGAGGACTACGGATTTTGGAGCCACAAAATGCGTAGTCACCTATTCTCTCACCATCCTAGTATATGGGAGATTGTAGAGAGTGGAATGCACTTTGATAGTTCGGATAGTCCCATGTTCATTAATGAGCAAATTCATAAGAATGCACAAGCTACTACTGTTCTTCTAGCTTCATTGTGCAGGGATGAATATCACAAAGTGAGCGGCTTGGATAACGCCAAGCAGATCTGGGACACCCTCAAGATTTCTCATGAGGGGAACGACGTCACCTTGCTCACCAAAATGGAGTTGGTGGAGGGCGAGCTTGGACGGTTCGCGGTGATAAGGGGCGAGGAGCCAACTCAAACATACAACCGGCTCAAGACCCTTATCAACAAAATAAGGAGCTACGGAAGCACGCGATGGACGGACCACGACGTCGTTCGACTGATGCTAAGGTCCTTTACCGTTCTTGATCCTCATTTGGTGAATAATATTCGTGAGAATCCCAGGTACACCAAAATGTCGCCCGAAGAAGTCCTTGGAAAATTCGTTAGCGGGCGAATGATGATCAAGGAGGCGAGGTACATGGACGACGCTTTGAATGGTCCGATCAACGAGCCGCAACCCCTTGCTCTCAAGGCAACAAGAAGCAAGGAGGTGCTACCTAGCAAGGTGGCACAAATTGAGGCGGCCGGACTTAATAATGAAGAGATGGCCCTCATCATCAAAAGATTCAAGACGGCGCTTAAAGGTCGCAAGGGACAGCCAAGCAAGACCAAAGCCAAGGGGAAGCGCTCATGCTTCAAATGCGGTAAGCTTGGTCATTTTATTGCTAACTGTCCCGACAATGATAGTGATCAGGACCAAGGGAACAAGAGGGAGAAGAAGAAGAACTATAAGAAGGCAAAGGGCGAGGCACATCTAGGAAAGGAGTGGGATTCGGATTGCTCCTCCTCCGACTCCGACAATGAAGGACTCGCCGCCACCGCCTTCAACAAGTCATCCCTCTTCCCCAACGAGCATCACACATGCCTTATGGCAAGGGAGAAGAAGGTATGTACTCGAGACTCTACTTATGCTTCTTCAAGTGAGGACAAATCTAGTGATGAGGATGAAATAGATTATTCATGTCTATTTAAGGGCCTAGATAGAATCAAGGTAGATAAAATTAATGAATTAATTGATGCCTTGAATGATAAGAATAGGCTTCTAGAAAAGCAAGAAGATTTGTTGTATGAAGAACATGACAAATTTATAGAAGCACAAAAATCTCATGCCTTAGAAGTTAAGAGAAATGAAATGCTTTCTTGTGAATTATCTTCTTGCCATAAGACAATTTCTAGCTTAAGGAGCATTAATGATGATTTGAATGCTAAGTTAGAAATAGCTAGTAAATCAACAACTTGTGTAGAAAATGTTGTTATTTGCAATAGATGTAAAGATTTTGATATTGATGCTTGTAGTGAACACATAGCTTCTATTGCAAAATTAAATGATGAAATGGCTAGTCTTAATGCCCAACTTAAGGCTAGCAAAAGTGATTTTGATAAACTAAAATTTGCTAGGGATGCCTACACAATTGGTAGACACCCCTCCATTAAGGATGGGCTTGGCTTCAAGAGGGAAGCCAAGAACTTAACAAGCCATAAGGCTCCCATCTCCGCCAAGGAGAAAGGGAAGGCCCCAATGACAAGTAGTACTAAAAAGAATCATGCTTTTATGTACAATGATAGAAGACAGTCTCATAGGAGTTGTAATGCTTTTGATTCACATGCCTATGATTCTTATGCTATGTATGCTTCCAGTTCTTCCTATATGCATTGTAGAGATATGCCTAGGAAAAATATTCATCATGTGCCTAGGAAAAATATTCATCATGTTCCTAGAAAAGTTGTGAATGGTCCCTCTACAATTTATCATGCTTTAAATGCTTCCTTTGCTATTTGTAGAAAGGATAGGAAGATAGTGGCTAGGAAATTAGGGGCAAAATGCAAGGGTGATAAAACTTGCATTTGGGTCCCTAAGGAAATTGTGACTAACCTTGTAGGACCCAACAAGAGTTGGGTACCTAAGACCCAAGCCTAAATTTGCCTTGCAGGTTTATGCATCCGGGGGCTCAAGCTGGATTATCGACAGCGGATGCACAAACCATATGACGGGGGACAAGAAGATGTTCACCTCCTACGTCAAGAATAAGGATTCCCAAGATTCAATCATATTCGGTGATGGGAACCAAGGCAAGGTGAAAGGTTTAGGCAAGATTGCAATATCTAATGAGCACTCTATCTCTAATGTGTTTTTAGTTGAGTCTCTTGGATACAATTTACTATCTGTCAGTCAATTATGTAATATGGGATATAATTGTTTATTTACAAATGTAGATGTGTCTGTCTTTAGAAGATGTGATGGTTCACTAGCTTTTAAGGGTGTACTAGACGACAAACTTTACTTAGTTGATTTTGCAAAAGAAGAGGCCGGTCTAGATGCATGCTTAATGGCTAAGACTTGCATGGGCTGGTTGTGGCATCGCCGCTTAGCACATGTGGGGATGAAGAACCTCCACAAGCTTCTAAAGGGAGAACACGTGATAGGTCTAACCAATGTTCATTTCGAAAAAGATAGACCTTGTGCAGCTTGTCAAGCAGGTAAACAAGTGGGAGGAGTACATCACAGCAAGAATGTGATGACCACGTCAAGACCTCTGGAGCTGCTGCATATGGACCTCTTCGGACCCGTCGCCTATCTGAGCATAGGAGGAAGTAAGTATGGTCTAGTTATTGTTGATGACTTTTCCCGCTTCACTTGGGTGTTCTTTTTGCAGGATAAGTCTGAAACCCAAGGGACCCTCAAGCGCTTCCTAAGGAGAGCTCAAAATGAGTTTGAGCTCAAGGTGAAGAAGATAAGGAGCGACAACGGGTCCGAATTCAAGAATCTTCAAGTGGAGGAGTTCGTTGAGGAGGAGGGGATCAAGCACGAGTTCTCCGCTCCCTACACACCTCAGCAAAATGGTGTGGTAGAGAGGAAGAACAGGACGCTCATTGATATGGCAAGGACTATGCTTGGAGAGTTCAAGACCCCCGAGTGTTTTTGGTCGGAAGCCGTGAACACGGCTTGCCATGCCATCAACAGGGTCTATCTTCACCGCCTCCTCAAGAAGACCTCATACGAACTGCTAACTGGTAACAAACCCAATGTATCGTACTTTCGTGTATTTGGGAGTAAATGCTACATTCTAGTGAAGAAGGATAGGAATTCCAAATTTGCTCCCAAAGCTGTAGAAGGGTTTTTATTAGGTTATGATTCAAATACAAAAGCGTATAGGGTCTTCAACAAATCATCGGGTTTGGTTGAAGTCTCTAGCGACGTTGTATTTGATGAGACTAATGGCTCTCCAAGAGAGCAAGTTGTTGATATTGATGATGTAGATGAAGAAGACGTTCCAACGGCCGCGATACGCACCATGGCGATTGGAGATGTACGGCCTCAGGAACAATTGGAGCAAGATCAACCGTCTTCCTCAACTATGGTGCATCCCCCAACCCAAGATGACGAACAGGTACCTCAAGTGGAGGCGCATGATCAAGGGGGAGCACAGGATGTTCAAGTTGAAGAGGAAGAAGCACCTCAGGCACCTCCAACCCAAGTTCGAGCGACGATCCAAAGGGATCATCCCGTCGACCAAATATTGGGTGATATTAGCAAGGGAGTAACTACTCGCTCGAGATTAGTTAATTTTTGTGAGCATTACTCCTTTGTCTCTTCTATTGAGCCTTTCAGGGTAGAAGAGGCCTTGCTAGATCCGGACTGGGTGTTGGCCATGCAGGAGGAACTCAACAATTTCAAGCGCAATGAAGTTTGGACACTGGTGCCTCGCCCCAAGCAAAATGTTGTGGGAACCAAGTGGGTGTTCCGCAACAAACAGGACGAGCACGGGGTGGTGACGAGGAACAAGGCTCGACTTGTGGCAAAAGGTTATGCCCAAGTCGCAGGCTTGGACTTTGAGGAGACTTTTGCTCCTGTGGCTAGGCTAGAATCAATTCGTATCTTGCTAGCATATGCCGCTCACCATTCTTTCAGGTTGTACCAAATGGATGTGAAGAGCGCTTTCCTCAATGGGCCGATCAAAGAGGAGGTGTACGTGGAGCAACCCCCTGGCTTCGAGGATGAACGGTACCCCGACCACGTGTGTAAGCTCTCTAAGGCGCTCTATGGACTTAAGCAAGCCCCAAGAGCATGGTATGAATGCCTTAGAGACTTTTTAATTGCTAATGCTTTCAAGGTCGGGAAAGCCGATCCAACTCTTTTCACTAAGACTTGCGATGGTGATCTTTTTGTGTGCCAAATTTATGTCGATGACATAATATTTGGTTCTACTAACCAAACGTCTTGTGAAGAGTTTAGCAGGGTGATGACGCAGAAATTCGAGATGTCGATGATGGGCGAGTTGAACTACTTCCTTGGGTTCCAAGTGAAGCAACTCAAGGACGGCACCTTCATCTCCCAAACGAAGTACACGCAAGATTTGCTAAAGCGGTTTGGGATGAAGGACGCCAAGCCCGCAAAGACGCCGATGGGAACCGACGGACACACCGACCTCATCAAAGGTGGTAAGTCCGTTGATCAAAAAGCATACCGGTCCATGATAGGTTCTTTGCTTTATTTATGTGCTAGTAGACCGGACATTATGCTTAGCGTATGCATGTGTGCTAGATTTCAATCCGATCCTAAGGAGTGTCACTTAGTGGCTGTGAAGCGAATTCTTAGATATTTAGTCGCTACGCCTTGCTTCAGGATCTGGTATCCAAAGGGGTCTAACTTTGACTTGATTGGGTACTCAGATTCCGACTATGCTGGATGTAAGGTCGATAGGAAGAGTACATCGGGGACGTGCCAATTCTTAGGAAGGTCCCTGGTGTCATGGAATTCTAAGAAACAAACCTCCGTTGCCCTATCCACCGCTGAGGCCGAGTACGTTGCCGCAGGACAGTGTTGCGCGCAACTACTTTGGATGAGGCAAACCCTCCGGGACTTTGGCTACAATCTGAGCAAAGTCCCACTCCTATGTGATAATGAGAGTGCTATCCGAATAGCGGAAAATCCTGTTGAGCACAGCCGCACAAAGCACATTGACATCCGACATCACTTTTTGAGAGACCACCAACAAAAGGGGGATATCGAAGTGTTTCATGTTAGCACCGAGAACCAGCTAGCCGATATCTTTACCAAGCCTCTAGATGAGAAGACCTTTTGCAGGCTGCGTAGTGAGCTCAATATCTTAGATTCGCGGAACTTGGATTGAATTGTAGCATACATGTGTTTATGCCTTTGATCATGTTCATTCTGCATTTTGTTGCTTATTGTGGTGCTCAAGTTGTACAAACACTCCCTGGACCTCACAAGTCCTTTTTGCAAGTGATGCACATATTTAGGGGGAGCTGTGCTACAACTTGACCCCTTGAGACTAACCATGTACTTGAGTTTGGCTGTTTTTAGTCTCAAAAGAGGATTGAAAGGGAAAAGGTGTACTTGGACCATGCAAGACTTCCACTGCACTCCGCTGAAAAGAGTAACTTTTCCAAGTTCATCTTTATACTCTTATTGCCTTTGTGTTCTTATTTGAAGATTTTGGTGAGGCAATGGGGTTAAAGGGCCAAGATTGACCCCGTTTTGGTGCTTGATGCCAAAGGGGGAGAAAATAAAGGCCAAAGCGATAAATGGATCAGCTACCACTTGAGAGATTTTGAAAATAGTAGAATAGAGCTTTTGGTTTGTCAAAACTCTTTTATTGTCTCTCTTGTCAAAAGTTGGCTTCTTGTGGGGAGAAGTATTGATTATGGGAAAAAGGGGAGTTTTTGAAATCTTGAATCAATTTCTCTTGGAATGACTCTCTTTATGTCTTAACATGTGTGTTTGACTTAGAGATAGAAATTTGAATTTGATTTTCAAAAACAAACCAAGTGGTGGCAAAGAGTGATCCATATATGTCAAATTTGAATCAAAATAATTTGAGTTCTTATTTGAAGTGATTTTGTACTTGTTCCACTTGCTTTATGTTGTGTTGGCATAAATCACCAAAAAGGGGGAGATTGAAAGGGAAATGTGCCCTTGGGCCATTTCTAAGTATTTTGGTGGTTTAGTGTCCAACACAAGTGCCTAAGTGTAAAAAGGTGGACAAAGTACAAATCAAGGATAAAGGTATGTTTCTCAGACTTAGTACATTGTTTTATGGACTAATGTATTGTGTCTAAGTGCTGGAAACAGAAAAAAATCGAGTTGGAGAAGAGATGGCTCGAGCAGCCAAAGACTGCTCAGTCTGGGTGCATCGGACTGTCCGGTGGTGCACCGGACAGTGTCCGGTGCGCCAGGCTGGCTCGAGCAAAGTGGCTGCTCTCGGGACTTCGACGGCAGTGTACGGCTATAATTCACCGGACTGTCCGGTGGTGCACCGGACTGTCCGGTGGGCCGTTCACAGAAGAACTCATCGCTCTCGGGAATTCATCGTCGACGTACGGCTATAATTCACCGGACTGTCTGGTGTGCACCGGACTGTCCGGTGAGCCAACGGTCGGCAGGGCCAACGGTCGGCCTCGCGATCTGCGCGGGACACGTGGCCGGACCAACGGCTAGAAGGGGGCACCGGTCTGTCCGGTGTGCACCGGACATGTCCGGTGCGCCAACGGCTCTCTGGCTGCCAACGGTCGACTACGCCGTTTATGGAAGGAAATCGGGCACCGGACAGTGTCCGGTGTGCACCGGACTGTCCGGTGCGCCAGTCGACAGAAGGCAAGATCAGCCTTCCTAGATTGCTCTCAATGGCTCCTAGCTGCCTTGGGGCTATAAAAGGGACCCCTAGGCGCATGGAGGAGAAAACCAAGCATTCCTACAACATTCCTAAGCACCAAGACATCGATTTCGCGCATTCGTTTCATTGTGATAGCATATAGAGCTCTAGTGGAGTTGTGAACTCATTGAGTTGTGTTGCGAGCTCTTGTTGCGACTTGTGTGCGTGTTGACACTCTGATTCTTGTGTCTTGTGTGCGTTGCTAATCCCTCCCTTGCTCCGTGTTCTTTGTGAATTTCAAGTGTAAGGGCGAGAGGCTCCAAGTTGTGGAGATTCCTCGCAAACGGGATTGAGAAAAAGCAAGCAAAACACCGTGGTATTCAAGTGGGTCTTTGGACCGCTTGAGAGGGGTTGATTGCAACCCTCGTCCGTTGGGACGCCACAACGTGGAGTAGGCAAGCGTTGGTCTTGGCCGAACCACGGGATAACCACCGTGCCATCTCTGTGATTGATCTTGTTGGTTATTGTGTTTTGTTGAAGATTCCTCTCTAACCACTTGGCGGTTATTGTGCTAACACTTAACCAAGTTTTTGTGGCCTAAGTTTTAAGTGTTACAGGATCACCTATTCACCCCCCCCTCTAGGTGCTCTCAGTAATGACAGCGGCAGGCGAGCAGGTGCAGCGGTCACGTCGTCAGTCAAGCTTACGTCCCATCCGGGGGCAGCGAGAGAACCCTCTCCCACGGCGTGAAGACAACGCGCCCGTGTTCCGTTCCTCGAGTGGCTCGCGCACGCGCAACGACCGCCCCGCCAACCACTCGCCCTGTCGCATTAACTCCGTGGCGGGACAGGCGGCGCCTCTGGCAGGAGAAGCGGGCGACGCTTCGCCTTCGCCATAATGTCCGCGCCAGTAAAGGTACGCCGCGTCGTTCGATTTCGTATCCTTTTCCTTTTTTCCTCTTTCTCTCTCTCTTGCAACAGGGACCGGGAAAGGGGGATACCCCGAAAAGGGTCCTTCCCCGTGAAGGAACCAGGCTCCGAGCCTCCCTACTGATCAGAGGTTCGAAGGCTGGCCCCCCGAAGGGTTCGACAGCCGCCTCAGATCGCGTGGGTCCTACACCCACTACTGGTCAGAGGTTCGAAGGCCGACCCCCCGAAGGGTTCCACGGCCGCCTCAGGCTACTCGGGCTCCGTGCCCATTACTGATCAGGGGTTCGAAGGCTGGTCCCCGAAGGGTTCACAGCCGCCTCAGACGCCGAGCGAGGGATGACCATGGGTACGTTCGATACATAACCAAGGCTCGGGCTGCGCTCCCGAGGTACCCTAAGGACATTTCCGAGACCAGCGGGAGCGATCTTGTAACGGAATCCCATCAGAGGGAGGCATCGAGCCCTCGGACCCCGTCGCCAGGGGACCGGGTCCGGCAGATCACCCGCAGGTACTTTTGGGCGTGCCTCTAGGCCCCTAGCCGACCCCCAACGAACGGGGCACGGACGTCCACTCGGACTACCCGCTTGCAGCTCACCAGAGACACCATGTTCGGCGCCCATCGAGGGCAGCATGGCGCTTTCCCCCCCTCCTCCTTGCGGAAAGGCAACGCAGGGGCGTATGTAAAAAAGCCGAGTCTGTCCCTGATCGCCCTCTCACCCTGTGCAGAGGCTCGGGGGCTGCTCTCGCAAACCCGGCTCCGGCCGAACCGTTGACAGCGTCAACATACCAGCCCGAGAACTTGGGACCCGACCGTACACCCGGGCTACGGCCAGCTCGCATGAGGGAACAACCAGACCAGCCGAAGCATTACGCGAGGCATTAAGACCTCGGAGGAGTGAAACCACTCCTCCGAGGCCTCGGGGGCTACACCCGGTGGGTGCGCTCGCGCGCACCCACTGGAACAAAACGCAACCGAGAAAGGCTGGTCCCCTTGCAAAAAAGTGCGACGAAAGCCTCCAAGCGAGTGCTAACACTCCCTTCGAGGCTCGGGGGCTACTGTCGGGGACCATAATTAGGGGTACCCTCAAGACTCCTAATTCTCAGCTGGTAACCCCCATCAGCATAAAGCTGTAAAGGCCTGATGGGTGCGACTAAGTCAGGGATCAGTCCATTCGAGCGACTCGATCACGCCTCGCCCGAGCCTAGCCTCGGACAAGGGCAGCCGACCCCGGAGGATTTCCGTCTCGCCCGAGGCCCCCTCTAACGGCGAACATATTTCCGGCTCGCCCGAGGCCCTGCCTTCACTAAGAAGCAACCCTGACTAAATCCCCGCACCGACCGACCAAGTCGCAGGAGCATTTAATGCAAAGGTGACCTGACACCTTTATCCTGACGCGCGCCCCCCGGCAAAGCCGAAGTGACCGCCGTCACTTTGCCGCTCCACTAACCGGCCTGACAGAAGGACAGCGCCACCTGTGCCACTCCGACTGCGGTGCCATTTGACAGAGTGAGGCTAACAGGCAGTCAGGCCCCACCGGAGGCACCATAGGAAGCTCCGCTTCGCCCGACCTAGAGCTCGGACTCGGGCTAAGTCCCGGAAGACGGCGAACTCCGCTCCGCCCGACCCAGGGCTCGGACTCGGGCTAAGTCTCGGAAGACGGCGAACTCCGCTCCGCCCGACCTAGGGCTCGGACTCGGGCTAAGTCCCGGAAGACGGCGAACTCCGCTCCGCCCGACCTCGGGCTCGGACTCGGGCTAAGTCCCGGAAGACGGCGAACTCCGCTCCGCCCGACCCAGGGCTCGGACTCGGGCTAAGTCCCGGAAGACGGCGAACTCCGCTCCGCCTGACCCAGGGCTCAGACTCGGGCTAAGTCCCGGAAGACGGCGAACTCCGCTCTGCCCGACCTAGGGCTCGGACTCGGGCTAAGTCCCAGAAGACGACGAACTCCGCTTCGCCCGACCCTAGGGCTCGGACTCCGCCCTGGCCTCAGCCGACGACCTTCGCCTCGCCTGACCCAGGGGCTCGGACTCGGCCTCGACCACGGAAGACAGACTCGACCTCGGCTTCGGAGGAGCCTCCGCATCGCCCAACCTAGGGTGCAGACCAGCCACGTCAACAGGAGGCGCCATCATCACCCTACCCCGAGCTGACTCGGGCCACAGGGAACCAGACCGGCGTCCCATCTGGCTAGCTCCGCCAGATAGGCAATGATGGCGCCCCGCATGCTCTGTGACGACGACGGCTCTCAGCCCCCTTACGGAAGCAAGAGGACGTCAGCAAGGACCCAACCGCTCCGACAGCTGTCCCTCCACCAGGCTCCATCGCTCCTCCGATGGCCACGACATCACACCAGCTGGGTGCCAAAATCTCTCCGGCTGCCACAACGGCATGTACTTAGGGCGCTAGCTCTCCCCCGCTAGACACGTAGCACTCTGCTACACCCCCCATTGTACACCTGGATCCTCTCCTTACGCCTATAAAAGGAAGGACCAGGGCCCTCTTAGAGAGGGTTGGCCGCGCGGGGACGAGGACGAGACAGGCGCTCGCTTGGGGCCGCTCGCTCCCTCTCCCGCGTGGACGCTTGTAACCCCCTACTGCAAGCGCACCCGACCTGGGCGCGGGACGAACACGAAGGCCGCGGGATTCCCACCTCTCTCACGCCGGTCTCCGGCCGCCTCGCTCTCCCCCCTTCGCGCTCGCCCTCGCGCTCGACCCATCTGGGCTGGGGCATGCGGCGACACTCACTCGTCGGCCCAGGGACCCCCCGGTCTCGAAACATCGACAGCCTTCGTCCGAGCCATACTGCAGAAGGCGCGGACTACCTCCGAGCAGCTATTCCGGGAAGCCGACCTCTACATCACCGCCGACGAACGAGCTCAAGACCTCATCGGAGGAGCAAAGCCTGCATCGGCGGCACCGCGATGCGACACGAACCAACAATCCGACAAACGTTGGGAGCAGAGGCCTCGTGAAGAAGTCCATGCCGCTGGACCACCCGCCTCACGCGCCCGAGGAGGACCTCGCGGAGGCGAACGTACGCTGGACGACATCCTCGACGCCCAGTGCCCGTGCCACAAGGACATGCGCCACACCCTCCGGAACTGCAGAGACTTCAAGCACTCCGTGGGGAACGGCCGACCCTTCCATCCTCTGCCACCTCCCCCAACACGAGGAGGACCTGGAGAACCTCGACAACCCCAACAATAGGAGGGGGGAGGAGGCGGATCATTCCCGCGCGTCGACGGAGAAGTCAACGTCATCTTCGGCAGACATGGGTCGCAAGAAAGCAAGAGGCAACAAAAACTCAACGACCGTCAGATACTGGTGGCAACCACTGGTCCTCCCGCCCCGTATCGATGGTCCGAACACCCGATCACTTTCACTCAGGCGGATCAGTGGTTCAACTTCGACCACCCGGGCAAGCACCCGCTCCTCATCGATCCGGTGATCCGAGAAAGCAGGGTAAAGAAGGTATTAGTGGACGGGGAAAGCAGCATCAACGTCACCTTCCCCCGGACGCTTCAAGGCTTGGGAGTTCCCCTCAAAGAGCTCCACGAGTCGGACACTCCTTTCTTCGGCATTGTGTCGACTGAAGGAGAATATCCTCTGGGACACATCTACATGTGGGTCACCTTCGTAACTCCGGAAAACTACAGAACCGAGTTCCTGAGGTTCGAGGTGGCGAACTTCGACTGTGGATACAACGCCATCATCGGCAGGCCTGGATTGGCGAAGTTCATGGCCATTCCACATTACACGTACATGATATTGAAGATGCCAGGACCACAAGGGATCATAACTGTGCACGCTGACTTCCAAGGCGCCGCAGAGTGTTTCCGAGTGGCCATTCAGGCGGCCCTCACCACCGAACTCAAAGCCTGAGGAAGACCTCGCGGTACCCGCGAATGAAGCTCAAGCCGTGACCTCTATGCAGCCGACTGAAGAAACCAAAAGAATCAACCTCGGGTTCACCGATGAACGCAAGACTGCCATCATCAGTTCCAGCCTGGATGACAAATAGGAAGGCACGCTCGTCCAGTTTCTGCAAGATAACCGAGACGTATTCGCATGGCAACCTGCGGATATGCTGAGAGTCCCGAGAGAACTGGCTGAGCACAAACTGAAGGTCTACCCCCAGGCGAGGCTGATCCGACAAAAAATACGTCGTTTCACGCCCGACAAAAGAGAAGCCATCCGAGCAGAACTGGCTCGCTTGGTCGCGGCCAGATTCATTAGAGAAGTATTACATCCCAAGTGGTTGGCAAATCATGTTCTTGTACTTAAAAAGAATAAAGTGGATTGCTGCATGTGCGTCGACTATACGGATCTCAACAAACATTGTCCGAAGGATCCCTTTGGACTTCCTAGAATAGACCGGGTGTTCTATGTTGTCTTTCTTAGATTGCTATTCCGGATATCATCAGATCAGCTTGGCAAAAGAAGACGAGGAAAAAACAGCATTCATCACCCCGTTCGGAGCCTTCTGCTATACCTCCATGTCATTTGGCCTCAAAAACGCTGGAGCGACTTACCAGAGGGCTATTCAGACATGCTTAGCCGACCACTAGGGCAAGCATGTGGAAGCTTATGTGGATGACGTGGTGATCAAGACAGAAAACTCAGAAAATTTCATTGAAGATTTACAGCTGGTCTTCAACAGTCTGCGGCGATATCGATGGAAGCTTAATCCTGAAAAGTGTGTCTTTGGAGTACCAGCAGGGAAATTGCTCGGGTTTATTGTCAGCCACCGGGGAATTGAGGCTAATCCAGAAAAGATCGAGGCTATCATGAGAATGGAGGCACCAGGATCACAGAAGAAAGTACAAAGACTTACTGGATGCATGGCAACCCTAAGCAGGTTCATATCAAGGCTGGGAGAAAAGGGCCTACCGTTCTACAAGTTGCTCATGAAGGTAGACAAGTTCCAGTGGACTTCAGAGGCTCAGGAAGCTCTAGACGCACTGAAGAAATTCCTGACAACACCACCAGTGCTAAAACCGCCGCATCGAGCCACACCGAGTCAACCGGCTGAAGATCTGCTGTTGTACATCTCTTGCACGACTCACGTGGTGAGCACCGCGTTAGTAGTCGAGCGAGCAGAAGAAGGACACGCATACCCAGTGCAACATCCCGTCTATTTCATCAGTGAAGTCCTGGGTCCCTCAAAGAAGAAATATCCTCAAGTTCAGAAACTATTATATGCAGTACTTCTAACTGCACGCAAGCTCCGTCACTACTTTGACGATCACAAAGTCATAGTAGTCACCAGATTTCCAATAGGGGATATTCTCCACAACAAAGAAGACATCAGAAGAATAGCCAAGTGGGCATGCGAGCTGGGGGCTCACGACATTGAGTTTCGACCTCGTACTGCAATCAAGACCCAAGCAATAGTTGACTTCGTATCAGAATGGACCGAGCAACAAGTGCCGAATAACCCGGAGACTACAAAAGTATGGAGGATGTATTTCGATGGCTCATTGAAACTGCAGGGGGCAGGCGTAGGAATCCTTTTCATTGCACCTGGAGGTGAACAACTCAAATATGCTCTTCAGTTACTGTTCTTAGCATCCAATAATGCGACAGAATATGAAGCTTTGATTCATGGACTGAACATTGCCATATCACTGAGCATCAAGAGGCTGATGGTATATGGGGATTCACTGGTGGTCATAAGTCAGATAAACAAAGAGTGGAATTGCTTGAATGACTCCATGGGGAAATACTGCACCACCGTCCGAAAGCTAGAAGACAAGTTTGAAGGGCTGGAATTTCATCATGTGGAGAGGGATCGCAACGCAGCAGCTGATGCATTGTCAAAGCTAGGATCCAGTTGGACTCAGGTCCCGCCTGGAGTCTTCATCCAAGAAGTACTATGCCCAAGCATCTCATTAGATTATGCAGAAGAGTGCAATATCCTGAGCCAACCAGAATCAGATTCTGATGACTGGAGGGAGCCAATCATCAGATACATAAAGAACGAGGAGGAGCTGGTTGACAAAAATGCAGCAGAGCGCATTGCAAGGCAGTCAACTCACTACACCCTCATTGGGGAAACACTATACAGAAGGGGCGCGACAGGAGTCCTCATGAAATGCATTCTTTCGGCTACTGGGAAGCAACTGCTAGATGAGGTCCACGCTGGACAATGCGGGATACACGCAGCATCCAGGACTCTTGTTGGGAAGGTCTTCAGGTCTGGTTTCTACTGCCCAATGGCGAAGAGTGATGCAGCCAAGTTAGTCCAGAGGTGTGAAGCTTGTCAATACTTATCAAAACAGCAACATCTACCAGCACAGCAACTGCAAACCATACCTGTAACATGGTCGTTCGCGTGCTGGGGACTGGATATGATTGGACCCTTCAAGAAAGCTCAAGGAGGATACACTCATGTACTGGTTGCTATCGATAAATTCACTAAGTGGATAGAGTTCAAGCCCATTGCTTCTCTAACTTCAGCTAAGGCAATGGAATTCATACAGGACATAATATTCAGGTTCGGAATACCAAACAACATCATAACCGACCTGGGATCCAATTTCACTAGTTCAGAATTCTTTGATTTCTGCGAACAAAAGAGCATCTAGATCAAATATGCGTCAGTAGCACACCCAAGAGCCAACGGGCAAGTAGAAAGAGCCAACGAAATTATATTGGAAGCACTCAGAAAGAAAGTCTTCGACAAGAATGAAAAATTCGTAGGAAAGTGGATCAGAGAGTTGCCGTATGTGGTTTGGAGCCTAAGAACTCAACCTAGCCGAGCTTTGCACGGAAACACTCCTTTCTTTATGGTCTATGGTTCAGAGGCAGTGCTACCTGCTGATCTCAAGTTTGGGGCGCCAAGATTGATTTTCGAAAACATATCTGAAGCTGAAGCTACCAGACTAGAGGATGTTGATATACTAGAAGAAGAACGATTGAATACAATAATTTAGTCAGTCAGGTACCAACAGATTCTGAGGCGCTATCATGATAAGGCCATACGGCATCGATCCTTCGCAGTGGGAGATCTTGTCCTTCGCCGAATTCTAACGGGGGAGGGACGACACAAATTGTCACCACTATGGGAAGGACCATTCATAGTAACAGAAGTCACCCGGCCTGGATCATATCGTCTTACTCAAATGGATGGCACGGAAATAGGGAACTCATGGAATATAGAGCATCTCAGGAAGTTTTACCCCTAGCTAGATCTCAAAAGCTATTGGGACGACATTGTATTCTGTAATTGGGAGATACACCATCAATAAAATGACTTCATTCTCAAAGGCACTCGAATTGTTTTCTGCATGTTTACTTAACCCAGGGTGACCACTATGCCCTATTAACGGAGCAATCAGCTTAAGTCGACAATGACTTAAGGCGGTGTGACATGCTCACGCTTACTTAACTCAGGGCGACCACTATACCCTACGAACAGAGCAATCAACTTAAGTCGGCAATGACTTAAGGCGGTGTGACATGCTCACACTTACTTAACCTAGGGTGACCACTATACCCTACTAATGGAGCAATCGACTTAAGTCAGCAAAGGCTTAAGGCAGTGTGACATGCTCACGTTTACTTAACTCAGGGTGACCACTAGACCCTACCAACGGAACAGTCGGTTTAAGTCGGTAGTGAATTAAATCAGCACAACATGCTTGCGACTACTCGATTCAGCATAAGCACGTTTGAGATTGCTCGTCTTAGGGCGATCTCTATGCCCCGCGAAATAGGAAGAAGTTTCAAAACCATCACACTGCACATACTTCTGCAATCATAACGACTGTTGAATTCAAACAACAGAAAAATAATAATAGCTTTCAGTACCAAGAACATTTTCTAATAGAACATTCGAGCACATTGACCACATACACAATGCATTCAGTGTTTCTACTTAGTAATGTTTTTCTCAGGAGCAACTGATGAAGAAGGACGACTCGAAGAGTCAGGAGCAGCGTTGACATCAGCAATTATGTCGTCAGGAACAATCACACCTGGCCTTCTCGTCAAGATCCGCTCCGCAGGAACGGCTTTGTCCATAGCCTTGTCGCGCTGAGCCTTCAAGGTGGTAGAAGTGTCTTCAGCAGCCTTAACAGCCAGCCGAGCAACTTCTAGCTCCTGGACAACTGATCTTTTGGAAGTGCGCAGATCCTTGATGACAGAATCTTTGCTCGACACCAATTGCCTAACACGAATGAGTTCATCCTGGGACTCTTGCAGCTTGTAACGATGATTATCCAAGTCTGCCATGGTAAAGCGATGGCTCCTCTCCAAGATAGTCAAAGAATTGTTGGCGTCGCGATACAACCTATCAAGGTTATCGCGAGAAGCTGCAAGGGCACGTTTTTCTTCCTGCAGACAAGAATCAACTCTCAAATACCCAGCAGGCAGTAAGAACACAGCAGAGAAAGTCAAAGCAAACTTACCTCGTTAGCCACCCTTTCAGAGTCAAGCTGAGCACTGAGAGAGGAATTCAATAAGTTGGCGTCGTCTAAAGAAGCAGAAACTCGAGCCAGGTCCATCTAACCTTGAGAGTACTTCTCCTCGAGCTCAGAGTACCACCGGACCATATCTAGCAAGAAATGGTTGAAGAAGGACACTTAGTAAAAAGCAGACTAATCAAGTGGCCAAAGAGGAAACAGAGGCACTAACCAGCATTTGTCATCTCCAACTCAGATACCCGCCGCTAAAGTAGCACTGGATTCCAATGCATCAGAGACAGAGCTCTTTCTGAGACAGAAGCACCCTGTGATCTCAACCGATCAGCCATCTCGTCAACCAAAGCCTGGTATTGAAAACAAGTGAGTGCAAAGACAATATTTCGCCCGAAGTTTAGCTAGATCAGGAAAAAACCAAGTTACCTAAAGATTGGAGAAGAATGAAGGAAGCCCCAAATCATGAGAAACCAGTTGGTGACTCGATGAGGGAATATCAGCCGAGGCAATCTGAAGAGCATCATTGGGGATTAACTCAACATCACCGGCAGAAATCAAAACTCTAGCGTTGGGTGTGCCGGTCTCTAAGGCGACTTCCTGATTTGAAGCATGTACTGCTGCCATGCAATCAGAATATGGAGGAGAAGACTCGACGTGGACATCCATAAAGGTATGAGAAGGGGAGCCCGCTCGGACACCCTCGGGGGCTGGGTCGTAGCCTGCATTTGAGAGCACCTAGAGGGGGGTGAATAGGTGATCCTGTGAAACTTAAACTTATAGCCACAAAAACTTATTAAGTGTTAGCACAATAATCACCAAGTGGCTAGAGAGAAGGTCTTGCACAATACGATAATCACAAAGAATTCAACACAGAGAAGACACGGTGATTTATCCCGTGGTTCGGCCAAGTACAAAACTTGCCTACTCCACGTTGTGGCGTCCCAACGGACGAGAGTTGCACTCAACTCCTCTCAAGTGATCCAATGATCAACTTGAATACCACAGTGTTATGCTTTTCTTTTCTTATCCCGTTCGCGAGGAATCTCCACAACTTGGAGCCTCTCGCCCTTACACTTTTGATGTTCACAAAGAATCACGGAGTAAGGAAGGGAAGCAACACACACAAATCCACAGCAAAATGCGCACACACACGGCCAAGAATCGAGCTCAAAAGACTATCTCAAAGTTCTCACTAGAACGGAGCTCGAATCACTGAGAATGACAAACGAATGCGCAAAGACTGAGTGTGGATGATCAAGAATGCTCTAAGGTTGCTTGGTGTCCTCCTCCATGCGCCTAGGGGTCCCTTTTATAGCCCCAAGGCAGCTAGGAGCCGTTGAGAACAAATCTGGAAGGCCATCCTTGCCTTCTGTCGTCGGGCGCACCGGACAGTCCGGTGCACACCGGACACTGTCCGGTGCCCGATTTCCTTCCTTAAATGGCGAAGCCGACCGTTGCAGATGCGGGAGCCGTTGGCGCACCGGACATGTCCGGTGCACACCGGACAGTCCGGTGCCCCCTTCCGACCGTTGGCTCGGCCACGTGTCCCGCGCAGATCGCGCGGCCGACCGTTGGCCTGGCCGACCGTTGGCTCACCGGACAGTCCGGTGCACACCGGACAGTCCGGTGCACACCGGACAGTCCGGTGAATTATAGCCGTACGTCGTCGGTAAATTCCCGAGAGCAGCCAGTTCGCCCGTGTCACCCTGGCGCACCGGACACTGTCCGGTGCACCACCGGACAGTCCGGTGCCCCAGACCGAAACAGCCTCTTGGCTGTACACAGCCAACTCTTCTCTTTTCTTCTTCTTTCTGTTTCTGATACTTAGACAAGTATATTAGTACACAAAACCAATGTACTAAGACTTAGAAACATACCTTTGCTCTTGATTTGCACTTTGTCCATTCATGGGCATAGATTCTCATTTAAGCACTTGTGTTGACACTCAATCACCAAAATACTTAGAAATGGCCCAAGGGCACATTTCCCTTTCAATCTCCCCCTTTTTGGTGATTTATGCCAACACAACATAAAGCAACTAGAACAAGTGCAATATCACTTCAAATAAAAACTCAAATTTATTTTGATTCAATTTTGGCATATATGGATCATCCTTTGCCACCACTTGGTTTGTTTTTGCAAATAAAACTCAAATCTCTATCTCTAAGTCAAACACACATGATGAAGCATAAATAGAGTCATTCCAAAAGAGATTGATCAAAGATTTCAAAAACTCCCCCTATTTCCCATAATCAACACCTCTCCCCACAAGAGGCCAACTTTTGACACAATAGACAATGCAAGAGTTTTGACAAAACAAAAAGCTCTATTTTACTATGTTCAAAATTTCTCAAGTGGTAGCTGATCCATTTATTACTTTGGCCTTTATTTTCTCCCCCTTTGGCATCAAGCACCAAAACGGGATTAATCTTGGCCCTTTAACCCCATTGCCTCACCAAAATCTTCAATTAAGAGCAAATAGGCAATAAGAGTTAAAAGATGAACTTGGAGAAGTTACTCTTTTCATCGGAGTGCAGTGGAAGTCTTTCATGGTCCAAGTCCACCTTTTCCCTTTTAATTCTCCTTCGAGACTAAAACAAGCAAACTCAAGCATATGGTTAGTCTCAAAGGGTCAAGTTGTAACACATCTCCCCCTAAAACTGTGCATCACTTTGCAACAGACTTGTGAGGTCCAGGGAGTGTTTGTACAACTTGAGCACCATACTAAACAACAAAATGCAAAAAGGAACATGATCAAAGGCATAAATACATGTATGCTACAATTCAATCCAAGTTCCGCGAATCTAAGACATTTAGCTCACTACGCAGCCTGCAAAAGGTCTTCTCATCTAGAGGCTTGGTAAAGATATCGGCTAGCTGGTTCTCGGTGCTAACATGAAACACTTCGATATCTCCCTTTTGCTGGTGGTCTCTCAAAAAGTGATGCCGGATGTCTATGTGCTTTGTGCGGCTGTGCTCAACAGGATTTTCCGCCATGCGGATAGCACTCTCATTATCACATAGGAGTGGGACTTTGCTCAGATTGTAGCCAAAGTCCCGGAGGGTTTGCCTCATCCAAAGCAGTTGCGCGCAACACTGTCCTGCGGCAACGTACTCGGCCTCAGCGGTGGATAGGGCAACAGAGGTTTGTTTCTTAGAGTTCCATGACACCAGGGACCTTCCTAAGAATTGGCACGTCCCCGATGTACTCTTCCTATCGACCTTACATCCAGCAAAGTCGGAGTCTGAGTATCCAACCAAGTCAAAGGTAGACCCCTTTGGATACCAGAGCCCGAAGCAAGGCGTAGCAACCAAATATCTAAGAATTCGCTTCACCGCCACTAAGTGACACTCCTTAGGATCAGATTGAAATCTAGCACACATGCATACGCTAAGCATGATATCCGGTCTACTAGCACATAAATAAAGTAAAGACCCTATCATTGACCGGTATGCTTTTTGATCAACGGACTTACCTCCTTTGTTGAGGTCGGTGTGTCCGTCGGTTCCCATCGGAGTCTTTGCGGGCTTGGCGTCCTTCATCCCAAACCGCTTTAGCAGATCTTGCGTGTACTTCGTTTGGGAGATGAAGGTGCCGTCCTTGAGTTGCTTCACTTGGAACCCAAGGAAGTAGTTCAACTCGCCCATCATCGACATCTCGAATTTCTGCGTCATCACCCTGCTAAACTCTTCACAAGACTTTTGGTTAGT
This sequence comes from Zea mays, assembly GCF_902167145.1. Lineage (NCBI taxonomy): Eukaryota > Viridiplantae > Streptophyta > Magnoliopsida > Poales > Poaceae > Zea > Zea mays. The sequence continues at coordinate 151,736,937 of NC_050103.1, forward strand.
AGAACCAAATATTATGTCATCGACATAAATTTGGCACACAAACAAATCACCATCACATGTCTTAGTAAACAGAGTTGGATCGGCTTTCCCAACCTTGAAAGCATTAATAATTAGAAAGTCTCTAAGGCATTCATACCATGCTCTTGGGGCTTGCTTAAGTCCATAGAGCGCCTTAGAGAGCTTACACACGTGGTCGGGGTACCGTTCATCCTCGAAGCCAGGGGGTTGCTCCACGTACACCTCCTCCTTGATTGGCCCGTTGAGGAAAGCGCTCTTCACATCCATTTGGAACAACCTGAAAGAATGGTGAGCGGCATATGCTAGCAAGATACGAATTGATTCTAGCCTAGCCACAGGAGCAAATGTCTCCTCAAAGTCCAAACCTGCGACTTGGGCATAACCTTTTGCCACAAGTCGAGCCTTGTTCCTCGTCACCACCCCGTGCTCGTCCTGTTTGTTGCGGAACACCCACTTGGTTCCCACAACATTTTGCTTGGGACGAGGCACCAGTGTCCAAACTTCATTGCGCTTGAAGTTGTTGAGTTCCTCCTGCATGGCCAATACCCAATCCGGATCTAGCAAGGCCTCCTCTACCCTGAAAGGCTCAATAGAAGAGACAAAGGAGTAATGCTCACAAAAATTAACTAATCGAGATCGAGTAGTTACTCCCTTGCTAATGTCACCCAAAATTTGGTCGACGGGATGATCCCTTTGAATCACCGCTCGAACTTGGGTTGGAGGTGCCGGTTGCGCTTCTTCCTCCATTACGTGATCATCTTGTGCTCCCCCTTGATCACACGCCTCCTTTTGATGAACCTGTTCATCGTCTTGAGATGGGGGATGCACCGTTGTTGAGGAATAAGGTTGATCACGTTCATCTTGTTCCTGTGGCCGCACTTCTCCAATCGCCGTGGTTCGTATAGCGGCCGTCGGAACATCTTCTTCATCTACATCATCACAATCAACAACTTGCTCTCTTGGAGAGCCATTAGTCTCATCAAATACAACGTCGCTAGAGACTTCAACCAAACCCGATGATTTGTTGAAGACTCTATACGCCTTTGTATTTGAGTCATAACCTAACAAAAACCCTTCTACAGCTTTGGGAGCAAATTTAGAATTTCTACCTTTCTTCACTAGAATGTAGCATTTGCTTCCAAATACACGAAAGTAAGATACATTGGGTTTGTTACCGGTTAGTAGCTCATACGACGTCTTCTTGAGGAGGCGATGAAGGTAGACCCTGTTGATGGCGTGGCAAGCCGTGTTCACGGCTTCCGACCAAAAACGCTCGGGGGTCTTGAATTCTCCAAGCATCGTCCTCGCCATATCGATTAGCGTCCTGTTCTTCCTCTCTACCACACCATTTTGTTGTGGTGTGTTGGGAGCGGAGAACTCATGCTTGATCCCTTCCTCCTCAAGGAACTCCTCCACTTGAAGGTTCTTGAACTCGGACCCGTTGTCGCTCCTTATCTTCTTCACCTTGAGCTCAAACTCATTTTGAGCTCTCCTGAGGAAGCGCTTGAGGGTTCCTTGGGTTTTAGACTTATCCTGCAAAAAGAACACCCAAGTGAAGCGGGAAAAGTCATCATCAATAACTAAACCATACTTACTTCCTCCTATGCTTAGATAGGCGACGGGTCCGAAGAGGTCCATATGCAGCAGCTCCAGAGGTCTTGAAGTGGTCATCACATTCTTGCTGTGATGTGCTCCTCCCACTTGTTTACCTGTTTGACAAGCTGCACAAGGTCTATCTTTTTCGAATTGCACGTTAGACAAACCTACCACATGTTCTCCCTTTAGAAGCTTGTGAAGGTTCTTCATCCCTACATGTGCTAAGCGGCGATGCCACAGCCAGCCCATGCTAGTCTTAGCTATTAAGCATGCATCTAGACCGGCCTCCTCTTTTGCAAAATCAACTAAATAAAGTTTGTCGTCTAATACACCCTTAAAAGCTAGTGAACCATCACTTCTTCTAAAGACAGACACATCTACATTTGTAAAAAGACAATTATATCCCATATTGCATAGTTGACTAACGGATAGCAAATTGTAACCAAGAGACTCAACTAAAAACACATTAGAGATGGAGTGCTCATTAGAAATTGCAATTTTACCTAACCCTTTTACCTTGCCTTGATTCCCATCACCGAATATAATTGAATCTTGGGAATCCTTATTCTTGACGTAGGAGGTGAACATCTTCTTCTCCCCCGTCATATGGTTTGTGCATCCGCTGTCAATAATCCAGCTTGAACCCCCGGATGCATAAACCTGCAAGGCAAATTTAGGCTTGGGACTTAGGTACCCAACTCTTGTTGGGTCCTACAAGGTTAGTCACAATTGTCTTAGGGACCCAAATGCAAGTTTTATCACCCTTGCATTTTGCCCCTAATTTCCTAGCAATCACCTTTCTATCCTTTCTACAAATTGCAAAGGAAGCATTCAAAGCATGATATATTATAGAAGGTTCATTCATTACTTTCCTAGGAGCATGAATAATATTCTTTCTAGGCACATGATGAATAGCACTTCTCATATTTCTACCATGTATATAGGAAGAACTAGAAGCAACCATGGCATGAGAATCAAAATCATCATAAGCATTATAACTCCTATAAGCATTTCTAGTTTGTCTCCTATCATGGTACATAAAAGCATGGTTCTTTTTAGCACTACTAGCCATAGGAGCCTTCCCTTTCTCCTTGGTGGAGATAGGAGCCTTATGGCTTGTCAAGTCCTTGGCTTCCCTCTTGTAGCCAAGTCCATCCTTAATTGAGGGGTGTCTACCAATTGTGTAGGCATCCCTTGCAAATTTTAGCTTATCAAAATTACTCTTGCTAGTCTTAAGTTGAGCATTAAGACTAGCCAATTCATCATTAAGTTTGGAAATTGAAACTAGGTGTTCACTACAAGCATCAATGTCAAAATCTTTACACCTATTACAAGTTTCAACAATTTCTTCACAAGAATTAGATTTACTAGCTACTTCTAGTCTAGCATTTAAATTATCATTAAAACTCTTTAACTTAGCAATAGTTTCATGACAAGAAGATAGTTCACTAGAGAGCATTTCATTTCTCTTAATTTCTAGAGCAAGAGATTTCTGAGCTTCTACAAATTTATCATGTTCTTCATACAACAAATCCTCTTGCTTTTCTAAAAGTATATTCCTATCATTCAAGGCATCAATCAATTCATTAATTTTGTCTACCTTGGTTCTATCTAATCCCTTGAATAAGCATGAGTAATCTATCTCATCATCATCACTAGACTCATCCTCACTTGAAGAAGCATAAGTACTAGTATTATGAGTGCTTACTTTCTTCTCCCTTGCCATGAGGCAAGTGTGTCGCTCGTTGGGGAAGAGGGATGACTTGTTGAAGGCAGTGGCGGCGAGTCCTTCATTGTCGGAGTCGGACGAAGAGCAGTCCGAATCCCACTCCTTGCCAAGATGAGCCTCGCCCTTTGCCTTCTTATAGTTCTTCTTTCTCTCCCTCTTGTTCCCTTGATCCTGATCACTATCATTTTCGGGACAGTTAGCAATAAAATGACCAAGCTTACCGCATTTGAAGCATGAGCGCTTCCCCTTGGCTTTGGTCTTGCTTGGCTGTCCCTTGCGACCTTTAAGCACCGTCTTGAATCTTTTGATGATGAGAGCCATCTCTTCATCATTAAGTCCGGCCGCCTCAATTTGTGCCACCTTGCTAGGTAGCGCCTCCTTGCTTCGTGTTGCCTTGAGAGCAAGGGGTTGCGGCTCGTTGATCGGACCATTCAAGGCGTCGTCCACGTACCTTGCCTCCTTGATCATCATTCGCCCGCTAACGAATTTCCCAAGAACTTCTTCGGGCGACATCTTGGTGTACCTGGGATTTTCACGTATATTGTTTACCAAATGAGGATCAAGAATGGTAAATGACCTTAGCATTAGGCGGACGACGTCGTGGTCCGTCCATCGCGTGCTTCCGTAGCTCCTTATTTTGTTGATAAGGGTCTTGAGCCGGTTGTATGTTTGAGTTGGCTCCTCGCCCCTTATCATTGCGAACCTTCCAAGCTCGCCCTCCACCAACTCCATCTTGGTGAGCAAGGTGACATCATTCCCCTCATGAGAGATCTTGAGGGTGTCCCAGATCTGCTTGGCATTGTCCAAGCCGCTCACCTTATGGTACTCGTCCCTGCACAAAGAGGCTAGCAACACAGTAGTAGCTTGTGCATTTTTATGAATTTGTTCATTAATAAATATGGGACTATCCGTACTATCAAAGTGCATTCCACTCTCTACAATCTCCCATATGCTAGGATGGAGAGAGAACAAGTGACTACGCATTTTGTGACTCCAAAATCCGTAGTCCTCTCCATCAAAATGAGGAGGTTTACCAAGTGGAATAGATAATAAATGAGCATTAGTACTTTGAGGAATACGAGAGTAATCAAAAGAAAAGTTCGAATTGACCGGTTTCTTTCTCTCGTAGTCGTTGTGGTCGTCGTCCTTTTGGGAGGAAGTAGACTCATCGCTATCGTAGTAGACGATCTCCTTGATGCGTCTTGTCTTCTTCTTTTTCCCATCCTTACGTCTGTGGCCCGAGCTCGAGTCGTTGGACTTGTCATCCTTTGGCTCGTTGACGAAGGACTCCTTCTCCTTGTCGTTGATCACGATTCCCTTCCCTTTAGGATCCATCTCTTCGGGCGGTTAGTCCCTTTCTTGAAGAGAACGGCTCCGATACCAATTGAGAGCACCTAGAGGGGGGGGTGAATAGGTGATCCTGTGAAACTTAAACTTATAGCCACAAAAACTTATTAAGTGTTAGCACAATAATCACCAAGTGGCTAGAGAGAAGGTCTTGCACAATACGATAATCACAAAGAATTCAACACAGAGAAGACACAGTGATTTATCCCGTGGTTCGGCCAAGTACAAAACTTGCCTACTCCACGTTGTGGCGTCCCAACGGACGAGAGTTGCACTCAACTCCTCTCAAGTGATCCAATGATCAACTTGAATACCACAGTGTTATGCTTTTCTTTTCTTATCCCGTTCGCGAGTAATCTCCACAACTTGGAGCCTCTCGCCCTTACACTTTTGATGTTCACAAAGAATCACGGAGTAAGGAAGGGAAGCAACACACACAAATCCACAGCAAAATGCACACACACACGGCCAAGAATCAAGCTCAAAAGACTATCTCAAAGTTCTCACTAGAACGGAGCTCGAATCATTGAGAATGACAAACGAATGCGCAAAGACTGAGTGTGGATGATCAAGAATGCTCTAAGGTTGCTTGGTGTCCTCCTCCATGCGCCTAGGGGTCCCTTTTATAGCCCCAAGGCAGCTAGGAGCCGTTGAGAACAAATCTGGAAGGCCATCCTTGCCTTCTGTCGTCGGGCGCACCGGACAGTCCGGTGCCCGATTTCCTTCCTTAAATAGCGAAGCCGACCGTTGCAGATGCGGGAGCCGTTGGCGCACCGGACATGTCCGGTGCACACCGGACAGTCCGGTGCCCCCTTCCGACCGTTGGCTCGGCCACGTGTCCCGCGCACATCGCGCGGCCGACCGTTGGCCCGGCCGACCGTTGGCTCACCGGACAGTCCGGTGCACACCGGACAGTCCGGTGAATTATAGTTGTACGTCGTCGGTAAATTCCCGAGAGCAGCCAGTTCGCCCGTGTCACCCTAGCGCACTGGACACTGTTCGGTGCACCACCGGACAGTCCGGTGCCCCAGACCGAAACAGCCTCTTGGCTGTACACAGCCAACTCTTCTCTTTTCTTCTTCTTTCTGTTTCTGATACTTAGACAAGTATATTAGTACACAAAACCAATGTACTAAGACTTAGAAACATACCTTTGCTCTTGATTTGCACTTTGTCCATTCATGGGCATAGATTCTCATTTAAGCACTTGTGTTGACACTCAATCACCAAAATACTTAGAAATGGCCCAAGGGCACATTTCCCTTTCAGCATTGCCCATCGGAGCCGGATCACCACCGGCAGCACCCTCGGGGGCTGGGTTGTAGCTCGCACTACCCACCCAGGCTGGATCATTGCCGGCAACACCCTCGGGGGCTAGGTAACCGCTGGCGCCATCCTTGAGGACCGGGTTCTCTGCAACAGCCACCTCTAAGGCTGAAGGATTCTCAGTTACCTCCATGGGAATGGAGAAACCTAGACCAGCTTCTTGACTCTGAAGACCGCACTCCAAGGTCGATGAGGCTCGAGACGTTGCTCAGGATAACTCTAACCCCACATCCGGAATGTCAGTGCAAACGTCCATCATACCACCATCTGTTGGCTCGGACAGCAGATCTTCAGGAACCATATCCTCGAGAGCCTGATCAAAATTTGCTATGGACAACTCTTGCAGACCAACGAGTGCAGACAAGGCTAGAGAAGGAATATCACTACTCCCCCCACTGACCAGGTAGCGCCGACTGTTTTTCTGAATTAAGGGGATTTCCTCCTCCTCTTCCTCATCCTCGTCAACAATACGAACAACACACCCATTGGGGTCAGCGTCGGCCGGATTGCACCCATTGGGATCAGCATCATCAAGGTCACACCCATTGGGGTCAGCGTCAGCAGGGTCACACCCATTGGGATCAGCTCCAGTAAAAAGTTCCACTGGCACTTCCTCAGTAGTAGGAGCAGAAGGGTCGGCATCCTGATTCAAATATGACACTCGCCGAAGCCTCCTCTTTTTCTTCTTCTTCCCCTCGGCAGGACTAGTTGGATGACTGGCCGGGCGAAGGCGCTTTGGGCGAGCACCATCAAAATTTTGAGCAGTCAAGGTCTTTTCAGGCCCGGGGACAGTTGCAATAGCTATGGTTTCAGCAGGGATGGAGTCAGAGGAATCCTCAGCCAACATGTCCAACATAGCACTTATCTCTGCATCACTCGGGTTTACAGGCATCTCAAAGTGAACTTGCCTTTCATCGTTGGGGAGATCACCAAGTGAAGCAACCAGAGCCTCGACTTCTTCGGGAGAGGGTCGCACTCTAATACCCAAGCCACTGTCGCTAGCAGGAGGATTGGACACAAAACTGAAAGAAGTCTTGGAAGGTGGCAGATTCCAGGCAGAATATGCAACAGGAGCACCAATATTCGACACCTTGCCTCTAAGGATCATCTCCAGTCATCTTACCAAATCCATAGCAGGAATCCTCCTGTTGGTAACCCGGGTTGAGTTAGTGACACCACTATACAAAAAAGTCGGGTATGCTCTGTCCTTAAGTGGCTGAATGTTCTTGAAAACAAAGTCAGCGACTACCGCTTCAGCAGTCAGACCTCTCTCCTTCAATAAGCCAATTTCAGCAAGCAGAACCCTGGCTTCGGTTATCTCCAAGTCTGTGGGGGATTCAGTCCAACTTGGAGCACGAACATCCAGCTGTCTCCCCAACCGAGGGGGAGGGAATTGCCATGATTCTCTATAATAAACCACTCCAAGTGCCATCCTTTGATTGTGTCCTTGAGTGGGATGTCGAGGTACTCTGTCTTCCTCCCACAGCGCATCTCCAAACTTGCACCATCCACGAGCTGGTGCTGCTCCCCGGCCATTCTAGGCCGACAATGGTATAAGTACTTCCACAAGCCAAAATGAGGCAGAATTCCGAGATAGGCTTCACACAAGTGAACGAAAATAGAAACTTGCAGAATGGAGTTGGGATTCAGATGAGTCAGATTCAGATGGTAGAAATCAAGGAGACCACGAAAGAAAGGAGAAATAGGAAGAGCAAGGCCGCGGATAAGAAAAGGTATGTAAATAACGGACTCGTGGGTGTCCTCCGTCGGGACAGTAACCCCACGACAGATCCGCCAGGAGCAAAGCTCCTTTGGGGGAAGAACTCCGATAGAGACAAGATGAAGAAGGTCCGACTCGGAAACAACAGACATGTGATTACCTATGAAAGGCAATTGACTGTTGGGATCGATGGGAGGAATAATCGCAGCGGCGGAATTCTGGCTCTTTTGCTTGGGCGCCATCTCAAATCTCGCCGGCGAACTGAGCGGAAGCGAGATCAAAGGGAAACAGAGGAGGTCTGGAAGCGGAAAGTAAGGCTAGGGCTCAGAAAGCAGAGGCGTGCGATGGCGCGGTACAAATGGGGTTTTCTCGGGCCAAGCACCAATTCTAAAAGTGCCCAGTCATCACTCGGCTGTTACTTCTAAAACACTGATGTGGCTCGATATAACTCAGCTGTTATTTCTAAAATGCTGACGTCACCGGTCTTCACTCGGTTGTTACTCCTAAAATGCCGACGTGGCTCGATATAACTCAGCTGTTATTTCTAAAACGCTGACGTCACTGGTCTTCACTCGGCTGTTATTTCTAAAACGCCGACATGACTTAGTATAACTCGGCCGTTACTTCTAAAACGCCGATGTCACTCGTAATCACTCGGCCGTTATATCTAAAACGCTGAGATGGCTCAAAAGGACTCGGTTACTCTAAACACAAATACAGTCGATCAGCTAATTGCAAAGGAAACGGAGGAAAAACAAGAAACGCGCACAAAACGAGGAGAAGTCTTCTGCATTATATAAGGAGGGGAAGTATTTTCACAAACTTAAAAATCAACTCATTATGAGTTGATTTTCTTCCCACTGTTCAGTACATTACACTAATACATTACATTTCACTACACTATACTACAAACTACTACTAAATTATTCTACTAATACTACTTCTACTACTATACTAACATCTAAGCCAGTGGTGCTTAGCCACTGGCCTTGCCGCTGCCGCCGCCATCGCCGTCGCCCTCGTCGTCGTCGTCGTCGTCGCTCCCCTCCTCGGACGAGTCAGAGGAGTCCCCCTCGTCCGAGGAGACCTCCGACTCATCCGAGCCCTCGAGCCCAGCGCGCTCGACGGCCCGGATGTAGGTCCACACTTCTGCAACAATTCCCTAGGAATCGTCTGAATCGTCAGACGATGTCGGGGGAGAGGCATGGATCGGCGATCCCTCAGACTCGGAGGAGAACTCCTCCTTTGAGTACTCGGAATCGCCAAAGTCCTCCGAAGGAGGAGTCGGCTCGCGCTTCCACTTGTCGCCAGAATGGTGCGAGGAGCTTCCGCCTTTCTTGCCCTTGCCCATGGTGGAGTAAAAGAGAAGAGAGTAAGCAGCAAGCGACAGAGAGATGTGTGAAGACACCAGTGAAACAAGCGCTCTATTTATAGAAGAAGAAGACAACCGCTCATCTCCTACCACGGCCACTGAACAGTCGCAAATAATCAATCAGCAATTCAAATCGTCTGCAAACAAGTCAAGCGGCTGGCGCCGTCTCACGTAACACGAAACCCATTGGGACTCAAGTCAACTGCTTGGACGATATGATTACACTCACGGTCACGTCAAGTTACTACTCAGGGGCAGTTTGCTAAACGCTCAGCGCACCAAGCCATCCCTTGCCCACACCCATTGGGGGGGACGTCCAGGAATTTTCAATAGATTTTCCCAAGCAGTCACATCCACATAGTATACGCAATGAATGTATCAAGACAGAAGGAAGATATCGATGGAGATCAGAGGAAAGCCAAAAATAGCCGATGAGGTACAAGTCTAATCAACAGAAGCATTGAAGCACGAAGTGATATGAAGACTAGCCAAAGGCCATCTACCGAACATCCAATCTGTCGCAGATCAAATAAATTTCAAGACCTAACAAGATATGGGCAGATCGCATGCTCGATCTCAAAGGCAAAACTATATGCTGACCTCTAAAGCATAAAGTTGATGATATAATGCTGATCTCTAAGGCATTCGACGAAAAGGAAAGGATGATTTCTGAAAAACAACGTGAGATGAAGACATTCGAGTGGATTATTTTCAGTAATCCACTCAAAGCTCGGGGGCTACACCCATTGGGTGCACCTTCGGTGCACCCAATGAATCATCAACCCCAAAAGACAGAATGTTGATTTCTAAAGCATAAGATGAAATTAAGACAATGCTGACTTCTAAAAGCACGAGTTGAAGATAAAAATGATTTCTGAGAAGACTTGAAATGAAGACCTTCGAGTGGATTATTTACAAAAATCCACTCGAAGCTCGGGCACCCAATGAATTTTGAATTCTAAAGAGCAGAATGCTGATCTCCAAAGCATAAACCCGAGTCAGAGCACCAATTTTTTAGGAATAAAGCGAAGGCCGATGAATAATGGCAGAAGAAAACAACAGAAGATCGTTTTTACCGAGTCACTCAGAGTTCAGAAGCAACGGCACGATAGACATATTTTCAAGGCATTACTTATCAAAATCAAAAACTACAAACTAGACCTAGAATCTTTGGGCCATTTATTTCAAAATCAACCCAAAGATTGGGGGCTTGTGGGGGACATATATCCCCCGGGTCCACTGGAAGGCTAAAAGACCTCGCGAAAGGCCTGCGGGCCCAATAATTCACAAGGTCATCCCTTCGTGGGCCTGGGGAGGCACGTCCGGTAAAGTGGGTCGACACAAGATTGGATTGACGCAGGCCCAGACAGTCCGATGAGTTTGAACGACAACCGCAACAAGGATCCGACCTTCCCGCGCAGGGGCCTCATACATCAAAATTATAGGAAGATAGGCTCAGTCGGTTCACTATTACTTAGGCTCACATTGTTATCATATCTGCATGTAATGCCCCACGATCGAGTATATAAGGCCTAGGGGGCATCCCCTCAAAAAGATATCTCACTACTTAGTCATCCACCCAATTCTCTAACATCCTCGATACTAGAGAACCTCCTTGTAACCCACCACACAAAGTATTCACGCCAGGACGTAGGGTATTACGCATCTCAAAGCGGCCCGAACCTGTACAGAATTGTCCACTGTCTCTCCTACATCTAGCGCGAACCATCGAGCTACAGTCGGTAACACCGTCCTACTCCAAAAAGAACCTCGAGGGGCAACCCTGGGTGCGCAGTCAGACCCAAAACACCGACAACCACCTCAATGGGGACTAGGCTCTTTGGAACCGAACCTCGGTAAAAAACATCGCCGGTCATCCGCTTTATTTCCTTGGTTGATTTGTTTTCTCCTCTCTCCCGGACTTGGATTTTATTCTAACGCTAACCCCGGCTTGAAGTGTGCTTAAAGTTTGTAAATTTCAGTTTCCTCCTATCCATCCCCTCTAGGCGACTTTCAACTTTAAAAATGATTCTAAAGGTATTTCTCACGAGGAAAATATTTGGAGAAATATCGGTGTAATATTTGGGCAGTATTTCTGGAAAGAATCAGAGGGGATCACTGGGGATAATATTTGTGGATATTTTGAGGAGAATTTTGGAGATAATATAGACCACTATATTTTATTTGTTGATATCAACTCGCAAACAAACATTTTGAAATGAAAATTGAAATTCATTTTGAATTTAGAGCAAGTTTGAGAAATTTCCAAGATTTGAATTTTTGGGATGCTACAGATCTACCCCACTTAAAATGAATCTCGTCCTCGAGATTCGACCTAGAAGGGTTATGGGTATAACTTTACTTTAGCTACATATCTTCACTTTGCAGAATCTTCGAGGAGATGGAGCTTCAACAAAATCTGGCCTTTGAGGAGCATCCGGTTGCCGATTGCAAACGCTGATTCTGGCTACTCAAAGATCATCTTCACGCTTCTAGCTTTCGCTTGGCAGCTAGCTTATTGAAGAAGCATCGATGCCAACACGCAAACCTTCCTCTTGCAAACTCCCACATGGATTCCTTCCTTGATTGGTCTTCTGGTGCTTCATCAACAATACTTGGGTGACCACTTCTCATCCAGAAACTTATATGCTTGGATGATCCGGTCCTCCACAAGCTTGCTACAGGCCTTCTTCTTTTTCTCCACAACAGAAACCTTACTGGAACACTACCCCACTTAAAATGAATGAGGGTAGAACTCTTGAATCTCGAGGATTTGAACTCCTTGAAGTACCTCATAACAAGGGTGTTACGGGGCCTTCTTCTGTTGTTGCTGCTTGAGCAGGCTACAGAGAGATGACTGACACCGGGTTGATTTTGGGATAACCTTCTTATTATATTATCTTCACTATTTTCTTTTCTCTTCTTACTGACTCTTTCTTTCCCTTTGTTCTTCCCACTGGAGGATTCTATCAAAGAGTATTACCATCATATAGAGGAGGAAACCAAAGATTATGAACCATGTACTACAATCTTCAACCCAAGAATCACCAATCATTGTGATCTTAGGGGCGAGGGAGTGGAAAATGGAGTTGCTTGCGATTTGGCAGAGGGGATTTTATCGGGAGTGTTTTGTTTGGGATGGGAACTGAGGGAGTTGGTGGGGGGGTTTATATGTGAGTGGGGGTGCTCGGGTGCGGAGTGGGGGTGATGGAGCAGGTGACACGAGCCAACAGGTGCGATGGAGGGGGGATGATGTTGCCAGCGATGATGGTGGTGGGTGCGCTGCAAAGGGGCATGGGCGGTGGTAGTGTGCATGGAGGTGGGGCACATGTGCGGGGGGCACGGGTGAGTGGTGGGGTCAATGACCCTGATGTTTGTGGCCTCTGGTTCCAAGAATCTTTGCCTCTCTGTATGGTAATAAGTTCTTTTGTCCTCTTTTCCTGTTTACTTTGACTCAGGGGCAGTGCTTTGATTCTCACGATCGGTCCTTTTGACTGAGCGGCTGGATAGGTTTCTTCTGTAGCTTATTGTAGGCTTCAAGGGTAAGCTTCCCGATATGTTCTTGGGTAAGGTGATTTTCTCTTGAGATGGGTTAAGATGAGAATGGAAGCATAAGGTGAGGATTAGCTCTAATTTGTTATCTATGTTTTTAGAGAAAACCTTTCTTAAAAAGAAAGAAAACACACAAGCTCAGCAATGATAAGCACAAACAAATCAAGTGTTTTGAATAAGGGAAGAATAGAGTTTTCCAAATCACGAAGTACTCAGATTTGAGGGCTAACCATAACTACTATTGCTTGGCTCCTGAATTGAGAACTACGCTAAATGAGACTTATGAGCACTAAGGTTAAAGCATCACATATGCACTCAAAATGGGAGAAATCATCAAGCAAAATTCATTTTAAAATGCCCTAGGGGCCCACACAATTAGAGTTTTCAAAACACGGGGCTACATGATTACCTCTCATACATGCAGGGCTCTGGCCAAAGTGAAGAAAAAACTTCACTACCCAATGCATGCAGAGGACTGGGCATAACTAATTCAGATCTAGCAGCTTCTCTTCTGGCGAGGCTGGCGCACAACTTCAATCTGAGACATCTCCTAATTCTCCTGGATGGGTCAAGAGGGAGCTGATGTTGATGGCTTCTTCTGGCGGCGACTGAGATGGCAGGACGGGGTTGAATCTTCTCCAAGCGGGACTGGCTCTTGTAGCTCCTCAGAGGGCGGTGGTGCTGGCGGGGTGCTTGCAGCTTCTTCCTTGATCTCAAGGGAGGGTGCTGGAATCTTCTTCATGGTGAGGGTCTCAAACAACTTTGGCGGGGGATCTTGGGAGGATTCGGGGTGCTCTTGCTTATCCATAGCCTGAGGGGAGACTGGCATTCCTTCCAAGACTATGGCTCCTTCCGGGAGTTCCCAAGCCTTCTTCTCTCCTTTGATAGAGATCGGGTGACCTTCAAGAATCTGGGGATCTTCAACTTTCATGGGTTGAACTGAGTTGGATGAAGCGGGCTCTTGGATCCGCAGGGCTCTACGTTGGTTATGGGTTACCAAGTAGGCCTCCAACAGCTTCTGGAAGTGCTCATCCTTGGCTTGCTTCCGAGCTTCAACAACAATGACTTCATGAATTTCCAAGGCAGCTACACGGGCTTGAGCAGTGGTGAGATCCACATGGAGTTTACGGTTGCGCTTCTCTGCATCTTCTGCTTGGGCAATCATCTGACGGTGGTGTCGAGTCAAGAAATCATAATGTTCATCTAGGGTGAGCAAGTATGCAGTGAGGTACATGACTGTGGGGTCATCCTCAAGCAGCTGCTGCCCTTCCAATGCACGCATCCTGGCCATCCAAACTAGACGGTCTCTCTGAAAGGACGGAAAGAATCTGAGCGGGATGTCGACCACTTCTCCATAAATTTGACATAGGGCCCTCAATGCCTTGCGAGCGACGACTTGGTAGGTGTCTCTGAATCTGTGCCCTACAGCAGTGACACTCCATTCCACATGGTGCAGACTGGATCCAATGTATACAGTCACGACACACTTCTCTGTGCCATGCTCGACGAATTCACGACCATCATACTCTGGCTGGCTCTTGATTCCGAGGTGAAATGTGCATGCTCTCAATAACTTGGGGAAACCATCTTCATTTTGGCAATAGCTGGTTTGGCAGTGGACCTCCATCTGACTTCTGAGAGAAGGAAAGGGGGAAACATTTTTGAAATGAAGGGACGAGAGCAAGATTGTTTTTTAAGAAAATAGGTTTGACTCAAAAACTTTTGGATCAAGCCTAAGGGTTACGTCCTGCGGCCAACTAAACAGCTCTGATACCACCTGAAGCGCCCCAATCCTCTGGGACTCAAATGTGATACAATTACTAGTCTCAGGAGGCTAGTAAACACATTTATACATCAGATGATTCCAGATATGCTTAAACAAGACAAACCTATAAAGGTGGCGATCAACATTAAGAGTTGGTCCACAACTCGGGACATATCATCAGAGTGGGGCTGAAGTAGCCCGATATACGCAGCGAAGCAAATCAGCGGTCCAACAACCACATGCAAGATTGGGAACAGACGTAACTCTTACTCGATCAACGATCCCCTTCTCTGAAAAACAACAAATAAGCAAGGGCGAGTACTTCCGTACTCAGCAGCCCACCTTCACCCACGGAATGGGGAAATCAGATATAATGCATGGAGTATGTGGAGCTCAGGATATTTTGCAGAAATAGCAATATTTGATGCAGAGTTATTTTGTAAAACATTTTGTATTTTTTCAAAGCACATCCTCTCCCAAAGGAGCAGGAAGTTTTTCAATATAGAACAAAATCCCCTGGACTAAACCATCCAGGTATCTCAACAGTTTCCCACTGGTTTTCATTTTCAAAAACAGCTACTGGACTTCCCATCCACCATAGCTCACGGCTCGACCGCCGGACCTTTTAAAACCACTTCTCAAAAGCATTTTTGGAAAACAAAACATTAATTGTCAAATCCATGCCATGACTCATCCATACCGTGGACACGGACTATTCGAATAGGTTTTCAAAACTCTGCGCAGAGGTGTACACTTTACCCACTAGTCCGGGTTCTGCAATCTCACCGTCGTGAGATCCGAATGCTGAATCTCTCTTTCCTTGCACGTCCTTACCTTAACGATTATACCGGAAGGAGTCAGGCCACCACCATGCCCAAACTGGACAAAACATTCCCCCTCCTTATCCTCCCGGTGCTCCCTAGCCATCATAACCCTGGGGTTCGGACCATACAAGTTCAAATTGAGCGACCGCCCATACAGTCTCGAGTGGTTGTACTTGATAAGAGTATAGGTAAGGAGTAATGATAAACCGGTCCTTAGGCGAGAGGGACAATCCTTCATGCTCACACCTAAACTAGCTGAGCCATCATCTTAGACCCTCCCCTAAACTAGGGAGTCCCTGATTATCCCGCTCAAAGGCGATAAAGGTGACAACCCTTCATCATACCCATTTTGAAAAACATTTTCTTTTGAAAACTCACACCTTTTCTCAAATCATTTATAACAAATATGTCAAGGAGTATAAAGATTAATTGCGGCAAAGGCTGGGTGGCCATAATAACTTGTCTCAAAATCATATCATGCATAAAATAATAGGCTGAGGGTTGTGGTTGGAAAAACATAGGTAATTTATGCATTAAAGGGATTCAGTGAGCTTGTTGTTGCTTTAACCGGCGAAGGGGTGTGTCGGCGTTTCGAGACAGGGGGGTCCCTAAGCCGACGAGTGAGTGTGCTGCGTGCCCCAGCCCAGATGGGTCGAGCGCGTGGGCGAGCGCGAAGGGGGGAGAGGCGAGGTGGCCGGAGTCGAGCGTGAGAGAGGTGGAAGTCCCGCGGCCTTCGTGTTCGTCCCGCGCCCAGGTCGGGTGCGCTTGCAGTAGGGGGGTTACAAGCGTCCACGCGGGTGAGGGAAGCGAGCGGCCCCAAGAGAGTGCCTGTCCCGTCCTCGGTCCCGCGCGGCCACCCTTCTCTAAGAAGGCCCTGGTCCTCCCTTTTATAGTCGTAAGGATAGGATCCAGGTGTACAATGGGGGGTGTAGCAGAGTGCTACGTGTCTAGCGGAGGGAGAGCTAGCGCCCTAGGTACATGCCAATGTGGCAGCCGGAGAGATCTGGGCACCCTGCTGGCGTGATGTCGTGGCTGTCGGAGGTGCGGCGGAGCCTGGTGGAGGGACAGCTGTTGGAGCGGTCGAATCCCTGCTGACGTCGTCCTGCTTCCGTAAGAGAGCTGGGGGCCGCCGTCGTCATAGAGCTTGTGGAGCGCCATCATTGCCCCTCCGGCGGAGCTGGCCGGATGGGACGCCGGTCTTGTTCTCCGTGACCCGAGTCGACTCGGGGTAGGATGATGATGGCGCTTCCTGTTGACGTGGCGGTCTGTGCCCTAGGCAGGGCGACGTGGGGGTTCCTCCGAAGCCGAGGTTGAGTCTGCCTTCCGTTGTTGTGGCCGAGCCCGAGCCATGGGGTCGGGCGAGGCGGAAGTCATTCGGCCGAGGCCAGGGCGGAGTCCGAGCCCTGGGGTCGGGCGAGGCGGAAGTCGTTCGGCCGAGGCCAGGGCGGAGTCCGAGCCCTGGGGTCGGGCGAGGCGGAAGTCGTTCGGCCGAGGCCAGGGCGGAGTCCGAGCCCTGGGGTCGGGCGAGGCGGAGTTTCGTCGTCTTCCGGGTCTTAGCCCGAGTCCGAGCCCTGGGGTCGGGCGAAGCGGAGTTTCGTCGTCTTCCGGGTCTTAGCCCGAGTCCGAGCCCTGGGGTCGGGCGGAGCGGAGTTCGCCGTCTTCCGGGTCTTAGCCTGAGTCCGAGCCCTGGGGTCGGGCGGAGCAGAGTTCGCCGTCTTCCGGGTCTTAGCCCGAGTCCGAGCCCTGGGGTCGCGCGGAGCGGAGTTCGCCGTCTTCCGGGTCTTAGCCCGAGTCCGAGCCCTGGGGTCGGGCGGAGCGGAGTTCGCCGTCTTCCGGGTCTTAGCCCGAGTCCGAGCCCTGGGGTCGGGCGGAGCGGAGTTCGCCGTCTTCCGGGTCTTAGCCCGAGTCCGAGCCCTGGGGTCGGGCGGAGCGGAGTTCGCCGTCTTCCGGGTCTTAGCCCGAGTCCGAGCCCTGGGGTCGGGCGGAGCGGAGTTCGCCGTCTTCTGGGTCTTAGCCCGAGTCCGAGCCCTGGGGTCGGGCGGAGCGGAGTTCGCCGTGGCGCCTTTGGCAAGGCCTGACTGCCTGTCAGACTCACTCTGTCGAGTGGCACTGCAGTCGGAGTGGCGCAGGCGGCGCGGTCCTTCTGTCAGACTGGCCAGTGGAGCGGTGGAGTGACGGCGGTCACTTCGGCTCTGCCGGGGGCGCGTGTCAGGATGAAGGTGTCAGGCCACCTTTGCGTTAAATGCCCCTGCAATTTGGTCAGTCGGTGCGGCGATTTAGTCAAGGTTGCTTCTGAGCGAAGCCAAGGCCTCGGGCGAGCCGGTGATGTGTCCGCCATAAAAAGGGGGCCTCGGGCGAGACGGAAGTCTCTCGAGGTCGGCTGCCCTTGGCCGAGGCTAGGCTCGGGTGAAGCGTGATCGAGTCACTCGTGTGGACTGATCCCTGACTTAATCGTACCCATCAGGCCTTTGCAGCTTTATGCTGATGGGGGTTACCAGCTGAGAATTAGGCGTCTTGAGGGTACCCCTAATTATGGTCCCCGACAGTAGCCCCCGAGCCTCGAAGGGAGTGTTAGCACTCGCTTGGAGGCTTTCGTCGCACTTTTTTGCAAGGGGACCAGCCTTTCTCGGTTGCATTTCGTTCCGGTGGGTGCGCGCGAGCGCACCCGCCGGGTGTAGCCCCCGAGGCCTCGGAGGAGTGGTTACACTCCTTCGAGGTCTTAATACCTCGCGCAATGCTTCGGCTGGTCTGGTCGTTCCCTCATGCGAACTGGCCGTAGCCCGGGTGCACGGTCGGGGTCCAAGCTCTCGGGCTGGTATGTTGACGCTGTCAACGATTTGGCCGGAGCCGGTTTTTGCGAGAGCAGCCCCCGAGCCTCTGCACAGGGCGAGAGGGCGATCAGGGATAGACTCGACTTTTTACATACGCCCCTACGTCGCCTTTCCGCAAGGAGGAGGGGGGGAGTGCGCCATGTTACCCTCGATGGGCACCGAACATGGTGTCTCCGGTGAGCTGCAAGCGGGTAATCCGAGTGGACGTCCGTGCCCCGTTTGTTGGGGGTCGGCTAGGGGCCCAGAGGCACGCCCAAAAGTACCTGCGGGTGATTTGCCGGACCCGGTCCCCTGGCGACGGGGTCCGAGGGCTCGATGCCTCCCTCCGATGGGATTCCGTTACAAGATCGTTCCCGCTGGTCTCGGAAATGTCCTAGGGTACCTCGGGAGCGCAGCCCGAGCCTTGGTTATGTATCGAACGTACCCCTGGTCATCCCTCGCTCGGTGTCTGAGGCGACTGTGAACCCTTCGGGGGCCAGCCTTCGAACCCCTGATCAGTAA
The DNA here is from genome assembly GCF_902167145.1 of Zea mays. NCBI lineage: Eukaryota > Viridiplantae > Streptophyta > Magnoliopsida > Poales > Poaceae > Zea > Zea mays. The sequence continues at coordinate 151,755,518 of NC_050103.1, forward strand.
TGGGCGCGGAGCCCGAGTAGCCTGAGGCGGCCATGGAACCCTTCGGGGGGCTGGCCTTCGAACCCCTGACCAGTAGTGGGTGTCGGGCCCACGCGATCTGAGGCGGCTGTTGAACCCTTCGGAGGGCCAGCCTTCGAACCCCTGATCAGTAGTGGGGGGCTCGGAGCCCGGTTCCTTCGCGGAGAAGGATCCCTTTCGGGGTATCCCCCTTTCCCGGTCCCTGTTGCAAGAGATAGAGAAAGAGGAAAACGGAAAAGGATACGAAATCGGACGACGTGGCGTACCTTTTCTGACGCGGTTGTTACGGCGAAGGTGAAGTGTCGCGCGCTCCTCCCGTCAGAGGTGCCGCGTGTCCCGCCGCGGAGTTAATGCGACGGGGCGAGTGGTTGGCGGGGCGGCCGTTGCGCGCGTGCGATCCGTTCGAGGAACGGGTCACGGGTGCACCGTCTCCACGCCGTGAGAGGAGGCTCTCTTGCTGTCCCTGGATGGGACGTGAGCCTGGCCGACGACGTGACCGCTGCGCCCGCCCGCCTGCCACCGCTATTACTGCCGGCCCTCTTTCGGTCGCTTTGACCGACGCGCTAGGCTGGCGCTGTTGGGTCACCTCGAGTCGCGGCATTGGCTCCGCAACCGAAGAGGCGCAATGGTGGCACAAGTGGCGGTGCGGTTGCTTGCATGCAGCAACTGGCGCGCCGGTTGCTCGACGCGTGGGCCTGGGTTCCCAAGCTGGCGTGTCAGAAGTTGGAGAAGCGCGTCCATCTGGCGCGGTTGCATGCCGCCTGCATGGCTGCCCGCCCCTTCTGCCCGTTGGTCTGGGCGGAAATGGGGGGTCGCTTGTAACCGCTGGACGGTCGTGCGCACCACGCGCGGCGGTTCGGCTTCTTCTGCCCTGAGCCGGCTTGCATGACGTGCGGGACCCAGCCCCCGAGTCGCAGGGGAGGGCCTTGGAGCGTGTCGTAGAAGACTCGGCTTGCGGCGCCTGGGGGCGCACGTAGGGAGAGTTGCCTTTAAAAGGAGGGAGACTCCTTTCGGAAGGCAACCACGTCTTCTTCCTCCCTTAAGCGTCGTGTCTTCCCACCTTCCAAGCCCCCGGATGGGGGGTATCCGCCGCCTCTCCGCCTCCTCGTTGGAGGAACGCAACTCCATGGGAGTTGGTACCTCTCAGCCATCGTTCGGCTTCGAGGATTTTCATCATGCTGCCCGGCTGCTCCCCTCCGCCGGCGGTCACCTGAGATGGCGACCTCCGGTTTGATGGTGGGGGAAAGCGAGCCGGGCTGCAGCCTCTTCCCCTCCCTTAGCCTCAAGGATTTTCATCACCAGGGCTGGGGAGGGGAGTGCGCTGAGTTGAGGTCGGCCCCCGCGTGGGCGGCGGCCCGCTCCTTCACTCAGTGATCGGAGGAAAAGGCGGCCGTCGTCCGTGGCGCTGGCAGCTGCAGCGTGCCTGGCTTTCAGGCGCGGGTGGCTTCGGAGCCGCTCGCGGTGCCGGCATCCGCCACGGCAGCTTGAAGAGGTTCTGCTGCCGGCGAGATAGCCGGGGCCGGCCACGGGCTGACCTCCAACTCTACGGCCTTCTGCCCGTCCTTGCCTTACGAGTTTTGGCATGGGCGGGGGCCTCCTGGCAGCGGCATCTAGCCTGAGGTCAGCGTTGCCGCTGCTTGGTCCCTCGGAGCAGAAGGCGTCGTCGTCGCCGCTGCTGGAGCAGGTGACGGCGCACCATTCGTCGGCCTTCAGTTGCTCCGCAGGCCTTCCCCCTCGGAGTGGGGTCGTTCGTGCCTGCGGAGGGGGAACCGGAGTTCCGTTGGTAGTGGCATCTCGAATGCCAGCGTTTTTTGTTCATTGTGGCTATCGGGGCCTGAACATGTATGTAATTTCGGCACGGAGCCGTGTTTTTTCCTCATTTTCGAGCACTAAGTCTCGCCTGTTGATTATCTGAACCGCTTTACCAAGCATGAGTCGCCCCGTGTCAAGGTGACGGGTGAGGTATCCGTATCCCGGAGGCGTAGGAATCCCTCGGCCCGTTCGGCCTTGTTGTCTGGGGTTCCTCTAGCTTAGTTAAAGAGACCCCTCGGCCGCCCTTCGGTGGACCGAGGCCAGGGGTAGCGATATCAGTATGAACAGAGGCGGAGTTGGCTCGAGGATGAGAACCTGGTTGGCCGGAGCCTAGTCGTGTTGTCCGTCAGCGGAGCCGACGCCAAAGTCGATCAGTCGAGGCCTCGGGTCGGGCTGGCGCCCTTGGAAGCCGGTTGACCGAGGCCCCAGGGGTAACCGGTCGAGCCGCCTGCTCGGGCCGGATTCCCGGAGGAGTCCCTGGACCGCGTCGCCGCCCGAGGCTGGGTCGGACTTTGCTGAAGACGTCGTCGATGCCGAGGGTGCTACGGCTCCCTTCAGCGTGAAGACCCGAGCCTGCAGGATCAGATCATCTTGTAGCGTGTGCTTTCTGCGGCCGCCGAGGCCAGAAAAACAAACCCTCGCCGCGCTTGCGAAGCTGCGTCTTTTTTCCTCTTGTTTCGAGCATCTGGACTCTGTCGGTAACAGGGATGTTTGTGTGAGCGAGAGTTGCTTTTCGCGGAAGGGACGAGTGAGGTATCCGTATCCCCGAGGCGTGGGAATCCCTCGGCTCGGTCGGCCTTGCCGCTTACGCGTACTTTCACCCGTCCATGAGGCCCTGTCCCCGACTTAGTCGAGAAGGCTTGAAGGACTGCTTCGGCAGGAGAGCTTCCGAACGTGAAGACTTGTTCGGTCCACGGAGTCGCTTTATCCGAGCGCAAGTTACTTATCGCAGAAGGTGATGAGTGAGGTATCCGTATCCCGGAGGCGTAGGAGTCCCTCGGCTCGGTCAGCCTTGGCTGCTTACGTGTACTCCGTCGTTTCCAGGATCCGCTTTCCGAAGTAGTCAAGAAGCACGAAAGAAATCCTGCTAAAAAGAGATCCTTTTTCGAGGAAAAATTCGACGCAGAGGGGGTCTCCCCCCTTTTAGCCCCCGAGGGAGGGTCGGGCTTTGCCGAGGCTAAGCCGACCCTTCCTTGACGACTAAACTTTGCGTAGGTACGAGGTATATGAACAACTTGAAAACATCTTAAGGGTAGAATCGACGTAGCTGTTTGATGTTCCAGGCGTTGCCGTAGATTTTGCCTTGATTGTTGGCCAGCTTGTATGTTCCGGGCTTCAGAACTTTGGCGATGACGAATGGCCCTTCCCAGGGGGGCGTGAGCTTGTGCCTTCCTCGGGCGTCTTGCCGCAGCCGAAGCACCAGATCGCCCACCTGGAGTTCTCGGGACCGGACCCCTCGGGCGTGGTAGCGTCGCAGGGACTGTTGATACCGTGCCGAGTGTAGTAAGGCCCTGTCCCGAGCTTCCTCCAGCTGGTCCAGCGATTCCTCTCGGCTGGCTTGGTTGCTTTGTTCGGTGTAGGCCCTCGCCCTCGGGGAGCCGTATTCCAGGTCAGTGGGCAAGATAGCTTCAGCCCCGTAGACCAGGAAAAACGGCGTGAAGCCCGTGGCGCGACTCGGCGTCGTCCTTAAGCTCCAAACCACCGAGGGGAGTTCCTTCATCCATCGCTTGCCGAATTTGTTGAGGTCGTTGTAGATCCGAGGCTTGAGCCCTTGTAGAATCATGCCGTTGGCACGCTCTACTTGCCCATTCGACATGGGATGAGCCACGGCGGCCCAGTCCACCCGGATATGGTGATCCTCGCAAAAATCCAAGAATTTTTTGCCGGTGAACTGGGTGCCGTTGTCAGTGATGATGGAGTTCGGGACCCCGAAGCGATGGATGATGTTGGTGAAGAACGCCACCGCCTGCTCGGACCTGATGCTGTTCAGAGGTCGGACCTCGATCCACTTGGAGAATTTGTCGATGGCGACCAGCAGGTGCGTGTAGCCCCCGGGCGCCTTCTGCAAGGGACCGACGAGGTCCAGACCCCATACGGCGAAGGGCCAAGTGACGGGTATTGTTTGCAGAGCCTGAGCGGGCAGGTGTGTCCGCTTCGCATAGAATTGGCACCCTTCGCAGGTGCGGACAATTCTAGTGGCGTCAGCCACCGCCGTTGGCCAGTAGAAGCCTTGCCGGAAAGCATTTCCGACAAGGGCTCGAGGCGCTGCGTGGTGGCCGCAAGCCCCCGAGTGTATTTCTTGCAGCAGTTCCCGACCTTCGGCGATGGAGATGCATCGCTGGAGGATGCCCGAGGGGCTGCGGTGGTAGAGCTCCTCTTCGTTGCCCAGCAAGACGAATGACTTGGCGCGTCGCGCTACCCGCCGAGCCTCGACTTGGTCGAGGGGTAGCTCTCCTCGACGGAGATATTGCAGGTACGGGGCCTGCCAATCTTGATCTGGCGTGGCCCCGCTCTGCCCTTCCTCGACGTTCAGTGCCTCACCCTCGGAGGCCGAGGGTACCTCGGGCTCTGCCGAGGGTACCTCGGGCCGTGCCGAGGGTACCTCGGGCTAGGCCGAGGGTACCTAGGGCTCAGGCGCGTCGTCGAGCTTGACGGAGGGTTGATGCAGATCCCGGGAGAAGACGTCCGGGGGGACTGTCGTTCGCCCCGAGGCTATCTTAGCCAGCTCGTCTGCGGTTTCGTTGTAGCGCCGAGCGATGTGGTTGAGCTCGAGCCCGAAGAACTTGTCTTCCAGGCGCCGAACCTCGTCGCAGTAGGCCTCCATCTTCGGGTCGCGGCAGTGGGAGTTCTTCATGACTTGGTCGATGACGAGCTGTGAATCACCGCGGGCGTCGAGGCGTCTGACCCCTAGCTCGATGGCGATCCACAATCCGTTGACCAGAGCTTCGTACTCGGCCACATTGTTGGACGCCGGGAAATGGAGGCGCAGCACGTAGCGTAAGTGCTTTCCGAGGGGCGAGATGAAGAGCAGGCCCGCGCCGGCCCCCGTCTTCATCAGCGACCCGTCGAAAAACATGGTCCAGAGCTCCGGTTGGATCGGAGTCGTTGGCAGCTGGGTGTCGACCCATTCGGCCACGAAATCCACCAACACCTGGGACTTGATGGCCTTCCGAGGGGCGAACGAGATCGTTTCGCCCATGATTTCCACCGCCCACTTTGCGATCCTGCCCGAGGCCTCTCGGCACTGGATGATCTCCCCCAGGGGGAAGGATGACACCACAGTTACCGGATGAGACTCGAAGTAGTGTCGCAGCTTCCGCCTTGTCAGGATCACAGCATACAGCAGCTTTTGAACTTGTGGGTAGCGAATCTTAGTCTCGGACGGCACTTCGCTGATGAAGTAGACCGGCCTCTGAACGGGCAATGCATGCCCTTCCTCTTGCCTTTCGACCACAATCGCGGCGCTAACCACCTGAGTGGTCGCGGCGACGTAGACCAAAAGGGCTTCTCCGTCCGCCGGGGGCACCAAGACAGGCGCCTTTGTAAGGAGCGCCTTCAGGTTGCCGAGGGCTTCCTCGGCCTCGGGGGTCCAAGCGAAACACTCGGCCTTCCTTAAGAGGCGGTACAGAGGCAGACCTCTTTCGCCGAGGCGTGAGATGAAGCGGCTCAGGGCCGCGAGGCATCCCATGACCCTCTGTACCCCTTTTTAGTCCTTGATGGGTCCCATGCTGGTGATGGCCGCGATCTTCTCCGGGTTGGCTTCGATGCCTCGCTCGGAGACGATGAACCCTAGGAGCATGCCTCGGGGCACCCCGAAGACACACTTCTCAGGATTAAGCTTGACTCCTTTCGCCTTGAGACACTGGAATGTCACTTCAAGGTCGGAGAGGAGGTCGGAAGCCTTCCTTGTCTTGACTACGATGTCATCGACGTAGGCCTCGACTGTGCGACCGATGTGTTCGCCGAACACATGGTTCATGCACCGCTGGTACGTCGCGCCCGCATTCCTCAAACCGAACGGCATGGTGACATAGCAGTACATGCCGAACGGCGTGATGAAAGAAGTCGCGAGCTGGTCGGACTCTTTCATCCGGATCTGGTGATACCCTGAGTAGGCATCGAGGAAGGACAGGGTTTCGCACCCAGCGGTGGAATCCACGATTTGGTCGATGCGAGGCAAAGGGTAGGGAACCTTCGGACATGCTTTGTTGAGACCAGTGTAGTCTACACACATCCGCCATTTCCCCCCTTTCTTCCTCACAAGCACAGGGTTGGCAAGCCATTCGGGATGGAATACCTCTTTGATGAACCCTGCTGCCATTAGCTTGTGGATCTCTTCGCCAATCACTCTGCGCTTCTCCTCGTCGAATCGGCGCAGAGGCTGCCTGACGGGTCGGGCTCTGGCCCGAATATCCAGCGAGTGCTCGGCGACATCCCTCGGTATGCCGGGCATGTCCGAGGGACTCCACGCAAAGACGTCGGCGTTTGCGCGGAGAAAGTCGACGAGCACTGCTTCCTATTTGGGGTCGAGCCCGGAACCGATCCGGACCTGCTTGGTGGTGTCACCACTGGGGTCGAGAGGGACGGCCTTGACCGTCTCCGCTGGCTCGAAGTTGCCGGCGTGGCGCTTCACGTCTGGCACCTCCTTGGAGAGGTTCTCCAGGTCGGCGATGAGGGCCTCGGACTCGGCGAGGGCCTCGGCGTACTCCACGCACTCCACGTCGCATTCGAACGCGTGTTTGTACGTGGGGCCGACGGTGATGACCCCGTTGGGGCCCGACATCTTGAGCTTCAAGTAGGTGTAGTTGGGGACGGCCATGAACTTTGCGTAGCATGGCCTCCCTAGCACGGCGTGGTAGGTTCCTCGGAACCCGACCACCTCGAACGTCAGGGTCTCCCTTCGGAAGTTGGAGGGTGTCCCGAAGCAGACGGGGAGGTCGAGTCGCCCGAGGGGCTGGACGCGCTTCCCAGGGATGATCCCGTGGAAGGGCGCAGCGCCTGCTCGGATGGAGGACAGATCGACGCGCAGGAGCTTGAGGGTCTCGGCGTAGATGATGTTGAGGCAGCTGCCCCCATCCATCAGGACCTTGGTGAGCCTGACATCGCCGACAACGGGGTCGACGACGAGCGGGTATTTCCCCGGGCTCGGCACATGATCGGGGTGGTCGGCCTGGTCGAAAGTGATGGGCTTGTCGGACCAGTCTAGGTAGACTGGCGCCGCCACCTTCACCGAGCAGACCTCCCGGCGCTCTTGCTTGCGGTGCCAAGCCGAGGTATTCGCCGCATGCCCTCCATAGATCATGAAGCAGTCGCGGACCTCGGGGAATTCTCCTGCTAGGTGATCTTCGTTCTTGTCGTCGTCGCGGGCCCTGCCACCCTCGGCGGGTGGCCCGGCCCTGTGGAAGTGACGCCGAAGCATAACGCACTCCTCGAGGGTGTGCTTGACGGGCCCCTGATGGTAGGGGCACGGCTCCTTGAGCATCTTGTCGAAGAGGTTTGCACCTCCGGGGGGCTTCCGAGGGTTCTTATACTCGGCGGCGGCGACAAGGTCTGCGTCAGCGGCGTCGCGTTTCGATTGCGACTTCTTCTTGCCTTTCTTCTTGGCGCCGCGCGGAGCAGACGCCTCGGGAGCTTCTTCCGATGGGCGGCCCTGGGGCTGCTTGTCCTTTCGGAAGATAGCCTCGACCGCCTCCTGGCCAGAGGCGAACTTGGTGGCGATGTCCATCAGCTCGCTCGCCCTGGTGGGGGTTTTGCGACCCAGCTTGCTCACCAGGTCGCGGCAAGTGGTGCCGGCGAGGAACGCGCCGATGACATCCGAGTCGGTGATGTTGGGCAGTTCGGTGCGCTGCTTCGAGAATCGCCGGATGTAGTCCCGAAGCGGCTCCCCCGGCTGTTGCCGGCAGCTTCGAAGGTCCCAAGAATTCCCGGGGCGCACGTATGTGCCCTGGAAATTGCCAGCGAAGGCTTGGACCAAGTCGTCCCAGTTGGAGATCTGCCCCGGAGGCAGGTGCTCCAACCAGGCGCGAGCAGTGTCGGAGAGGAACAGGGGGAGGTTACGGATGATGAGGTTGTCGTCGTCCGTTCCACCCAGTTGGCAGGCAAGGCGGTAGTCCGCGAGCCACAGTTCCGATCTCGTTTCCCCCGAGTACTTCGTGATAGTAGTCGGGGGTCGGAACCGGGTCGGGAATGGCGCCCGTCGGATGGCCCGACTGAAGGCCTGCGGACCGGGTGGTTCGGGCGAGGGACTCCGATCCTCCCCGCTGTCGTAGCGCCCCCCACGCCTGGGGTGGTAGCCTCGGCGCACCCTTTCGTCGAGGTGAGCCCGACGGTCGCGTCGATGGTGCTCGTTGCCGAGGTGGCCCGGGGCCGCAGGCGCGGTGTTGCGCGTGCGCCCGGTGTAGACCGAGGCTTCCCGCATGAATCGGGAAGTCGCGGCATGAGGTTCCGAGGGATAACCTTGCCTTCGGGAGGCAGTGCTCTCGGCCCGCCGGGCCGCAGCGCCTTCCAGGAGATTCTTGAGTTCTCCCTGGATTCGCCGACCCTCGGTGGTTGACGGCTCCGGCATCGCGCGGATGAGCATTGCTGCGGTTGCCAGGTTCTGACCAACCCCGCTGGATGCGGGCGGCGGCCTGATCCTGACATCGTTGGCGACGCGGTGCTGGAGACCTTGGGGCAGGTGATGTATTTCTCCGGCCAGGGGTTGGCCCACCCATGCTTGTCCGACGTCCCGACGGATCGGCTCAAGCGCTCCTGTTCCCTCGTTGAGCCTGGCCTGCGCCTCGCGGACTTGCTCGAGTTGTGGGTCGTAACCCCCCGCCGGAGCGGGGACCACAGCTAGCTCCCGTGGGATGTCGGCGTGAGGCACCGGCCTAGGGAGATCACCGTCCTCCGGCATGCCAAGATGGTTGCCTTCGGAGGGATCCCCTAGCTCGATGTGGAAACATTCGCGGCTTGGGCCGCAGCTCTCGTCGCCAAGGCTGCGGCTTCCATCGGAACAGTCGGATAGGCAGTAGTCACATGCGGTCATGAAGTCCCGCACGGCACTGGGGTTGCCAAGTCCGGAGAAATCCCAACCGATGCTGGGATCGTCATCTTCCTCGGACCGAGAGGGCCCGTAGGTCGAGACGTCCGTCAGTCGGTCCCAAGGCGACCGCGTACGGAACCTCAGTAGGGTTGCACTCGCCTCAATGAGAGCGCCCGCCAAAACGAGGTCGTTTGGCGGGTTGAGGCCGAGTCGAAATGACGCAAGATGGGAGTTAGTCGGTACCTTTTTGTCGACGAGGAGCGACGTAGTCACATCGGGGACTGGTTGCACCGTCATCTCTGGTTCGAGGGCGACGTCCTGCAGGCTTTCCGCGAGCGCGCCGGCGTCGTCTTCTTGCTCGGGGTCAGCGTGCCGTGGGGGGACGGCGCTTGCCCCCGTCTTGAACGCGAGGTCAACGTCCGGCGTGCCTTCCGTCGGGGCGTCGGGGGCGTCGATTCGCTCGACGGCCGACGAAGCGCGGCCTCCCACCTGGCCTTGACGGCCCCGCCTCCTCCTCCGTTGGCGGGGGAGAGAACGGAGCGAGCCCGAATGTTGCCCTTCCACCACGCGGGGAAGACGTCGTCGATTCCGCCGCCGGCGGGCGGGTTGTCGGCCGCCATTGTCGTAGTCACGCGGCGGTGGAAGAAGTATCATGTCGTAGCTGCCGTCGAAGGACATGAACTCAAGAGTCCCGAAACGAAGCACCGTCCCGGGCCGGAGAGGTTGCTGGAGACTGCCCATCTGGAGCTTGACGGGGAGCTGTTCGTCAGCACGCAGCGTGCCCCTACCTGGCGCGCCAACTGTCGGCGTTTCGAGACAGGGGGGTCCCTAAGCCGACGAGTGAGTGTGCTGCGTGCCCCAGCCCAGATGGGTCGAGCGCGTGGGCGAGCGCGAAGGGGGGAGAGGCGAGGTGGCCGGAGTCGAGCGTGAGAGAGGTGGAAGTCCCGCGGCCTTCGTGTTCGTCCCGCGCCCAGGTCGGGTGCGCTTGCAGTAGGGGGGTTACAAGCGTCCACGCGGGTGAGGGAAGCGAGCGGCCCCAAGAGAGCGCCTGTCCCGTCCTCGGTCCCGCGCGGCCAACCTTCTCTAAGAAGGCCCTGGTCCTCCCTTTTATAGTCGTAAGGAGAGGATCCAGGTGTACAATGGGGGGTGTAGCAGAGTGCTACGTGTCTAGCGGAGGGAGAGCTAGCGCCCTAGGTACATGCCAATGTGGCAGCCGGAGAGATCTGGGCACCCTGCTGGCGTGATGTCGTGGCTGTCGGAGGTGCGGCGGAGCCTGGTGGAGGGACAGCTGTTGGAGCGGTCGAATCCCTGCTGACGTCGTCCTGCTTCCGTAAGAGAGCTGGGGGCCGCCGTCGTCATAGAGCTTGTGGAGCGCCATCATTGCCCCTCCGGCGGAGCTGGCCGGATGGGACGCCGGTCTTGTTCTCCGTGACCCGAGTCGACTCGGGGTAGGATGATGATGGCGCTTCCTGTTGACGTGGCGGTCTGTGCCCTAGGCAGGGCGACGTGGGGGTTCCTCCGAAGCCGAGGTTGAGTCTGCCTTCCGTTGCCGTGGCCGAGCCCGAGCCATGGGGTCGGGCGAGGCGGAAGTCGTTCGGCCGAGGCCAGGGCGGAGTCCGAGCCCTGGGGTCGGGCGAGGCGGAAGTCGTTCGGCCGAGGCCAGGGCGGAGTCCGAGCCCTGGGGTCGGGCGAGGCGGAAGTCGTTCGGCCGAGGCCAGGGCGGAGTCCGAGCCCTGGGGTCGGGCGAGGCGGAGTTTCGTCGTCTTCCGGGTCTTAGCCCGAGTCCGAGCCCTGGGGTCGGGCGAAGCGGAGTTTCGTCGTCTTCCGGGTCTTAGCCCGAGTCCGAGCCCTGGGGTCGGGCGGAGCGGAGTTCGCCGTCTTCCGGGTCTTAGCCCGAGTCCGAGCCCTGGGGTCGGGCGGAGCGGAGTTCGCCGTCTTCCGGGTCTTAGCCCGAGTCCGAGCCCTGGGGTCGGGCGGAGCGGAGTTCGCCGTCTTCCGGGTCTTAGCCCGAGTCCGAGCCCTGGGGTCGGGCGGAGCGGAGTTCGCCGTCTTCCGGGTCTTAGCCCGAGTCCGAGCCCTGGGGTCGGGCGGAGCGGAGTTCGCCGTCTTCCGGGTCTTAGCCCGAGTCCGAGCCCTGGGGTCGGGCGGAGCGGAGTTCGCCGTCTTCCGGGTCTTAGCCCGAGTCCGAGCCCTGGGGTCGGGCGGAGCGGAGTTCGCCGTCTTCCGGGTCTTAGCCCGAGTCCGAGCCCTGGGGTCGGGCGGAGCGGAGTTCGCCGTGGCGCCTTTGGCAAGGCCTGACTGCCTGTCAGACTCACTCTGTCGAGTGGCACTGCAGTCGGAGTGGCGCAGGCGGCACGGTCCTTCTGTCAGACTGGCCAGTGGAGCGGTGGAGTGACGGCGGTCACTTCGGCTCTGCCGGGGGCGCGTGTCAGGATGAAGGTGTCAGGCCACCTTTGCGTTAAATGCCCCTGCAATTTGGTCAGTCGGTGCGGCGATTTAGTCAAGGTTGCTTCTGAGCGAAGCCAAGGCCTCGGGCGAGCCGGTGATGTGTCCGCCATAAAAAGGGGGCCTCGGGCGAGACGGAAGTCTCTCGAGGTCGGCTGCCCTTGGCCGAGGCTAGGCTCGGGTGAAGCGTGATCGAGTCACTCGTGTGGACTGATCCCTGACTTAATCGTACCCATCAGGCCTTTGCAGCTTTATGCTGATGGGGGTTACCAGCTGAGAATTAGGCGTCTTGAGGGTACCCCTAATTATGGTCCCCGACAGGGTGAGAGCTCATGGAACTGGCTTCTGGCTCCACCGCCTGGCGTAGACTTGCAGAACTAGTCTTCACGAGACGGCACGAACGCTCCGATAACTATGCAACATGAACAAGCAAACATACAAACCAGGAAGTATATCATCAAATATTTAGTACAGTGGTAAGAATAACGATATATGGATGGGTAGAGTCTTGAGCAGAATCTGTGTCATGTGGTGTTGTGATATTACTGGTGGTGGAGTGGAGGTGCTTACCAGGAGGGTGGATTGGAGGCGAAGTGACACTATGCGCGTAGCCGGCAGAGCAGAGTAACTGAGTGGGTGGGGTGTTTGCCTTAGCTGAGGGTGTTGAGTGTGTGGAGAGGGAGAGGGTAGCTAGGTGTATTTATAGCTGGGTGTATGTGGTGTAGTATAGTAGTGTTCATTGTTGGTGAGAATAGTGACGAGTGAATCATCTGACTTAGTTTGAATAGGGAAATTATAGGCAGAATATGGGACAAGAGTATTTTGGGAGTTTTCTGGAATATGAACCATGCTTAAGGGATGACATGGTGGGATAGGGAATAATTTGATAAGAATTCAGAAACAAGAACTATTGGAATCTGAGTTTGGAAACCTGGTTCGAAAGAATCTCAAAGTTAAGCGTGCTCAACTTGGAGAAATTTGGGATGGGTGACTAGATGGGAGGTTCTTACTAGAAGGAAAATCACAGTCATCGGAGTTCGTATGACTGGAATATTGGTCTGGCAGGTCTTAGGCGAGCTGGACAACATGATGGATGAGTAGTTGAAATTTGGGGTGATCGGATGACCGATGAACACTAACGATGAATAGTGGTGATGAAATAGTAATAATAAATATCATTGATGAATAGTAATAGTGATGAATAGTAACAATGATGAATAGTAACCGTGAATAGTAACAGTGAGTAGTAACGGTGCATAGTTCATATGAATGAACGATGAACGGTGAATAGTGGCTACGAACGAACGATGATCGATGAATAGGAACTATGAACGAACCGACGAATGAATGATCGGAATTTTGGCAGCATAACGGCTGAACAAAGATTATTTGGACGGACGAACGGATGAACGATGAATAGGGACTATGAACGAACGATGAATAGGAACTATGAACGAACAATGAACGATGAATATGAACTATGAACGAACGGACAAACGAACGAATGATCGGACGAACGAATGATCGGAATTTCGGCAGCATAATGGCTGAACAAAGATTATTTGGACGAACGAACAAACGAACGATCGGACGAACGGACGAACGAACCATGAATGATCGGACGAATGAACGAACAAACTAAGAACAGGTGGATGAACGATCGAAGAACGACCGAACGATCCTTGTGCTAGTGGAGTGGGCGTGTGGGGGGGGGAGAGTTGCCATGAAATGGCTTGGGGTGGCTTGAGAGGAGGCCCTTGCCCCTCTATTTATAGCCAAGGTGGGGGGATTAAGGGGAGGAGGCGAGGATTAGTGGGAGATAAGCATGTATTTGTCTTGTATAAGTGAAATTGGCTTGTAGAGCTCACTGTATGACACCAGAGGGGTACGTATACGTATGAGCATGAGGAACATTATGAAGAAAATATTTGTAGGGACTTTAAAAATGATTCTGAAGGTATTTCTGAGGAGGAAAATATTTGGAGAAATATCGGTGGAATATTTGAGCAGTATTTCTGGAAAGAATCAGAGGGGATCACTGGGGATAATATTTGTGGATATTTTGAGGAGAATTTTGGAGAGAATATAGACCACTATATTTTATTTGTTGATATCAACTCGCAAACAAACATTTTGAAATGAAATTTGAAATTCATTTTGAATTTAGAGCAAGTTTGAGAAATTTTCAAGATTTGAATTTTGGGATGCTACATGATGTCCATATTCATAAACAATTCAGTCTTTGGACCATCATTCTTGAACACTTGTGTTGAATTTTACGAGCGTTGCAATAAGCACATGTCCAAACACTTAACATACATGTCAGTTCTTTAATTGGGTTGTCATCCAAACCACTAAAAACCACAAGAGAGCTTTAATGTCAAAATTGCTAAATCTAATCTTGCTTATCATCTATTATTCATCATGCTCATATGTATAGAAAGGAAGCATCTCACTCCAGGCATTCTATTTCACATGGTAAAAGTGCTAAAATGCCTAAAAAGATTGTAAAGGAAGCATCAACTGGACCTCGTATGTTATTTCATACATTTGAAGCATCCTATGTTCTAACAAGCAAATCTAGCAGAGTAGTGGCCAAATATGTTAGAACTCGACCCAACAGTCCTGAGGCTTGTGTCTAGGTACCAAAAGTACTTGTTACCAATGTGAAAGGACCCAAGACCATTTGCGTATCTAAATGCAAAGCCTAAATCTGTGTTTTAGGTTTATGCCTCTGGAGGTTCAAGCTAGGTAATTGATAATAGCTACACAAACCATATGACAGGGAGAGGAGAATGTTCTCCTCATATGATAGAAAAGATGATTCCCGAGATACCATCACATTTGGAGATGGGAATCAAGGACTGGTAAAAGGTCTAGGTAAAATTGCTATATCTCCTACCATTCTATCTCAAATTTATTTCTTATAGATTCTTTAGATTACAATATGCTTTTTGTTTCTCAATTATGCATCATGGGCTACAACTGTTTATTTATCGATGTTGGTGTTACCGTTTTTAGAAGAAGTGATGATTCAGTTGATTTTAAAGGCATGCTAAAAGGGAAACTATATTTAGTTGATTTCTCAAATGACAAAGCTGAACTTGACACTTATCTAATTGTTAAAACCAATATGGGTTGGCTCTGGCATCGCTGACTTGCCCATATTGGGATGAAGAATCTTCACTAGTTTCTAAAAGTGGAGCACATTTTAGGACTAACAATTGTGCACTTTGAGAAAGATAGGACTTGTGGTGCATGCTAGGTAGGAAAACAAGTTGACACTCACCATCCACACAAGAACATCATGACGACGGAGAGACCGCTCGAGCTACTCCACATGGACCTATTCAGCCTGATTGCTTTCATAAGCATCAACGAGAGTAGGTATTGTCTTGTTATTGTGGATGACTATTTTTGCTTAACTTGGGTGTTCTTTTTTCAGAAAAAATCTTAAACCTAAGGAACATTGAAGAGATTCTTGAGACGGAGTCAAAATGAGTTCGGATTGAGGATCAAAAAGATCAGAAGCGATAATGGGACAGAGTTCAAGAATGCTCAAATTGAAGGATTTCTTGAGGACAATGGGATCAAGCATGAGTTCTCTTCTCCCTACACACCTCAGCAAACAGTGTTGTAGAGAGGAATAATATGACCCTTATGGATATGACAAGGACCATGCTTGAGGAATACAAGATTCTAGAACCGTTTTGGGCAGATGCAATCATCACCACCTGCTACGCCATCAACTAGCTCTACCTTCACCAAATCCTCAAGAAAACATCATATGAACTTCTCACCAGTAAAAGGCCCAATGTTTCTTAATTTTCAGTTTTTAGGAGCAAATGCTTTATTTTTGTTAAAAAGGTAGAAATCGAAACTTGCTCCTAAAGCAGTAGAGTGCTTTTTACTTGGTTAAGACTCAAACACAAGGGCATATGGAGTCTTCAATAAGTCCACTTGATTAGTTGAGGTTTCTTGCAACGTTGTGTTTGATGATACTAATGGCTCTCAAGTAGACCAAGTTGATCTTGATGAGTTAGATGAGGAGGAGGCCTCATGCTCCGCACTAAGGAACATGTTGATTGGAGATGTGTCCCCACAAGTGCCCAATGAGCCTACATAAGCAAGATCAACCATCATCCTCCATTCAAGCATCTCCACCAACACAAGATGAAGAGCAAGCTAAAAATAATAATGATCAAGTTCGGGACAATGAGCAAGCTCAAGATCATGCCATGGATCAAGGGGGGTTGAAGATGAGCAAGAAAAGGATGATGAGCAGGAGATTTAGGCTCCGAGACCACCACACCCAAGGGTCCTTCAAACAATTCAAAGAGATCACCCCACCGACTCAATTATCGGTGATATCCAAAAGGGGTAGCCACTCGCTCTAGAATTGCTATTTTCTATGAAAATTACTCTTTTATGTCCTCCATTGAGCCTTTTAGGATTGAGGACGCACTTAAATATCCAGATTGGGTAGTGGCAATGCAAGAGGACCTCAAGAACTGTAAGAGGAATGAGGTTTGACACTTATTTCCATGTCCTAACCAAAAGATTGTAGGAATCAAATGGGTCTTCTATAACAAACATGATGAGCAAGGTGTGGTGACAAGGAACAAAGTGCGACTTGTGACCAAGGGGTACTCACAAATTGAAGGTTTGGATTTCGATGAAACCTTTGCACTTGTAGCTAGACTTGAGTCAATTCGTATATTATTTGCATATGCTACTTACCATGGCTTTAAGTTGTTCCAAATGGATGTGAAAAGTGTCTTCCTCAATGGTTCTATCAAGGAAGAAGTGTATGTCGAGCAACCTCCTAACTTTGAAGACTGTGAGTATCATTCTCATGTTTATAATCTCACAAAGGCATTTTACAGGCTTAAGCAAGCCCCAAGAGCATTGTATGAATGCCTGGGAGACTTTCTCATTACTAATGGCTTCAAAGTTGGTAACGAAAATCCTATTTTCTTTACTAAAACTATTATCAAAGACATGTTTGTATGCCAAATCTATGTTGATGATATCATGTTGGGTCTACTAACAAGTCATCTTGTGAAGAGTTTAGTAGGGTTATAATATAGAAATTTGAGATGTCCATGATGGGGGAGTTGAAGTATTTTCTTAGATTCCAAATCAACAACATTAGGAGGGCACTTTCATCAACCAAACAAAGTACACTCAAGACATACTCAAGAAGTTTGAAATGAAGGATGTCAAGCCCATTAAGAATCCTATGGCATAATGGCATATCGACCTCGACACAGGAGATATTTTAGTAGATCAAAAGGTATGCCGATCTATGATAGGTTCACTTCTGTATTTATGTGCTTGAAGACCAACCATTATGCTTTCTGTATGCATGTGTGCAAGATTCCAAGCCGACCTCTAAGGAATGCCACCTAAGGGCCATGAAAAGAATCTTGAGATATTTAATTCATACTCCTAACTTTGGGCTTTGGTACCCCAAGGGTTCAAACATCTCATTAGGTATTCAGACGTCGATTATGCCGGATGTAAGTAGATAGAAAGAATACATTAGGGACTTGTCAGTTTCTAGGGAGGTACCTGATGTCTTGGACTTCAAAGAAACAAAACCCAGTAGCTCTATGCACCGCCGAGACCGAGTATATTGTTGCAGGGCATTGCTGTGCACAATTACTCTAGATGAGGCAAACCCTCAAGGACTATTGCTACAAGTTGAGTAAAGTCTCCCTCCTATATGACAATGAGAGTGCAACTCGTATGATGTATAATCATGTTGAACACAGTCGCACAAAGCACATTGACAGCTAGTACCACTTCATGAGAGACGACACGCAGAGGGGAGATATCATAATTGACCATGTTAGCACCCTCAAATAATTATCCAATATCTTCACCAAGCCCCTAGATGAAAAGATATTTTGTGAGCTTAGGAGTGAGCTAAATGTACTTGATTTTCGGAACCTTGTTGAAATATTGCACATATTGTTCATTTACTATACCTTTGATGTTGTTTGTCTCTTTCATTTGGTACACATGCATATATCTTATTCTTAGGGGTGTAAACGATACGGATATTATCCGAGCATCCGACCATCCGAAGAGGCTAATTATCCGCCTGGATAGTTTTTTTGGATATCAGCAAAATTTTCGGATTTCAGATTTGGATTCGGATAGTACAATTCGGATATCGGATACAGATATGAGATGACTAATATCCATCGGATTTTGGATATCCGGATATCTTGTCGAATACCAGTCCGGATTTCAGATTTTGGATATCCAGACATCTTCCCATATATATTACAAGATTTTGAATATTCGGTTAATTACATGTGGAATCGCCCTAAATATCCAAGTTTCAACATAATCAATACTTCACTTTATCATTTTCATATGGGGACTTAAGGTTATGTTCTTATATAATGTTTATTGGTCCTAGTAACCTATTTGCAATTTTCGGTAGACAGTGAAATATTTTATGAATTTAATTACATTTTGATAATTTTTTATAGAAAAAAATATAATAATACACAAATAGTCTAAAAAATTTATGAGATTTGACGAGGGGCAATATATGCCCATATAGCATCCTCAAAAATATTTGGGCTATAAAATCTAAATATTGTTAGTGTTTCTTTCAATTCACTTTCACTTGTTGCGTGAGCTACATTGAAATCACCTTAAGTATCCAAATTTTAACATAATCAATAATTCACTTTATCAATTTCACATGGGGACTTGAGGTTATCTTCTTATATGATGTCTATTAGTTTTGGTAACTTATTTGCCATTTTCGGTCGACATTAGAATATTTTATGGATTTAGTTGCATTTTGATGATTTTCTACACAAAGGAAAAAATAATACACTAATAGCCTAAAAAATTCACGAATTTTGACGAAGGGGTAACATATGTCCACATAGAATTCAAAAATGTTTGTACCATAAATTTCATAATGTGTCAGGGATTCTTTCATTTCATTTCCACTTACTGCGTGAATTACATGTGAAATCACCATAAGTATCCAAGTTTCAACATAATCAATACTTCACTTTATCATTTTTACATAGAGACTTCATACTATCTTTAATAGAATGTTTATTGGTCCTGGTAACTTTTTTGCAATTTTTGGTAGACACTAGATTAATTTATGAATTTAATAGCGTTTTGATGATTTTCTGTTGAAAGAGATTAATAATACACAAATAGCCTCAGAAATTCATAAAACTTGACGAAGGGTTAACATTTGTCCACATAAAATTCTAAAAAAATGTTTGGACCATAATGTCCATAAGATGCTAGTGATTCTTTTCATTTCACTTCCACTTGTTGCGTGAGTTACACGTGAAATCAGCTTAAGTATCCAAGTTTCAACATAATCTTTACTTCACTTTATCATTTTCATGTAGGGACTTGAGGTTATCTTCTTATGGAATGTTTATTAGTCTTGGTAACTTATTTGCAATTTCCAGTCGATGCTAGAATATTTTATGGATTTAAATGCATTTTTATGATTTTTTTGCAAAAAGAAATTAATAATACACAAATAGCCTCAGAAATTCATGAAATTTGGCGTAGGGGCAACATATGTCCATATAGCTTCCTCAAAAATGTTTGAACCATAAAATCCACAAGATGACATCAATTGTTTCATTCCATTTCCACTTATTTGTATGAGTTACATGTGAAACCACCATAAACATCTAAGCTTCAACATAAACAATACTTTGTCATAACAACACAAGAAGATGGTGCAAGGAGAAGGTGTCATCTTAAACACTGAAGGCAAAAGGCAATGTCGTCCTTGTATTACTCATAAACCTTCTGTGTAATCTCTGAGGGCATAAATGTAATAACATATGAAGTTGTATGATCCCCTATAAATAGGTGAACAGTGCCCTGCATAAAGTACCTTTTTGGAGGGCCGAACAATTGTGTGTAATCTTCTCTTCACCTCCGCTCTAAATCACTTTTTAGAGACGAAGGTATGTCTATAAATTTAATATACTAAGGAGGAGAAATATATTATTGTTATGTAAGACTAATTGTCATGTTTAAGCTTTTTAATACCCTTTACAAATTCATTTATTTACTGATAGAGATAAATCATAATTCGTTTAGTAAAATCTTAACCTTGGTCTACGAAGAAGTTGTCCCAAAGGGATGACTACTTGAAGACGAAGGTTGATTATCTCTCTTAATATCGTGTTGCCTTGTTTTTGGTTGTGTATAACAATCGAGAACGAGTGACCAACACACACTAGAAAATTTTATGAATTTAATTATATTTTAAAGATTATCTACGTAAAGAAATTAATAATACTCAAATTAGCCTTAAAAATTCATGGAATTTTATGGAGGTGTAGCATATGTCCACATATAATACTAAAAATGTTTGGACTAAAGGAGGGGCTAAATGATTACAATTATGATATGTGTGGAATGATGTCTTACACGATATCCGACAAAAATATTTGTTACTGATGCTATCCGTGTCAACTAGTTTTGTATTTGACACACGGCTATCCGTATTTGTATTCGAGAACATCCATGTTTGTATTCGTATTCGAAGCTATCTGTATTCGAATCTGAATAAAAATATGAAAGCAAATATGATTTCATTGATATTCGTCTGTATTCGATCCGATTACACCCCTACTTATTCTTTTTGTACCAAGGCTAAGACTAATGTGTTTCCAAGTATATTTCTGAATTTAGTCTTAGATTGAAAGGAAAATAGAGTTGCAGGCATAGGAACGCTTGCCCAACTCATGTACTTAAATTCATATCTTTCTTGTAAATGTCTCTAGATTTCATCAATTTTTGTGCTCAATGCCAAAGGGGGAGAAATTACTAGGCCAATGCAAAAGGATCGCACCACCACCCTATTTATCAAATATTCCAACTTGGTGCTTTTCGCCTGTGAAAATCCTCTTGACAACTAAGAGGAACAAAACTGTTTATGCCGAAAGGGGAGAATTTATAAAGGGGGAGTATTTATTTGACTAATGAAAAAAAATTTGAAATGGGGGGAGAATTATTCAAAACTTAAAAATTCTTTTGAAAATTCCATTCTTTTACTTTCGACCAATTGCATCCGTCTTTGAAAAAGATTTTATCGAAAGTTTGCAAAATCAATGCAAGTGGTGAAATGTAGTCCAAAATTTTAAATATGTCAAAAACACTCATATTCTCTTAGAACTGCTTTCATTTCAGTAACTTATGAACACTTGACACAAGTGAAAACTAGTTACAATTCTACTTCATATTTGCTTTGCTTTGTGTTGGCATTAATCACCAAAAGGGGGAGATTGAAAGGGAAATGGACTTAACCATTTTCTCTAATTGATTTTTGTGCTTGATGACTATCACAACCTTATGGACTAATTAGGGTGTGTTTATTTCTCTCATAGATTAAATAAGTTGGATTATGGTGGAAGGGTAGGAGAGTAAAATATCACTTTGGAACCACAAATAAGGTGAAATAAGCTAACATTGTGTAGCTTAATTCAGCTTATTTGTGATCTCAAAATGGTATTTTACCCTCCTACTCTTTCACCATAATCCAACTTATATAATCTAGAAGGGAAACAAATATGGCCTTAGTTTACCTAGTCTTTGATTCATAGGTCCAAAAGTTCAGATTCTAAGTCAGAAACAACTCCATACCAAGAAAAGGGGTAAAACTTGGAAGAGATGAACTATGTATAGTTCTACACCTTGGATAAGTTCTAAATACTTCTAGGAACCCAATTAACACACCTAAGGAGGTTGGATAGCTTAGATTCAACAATTCATTCATTTGGAGCTAAGTTCGAGCAAAATAAAAATATAAGTTGGAGAGCATAAAAATTCCCAGATCTATGACTTAGACTAGTTCGAAAGTCACTACATATGTTTGTCTAAGTCATAGGAACATCCTCAAGGCTAGTCAAAAAAGGCTTGAAAAAGTTTTGGAGAAAAAAGAGAAAATTAGGTTGCTGGCTGAGGCACTGGACCACCAGACCGTCCAGGCAGAGGACCAACACTTAGCCATTTTCCAACCGGTGCACTGGACTAGTCTGGTGGCTATCCGGACCGTCTATGTAGAGAGCATGTAAAACTGGCGTCCGAGGCAGATGGACTTTGGCGCTGAAGGGAAGGAGAGGGTGGAGAGTGGAAGGGACACCGGTCGCCGCGCCAGCTGCTGGCGCCCGAGGAGGGAGGCCGAGTGGCGGCGCGACGCTGGCGTCCTAGGAGGAGGAAGGCCCGCGTGGCGCCGAGCGGGTGGATGGGCTGACCCGGCTTTGATTCCGGCTAGGGTTGGAGAGTTTGAGATTTCTATAAGGCTTGTTCGTTTTGGTGATAATCCACATGTATTGGGTAGGATTGAGCCGGTTTAAATCCATAACAAGTCAAAATCCACCACAATCCCACCCAATACACTCCAATACACATGTAATATCAATAACCGAACAAGGCCTAAGGTGGTATCCGATTCCAATGTATCTAATTTCAATAGAACCCGTACCAAACACATGTAACAGTACCAGATAAAAAAAATTGATACTATTACATTACGCCGACCAAACACGTCGTAGATTGTTTCAGGCGCAGGCTGCGCGCTCAACACTTGGCGTGCAAAGACCCAAGGCATCTGGGCCTGTCGCAGATTGGCAAACGGCTTGCCGATAGCGTGCGTCTACCAATTCATCTTTTCTCGCTCCTCCACGTAACCCCTACCTCTTCTCACCGGGTCCCACGCGGCGTTACCAAAAAGCCCCAGACGTATGGCATGGGGGCGCATGGCCTTCTCCACGCAGACCAGCGCCTACTGACACCTGGGGCGCATGGCCTGTCTTCCGGATCCCGTCTCTTGGTTTCACGAGCGCCGCGCGCACCAGGGGGTTTCCTCGAGCCCCGAGATCGAAAGCCACCCATCGCGAGCGCCACGCGACGGCGCGTCGGATGATCCACGCCGTCCACGTCCAGGCCCGCGGGATCCACGTCCGGATACATCGCCCGCCCGCGCTGTCGCGCATCCGGGCCAGACAAACACCGATCCGACGGCCGTTCGCCGCGTATTAAAACCGGTCTCACCCCCGACGCCCTCGCTTCTTTCGCCCTCCTGCCTTCCGCTTGTAGTTGTAGTAGTGGGGGGAGAGTGGGAGAACCGGAGAAGAGATGAACAGTAGTGAGGCTAGCACGCAAGACCGTGTTGCGCCCGCGCTCGAGGCTACGGAGAAGATACTGGCCGCCGTGGCGCGGCTGCCGGGACGTCGGATGCTGGAGCTAAGGCGGCTGGGACGCGCTGCGCCCTCCGCGGGTGCGGAGACCGAGGCGGCGAAGCGGGGCCGCTCTGTGTCGGACGACACCTCCGCGGGCTCGTCCCGCGAGTCGTCTGCGAAGGTGGCGCCCGAGCCCGAGCCGCAGGGTGGTGGGGCTCCTGCGGTGGCACCGGGGTGGCCCAGGCCCGTGTCGCACGGCGCGATGTCGGTGATCGGGCGGCGCCGGGAGATGGAGGACGCGGTCGCCGTCGCCGCGCCGTTCCCGGCGGGGGTGGAGTTCTTCGCGGTGTACGACGGGCACGGCGGGTCGCGGGTGGCGGACGCGTGCCGGGAGCGGCTGCACGTGGTGCTCGCGGAGGAGGTGGCGGCGCGTCTGCACCTTGTTAGGAACGGCGGCGAGGACGAGGAGGGGGACGGGGCGCGCTGGAGGGAGGCCATGGAGGCCTGCTTCGCGCGCGTGGACGGCGAGGTGGCCGTCGTGGAGAGCGAGTCGAACAACGTCGGCCACGCGGTGACGGTGGGCTCCACCGCCGTCGTGGTGGTCGTGGGGCCCCGCCACATCGTGGTCGCCAACTGCGGCGACTCCCGCGCCGTGCTGTCCCGCGGCGGTGTCCCCGTGCCGCTTTCCTCCGACCACAAGGTACGTACTAACAAGTGCCCAGCACCCCGCGCACGGCACGCACTACCCTCTCCCGACCTGCCAAGTGCCCGCCCCCCCCCCCCCCAGGCCCCAGATCCGCATTGATTTAGAACCGCTCGCGATACGGCTGCCGTGCGCGCACGCGTCCAAGTCGCCGTCATGACGCCATTGCCTGCCGTGCCGTGGCCCGAGATGTTTCCTACGGCCGGGATCAAGGGTATTTTTGGTTCCCTGCCTAACTTGCCACAGTTTGCCTAACTTTTCTGCCTAAGGTTAGTTATTCAATTTGAACGACTAACCTTAGGCAAAGTGTGGCGTAGTTAGCCACGAACCAAACAGTCCCAAAGGTGTCGCGCGCAGGCCGGAAAAGGGCAGGCCCCCAAGGACTCTGCGCCGGCACCGCGCCAACAAACCCTGGCTTTGGCGTGCGGACGACCGGCCGGACGTGCCGTCGTGTCGAAGCGGCACCGCTCGTCTCGACCCGTCGTCGACCCCTGTGCCGCAGGTTTCGTTACGTTTCGTTTCATCGCACCCTTTTGTTCTCGCTTTCGGCAAGGGTAGCCGCACTGTGCCAAACCGGAAGGTCATCATAGCTCGTGGCCGGGTGTATCTAATCTAGGTGACCGATGGCGTGAGAAAACACTAGTCCCCGAGGACTCCACACCACCTGTCCAAGTTTTTTATTTTATTTTATTTTATTTCAGGCCAAGCGGGGGCAGGCTGGTCTACACCTGGCCGGGGCCAAGGCAAATGGTTCCCCGCGGCCGCGACGAGCGTGTTCGGTCGCGGTTACCCAATTGGCTCGATGCAAAGGTTGTTTGGTTGGATCAAGGTCGGCTAGTTCTGATAGCGTGATTCGCTGCGCCTCTATACATGCTGCCTAATAGTAATACTATCTTTCATTGGGCTCCTTCTTGCACTGGGAAGGAACCCCAAGGTCGTTCTCTGTGTACAGTGTACTAAACCGGGAGGAAACTGCTTGCTTCCAGCTCATGCAATGTTGAATTTCGTTACGACATTCAAATGGTTTTTTTGTAGGAGCTCATGCAATGTTGAATTTCTCTTCTCTCTCTCTCTCTTTCATCTTTCTCTTCCTTCCACGTTGGATAAAATCATACGTGGCACCTCTTAGGCCACCACCAGCTTTACCTATGAACAAACAGTGCAGTCTGCCATGCAAAACAATGTTATACATGTATAATCTGCTTGCCACAACCTTTATGTATTGCTGATCTTATGGTTTTGAAAGTGCAGTGTGTTTTCTCCTGGTTAAACGTGGAAGCTCTGCGGGCACTGGGGGGGGGGGGTTGAAATTAATCTGTTTTATTTAGATTGATTTACATTGCTAGCATGTAGGGGCTTGGAGAATGCATTGACTCTGGAGTGATTAAGTGAGGTTAACTCTGTTTTGTTCTCTGGTAATTTTCCTGGTGCACTTGATATGACTTGATCTACCTGCAACTAGAACATATTCCATTTCTTGACCTTATTTATGTGCCACGCTTCGATGCCCACCGCAACAACTCACAATATGATCTTTCTATGATACCATATTTAAACAAAAAAAAAACAGTGCTGTTCTACTCTGTCCATCATTCTGAACTGCAAGTTGTCTGTACGCTGGAGAATACACGAAACAGCAGCCTCTAAAGGTCTGGAACACGAAACAGCATTTTGTTTCTGATTCAGTGCAGTGTTGGATTAGTCCGTTGGGGGTTCACTTCGAGATTTCCTTTCCTTCTACTGTACTTGTTTTACAGTCTCAGCTTTGTCTAATGCGTATTGTTTGTCGCAGGTAATGCTAATGAAAACTTTTTTTCTCAAACTGTACAGCCAGATCGGCCTGATGAGTTGGAAAGGGTAGAATCAGCCGGTGGCAGGGTCATTAACTGGATGGGGTACCGTGTCCTTGGTGTGCTTGCGACGTCAAGGTCAATTGGTACGATGATGTCTCCTTTTGTTCTATACATTGTCCATGTGAGTGATGAGATGACAATCCCCGTACTTCTAGCTAGTCCCATCTGTCTAATAATTGCAGTAGCTTTGGTTTTTTTTAACAGAAAGGGGATTCCCCCTATTTCATTAAGAAATAGGAACCAAGTTTAACAGACTTCAGGACAACCACCTACTTATTACATGACTTAGCCCATCAGGCTAAAAGCAGAAAAATAAACTATCTAGAAAAGTTTTGGATCAGTTAATTCACAAGCTACCAAACAGACCACACAGATGAAAACATTCACCCATAGAAATCTGACAACTAACCAAAAGGTTTTTGGTAAAGTCCCAGCTATCACGCCACCAGAATTTTAAGAACCTGGGATACAACCGAGTAACCGACAGAGCTTAAAAGACTGGAAAAAAAGGTAAACAGCTTGCAGCCAGCAGATTCATTCATCTCTCGCCCAGGCGTTATGCAGTAGCTTTGGTAAGGAGGAACAATGAACATAACTGCGTGACCGTTGATCATGTTATCACTTGCATCATTATGTGTGTTTTTTTTTTGAAACATTTCACCGTGATTTTTTCGGGAATACCATGCTCTCTGCATCCTGAACCTCAAGTTCAATAAGCCAAGCTTCACCATAGCGGTCCCATACAACGACTTGTGAAGCAAAAAAAAAAAAAACTCATACGGATGAGTTGCAACTTGCAAAACCCTCTGTGGACTTGGAACTTGATGAATTTGAATTGCTCAATACATTGCTATCTTTCCACTATTTATTTAGACAAGACACAGTACCTCACAGGTCGTGCTCTATAATGGATCGAGCGCTCTGTGAATTTTCCTGCCTGTCATTTCAGGTGACTATTACATGAAGCCATTCATATCAGCGGAACCAGAGGTGACTGTCACAGAGCGCACGCACAGGGACGAGTTCATCATCCTGGCGAGCGACGGGCTGTGGGACGTCATGTCCAACGAGGTGGCCTGCAGGGTCGCGAAGAGCTGTCTGTGCGGGCGCGCGGCTTCCAAGTGCCCTGACACCATCCACGGGAGCTCGGCCAGCGATGCCGCCGCGGTGCTGGTGGAGTTCGCCATGTCGCGGGGCAGCACTGACAACATCAGCGTCGTGGTGGTGGAGCTGAAACGTCTCAAGAGGTGGAAGGGTGGTAGTAGACAGAACGGTCGGACGTAGCCTGGCCCTGTAGGAGTCTCCGGCTCGTCGCGAAATATATGCATGGCGACGGAGCTCTAGGGAAGCAGCCGAGCATATGACGGAATGGTGTAAAGAAGAAGAAGAAGAAGAGAGGGTTCTGACTCTTGAGAGCTATACCTATGCTGTGACCAGGTGAGTGTAGCCGTGTAGGAGCTGCTCGTAGCTTTGCCGTTGTATTGCGTTGGTTACTTGGTTCTTTCTTTAGTTCAATCAATACTAACAAAACGGCATTCCGGCCGATGGAAGCAGCAGGAAGCATGGGCTGCTTTTTACTAGTTCTGGTCGTTTTGTTCAAGCCAGATAAGTTCTGACCGTCCAATTTTTATCTGACTCGGAGCTAGTACTATATATAATGTAAAAAAGCCAAAACAAATAGTTCCAATGTAAGGGCTTGTTCGTTTGTGTCGGATTGGTGGGTCGGAATAATTCCGAGCCGGATTGCTTCTATAATTTATATAAACTTTGATTAACCGGAACGATTCCGGGTACAATCCGATGTAAACGAACAAGGCCTAAGTTGTCAAAAATCGTGGTAGCTTCTGCAGGCGGTCAGGCAGTTTGTTCTGAGCAAAAAGCTCCAGGCCGTGTCCGTGAGAAAAAGGACTCTGGTCTCTTGGGTGCCGGGCATTCTTTGGCCTATGTGGTGTGAGAACACTCAAGATTATGTAGCATTATATGAGACTGTTTCTAAGACAACACTAATGTGATCATTATGTAGGATTATATGAGACTGTTTATTATTAGAACTAAATTGTAGTTCGAGAGACACAATGACAAGATTGAAAATCTCCGTTGTATTCGTTGATCTGTTTGTACATATATATACAAGATGAAAGAGTGCGATGAAAATGTGTGATCCCTTCGGTAAGTAATCGCCAATGACAGTTATCCTGTTGATCTCCAATAATGATTCCAACACTCCACTTGATCGACTCCATCAATAAAAACAATGTATTGTTTAATTCCTCCAACCTTGTGGAAAAAAATGAGGAATGTATAATTGGATATGCCATTAAAATTCCTTCAAACCCAGTGGAAAAAAATAAGAGGAAAATGGTATTGGCATATATTGTGTCATCGCTCGATCACAAACCCATATGAGTTTACGGAGCAATGCATGTCTTTGATATCCTCTCAACAACACCTTTCAAGGGAGAAGATATGACATGATATGTCTTGGATATCTCCTTTAAAAACCATCATGTAAAAATAGAAGATATGCCATATTCTTGTATTGATATTGCCTCATTAAAACTTTATATGAGAAACCTTGAAAGGAAAACTCGTAAAAGAAAAGAGTACAATATGATGCATAAATAGGTTATAGTTCGGGAGGAGACTCCCCCTAAATCTTGCAAATTTCAAAGACATTGCATACCAACTCTACAAACACTTATAAAGTGTCAAAGTTAGTAAAGACTTTGTGAATAAACTTGCAAATAATTTGCATGTTTAATTTGCAATTTGGTTAATCCTCAAATGTATTGCAATACAAAGCATTTGCATGTTTAATTTGCAATACATGAAGATTTTGTGGACTCACATAACCTGCTCGCATCCAAGCAATACAAGCATCATTATCTTGATAGATAATGACTAGTGATTTGATGGAATCACAATTGATCACTCATGAAATCATACATGGACATGTTAGATTTTGGAATGATTTGTGAGAATAATCATTAGAATATACGATGACTCCTATGAAAACTCTACCACAGAGATATCAGTATGTGATCTGGCATGCATAAGGGGACTTATTGGCCAGTATCTTCATAAACCACTATGATCACATCTCAACTTATCTAATGAAAAGCCAAGATCCTTTAGCACCATATAGATATTCATTGATATCCTTCTCCTAACAAATATCAATGTTGGAGATGCACATTTCAAGCTAGCAAATATTTGCAAATGCAGTATCAGGCTTGTTGTGATTTGCAAGATACATATGCACTTTGGTGGCACAAATGTTTAATTCCACGGTCGAAACAAATATTGATCCACTTTAGGAATTAAATGATCAATGTTGATGGTTATGGTGCCCAATATCGTTGGATATTGATAGATTGATGTATACACTTAAGTTCTAGATTTAAGCAGAATTTGATTTACCCAAACTTTCATCACATAATCTGTCTTAAGATGATTGCATGATCATTGTGTGTGATTGGTGATGATAGAAAATCAATCTAGGATTTTGATACAAACACACTTATCCAATCATCATGATTTGGGAGTAACCCTTCGGAGGAAGGAACTCAACCAATTGGTTGTACCACAATCAACCTAGCAATTTCAAGTCATGGAGTGACTTGACTTGTATACAACGTTTGTTGCAATTTGACTTAGAATATAAAGTTTATTGTGACTTATATATTTGAATCTATCAAATTCTTAAGATCCACCAATGATAAAATGTAGGAACAAAAAATTTCACACATACGGAAGGTATGCTGGCTGTGTCTCTACATGAAGACATGTGCTACAAGCTCTTGCTATCTCACCACCTTGCTTTCATAAAGAAAGCACTATGAGAGTAAGATCTCACTTCAATCATAGTTTAGCGAAAGAAATTCTCCTTGATTGCCGCTTTTGATTTGACCCAAAATGAGTGTAGAAACAATCTTGCCTAGGACTTTTGGTCTAGATCCAGTAGGTGTACGACAATGTGAGATGGATAAATCTCGACATTTGTAGACTTGTATGATTGATTCGATAGAACCAAAACCGCCTGCAAAATATTAACCCTTAACTTCCATGTTAATTCCCACAATGATAGAGTTAGTGTGGGGGACAGATATCCCCCAGGTCCACTAGAAGGCTAGAAGGCCTCGCGAAAGGCTTTGGGCCCATTATTTCGCAAGGACATCCCTTCGTGGGCCAGGGGAGGAACTGCTGGCGGAATGGATTAACACAGGATTGGATAGACTCGGGCCCAGACGACTCGTGGGATTTAAGCATTATCCGCAGCCTTGATCCGATTCTCCCATGTAGTACCCTCAGACGTCGGAACTAAATGAAAATAAGTCGGCAGGATTATAGGAAGATAAGTTCAGTTGGTTCACTATTACTTAGGTGCATGTTGTTATCATACCCGCATGTAACGCCCCACGGTCGAGTATATAAGGCCTAGGGGGCACCCATCAAAAGACAGGTCATTCATCAGCCATCTACTCCATTATCTAGCATCCTTCATACTAGAGAATCCCCCTGTAACCCACCTGAAAGGGAAATAGGCTTACACCTTTTCCTAAATGATTTTGGTGGTTGAATTGCCCAACACAAATAATTGGACTAACTAGTTTGCTCTAGATTATAAGTTCTACAGGTGCCAAAGGTTCAACACAAACCAATAAAAAGTCCAAGAAAGGGTTCAAATAAAGAGAGCAAAAGACAACCGAAGGCTGCCCTGGTCTGGCGCACCGGACTGTCCGGTGCACCACCGGACAATGTCCGGTGTACCAGGGAGATCAACTCCAAACTTGCCACCTTCGGGAATTCGAGAAGCCACTCCTCTATAATTCACCGGACTGTCCGGTGTAGCACCGGACTGTCCGGTGTGCCAAGCGGAGCAACGGTCGCCAGCACAACGGTCGAGTTCAACGGTCGGCTGACAACGCTACAGTGTGCGGACTGCGCGCGCAGAAGTCAGAGCAGGCGCAGTTGGCGCACCGGACAGTGAACAGGACCTGTCCGGTGCATCACCGGACTGTCCGGTGGCACACATGTCAGAAGCTCCAACGGTCGAACCCTAACGGTTGGGTGACGTGGCTGGCGCACCGGACTGTCCGATGCGCCCGTCGACAGCAGAGTTCCCCAATGACCATTTTGGTGGTTGGGGCTATAAATACCCCCCAACCACCACTCTTCAAGGCACCCAAGCATTCACTACTCCGATTTCAATACAAGAGCAATACACAACACTCCAAGACACAAATCAAAACCTCCGATCAAATCAAAGTCCACAATTCAACTCTAGTTTTTAGGACTTGTGAGAAGATCGGCTTGTGTTCTTTTGTTGTTCTTATTGCTTGGTTGGCTTTCTTCTTTCTCTCATTCTTACTCTCAAAGCCTTGTAAGCAAAGCAAGAGACACTAATTGTGTGGTGGTCCTTGCGGGGTCTAAGTGACCCGGGAAATCAAGGAAGGAAGCTCACTCGGTCTAGGTGACCGTTTGAGAGAGGGAAAGGGTTGAAAGAGACCCGGTCTTTGTGACCACCTCAACGGGGAGTAGGTTTACAAGAACCAAACCTCGGTAAAACAAATCATCGTGTCACCCGCTCTTATTCGCTTGTGATTTGTTTTCGCCCTCTCTTTCGGACTCGACTTTATTTCTAACTCTAACCCCGGCTTGTAGTTATGCTTAAACTTTATAAATTTCAGATTTGCCTATTCACCCCCCTCTAGGCGACTTTCAATTGGTATCGGAGCCCGGTACTTCATTAGAGCCTAACCGCTCGAAGTGATGTCGGGAGCTCACGCCAAGAAGGAGATGGTGACCGGCGAGAAGCCCGCCACAAGCCACGGGAAAGCTCCATCGGGAGAGTCTGGCAACAAGAAGAGGGAGGAATCACCTCCCCGCGTCAAGTCACACCGGAGTGCCGACAAGAAGAAGAAAATGAAGAAAGTGGTCTACTACGAGACCGATTCTTCGTCGCCTTCCACCTCTGGCTCCGACGCGCCGTCCATCACTTCTA
Source organism: Zea mays (assembly GCF_902167145.1). Classification (NCBI taxonomy): domain Eukaryota; kingdom Viridiplantae; phylum Streptophyta; class Magnoliopsida; order Poales; family Poaceae; genus Zea; species Zea mays. The sequence goes on from NC_050103.1 coordinate 151,786,578, forward strand.
AGCGCCATGAGCGCAAGAAGTTTAGTAAGATCCCCTTACGTTATCCTAGCATTTCCAAACGCACCCCTTTACTTTCCGTCCCACTAGGCAAACCACCGGTTTTTTACGGTGAAGATTATTGTATGTGGAGTGATAAAATGAGGCACCATCTAACCTCACTCCACGCTAGCATTTGGGACATTGTTGAGTTTGGTGCGCAAGAACCATCCGTGGGATGAAGGCTATGACTCGGATGAGGTAGCCCAAATCCGGCACTTCAACTCCCAAGCCACTACTATACTCCTCGCCTCTCTAAGTCGAGAGGAGTATAATAAGGTGCAAGGGTTGAAGAGTGCCAAAGAGATTTGGGACGTGCTAAAGACCGCGCACGAAGGAGACGAGGTGACCAAGATCACCAAGAGGGAAACGATCGAGGGGGAGCTCGGTCGATTCATGCTTCACCAAAGAGAGGAGCCACAAGCCATGTACAACCGGCTAAAGACCTTGGTGAACCAAGTGTGCAACCTCGAGAGCACCAAATGGGATGACCATGAAATGGTCAAGGTTATTCTAAGATCACTTGTATTTCTTAACCCTACTCAAGTTCAATTAATTCGTGGTGATCCTAGATACAAGCTAATGTCTCCCGAGGAGGTCATAGGAAAATTTGTGAGCTTTGAATTGATGATCAAAGGCTCCAAGAAAATCATCGAGCAAGGCGCCTCCTCCACACCCGAGATGCAACCCGTCGCATTCAAGGCGACGGAGGAGAAGAAAGAAGAGTCTACATCAAGTAGACTCCCCATCGACGCCTCCAAGCTCGACAACGAGGAGATGGCGCTCATCATCAAGAGCTTCCGCCAAATACTTAAGCAAAGGAGGGGGAAGGACTACAAGCCCCGCTCCAAGAAAGTTTTCTACAAGTGTGGTAAGCCCGGTCATTTTATTGCAAAATGTCCATTATCTAGTGATAGTGACAGGGGCGACGACAAGAAGGGAAAGAGGGCAGAAATGAAGAAATACTACAAGAAGGGCGGCGATGCCCATGTTTTCCGGGAGTGGGACTCCGATGAGAGCTCCACCGACTCCTCCTCCGACGAGGACGCCGCAAACATCGCCGTCAACAAGGGTCTTCTCTTCCCCAACGTCGGCCACAAGTGCCTCATGGCAAGGGACGACAAAAAGAAGGTAAAATCTAGAGCCTCCACTAAATACGCGACATCTAGTGATGAGGAGAACTCTAGTGATGATGAGGATAATTTACTTGCCCTTTTTGCCAACCTCAACATGCAACAAAAAGAAAAACTAAATGAATTAATAGGTGCTATTCATGAGAAGGATGAACTCTTGGATAGCCAAGAGGACTTCCTTATTAAAGAAAACAAAAAGCATGTTAAGGTCAAAAATGCTTATGCTCAGGAAGTTGAAAAATGTGAAAAATTAACTAGTGAGCTAAGTACTTGCCATGATATTATCTCAAACCTTAGAAATGAAAATGCAAAATTAATTGCTAAGGTTGAGAAGTTATATGTTTGTGATGATTCAATTGTTAGTCTTAGAAATGATAATGCTAGTTTAATGACTAAGATTGACAAGTTGAATGCATCTCTCTCTAGCCTTAAAATTGAGAATGAAGAATTAATTGCCAAGGCTAAAGATTTAAATGTTTGCAATGTTTCTATTTCCAATCTTAGAGATGAGAATGCTATTTTACATGCTAAGATTGTTGAATTAAATACTTGCAAACCCTTTACATCTACCGTTGAGCATGTTACTATTTGCACTAGATGTAGAGATATTAATGTTGATGCTATTCATGATCACCTTGCTTTAATTAAACAACAAAATGATCACATAGCTCAACTTAGTGCTAAGATTAATGAGCATGACTTAGAAAATGAAAAATTTAAATTTGCTAGAAGCATGCTCTATAGTGGGAGACGCCCTGGCATTAAGGATGGCAATGGCTTCCAACAAGGATACAATGTCAAGCTTAGTGCCCCTAAGAAATTGTCTAAATTTGTTAAGGGCAAAGCTCCCATGTCTCAGGATAACGAGGGTTACATGTTATACCCTGCCGGTTATCCCGAGCATAAAATTAGGAGAATTCATTCTAGGAAGTCTCACTCTGGCTCTCATCATGCTTTTATGTATAGGAGTGAGGAATCTAGTTCTAGGCAATCTACTCATGTTAAATTGTCTAAGAAGAAAACTCCTATTGCATCAAATGAACCTAATATTTCATTTAAGACTTTTGATGCATCATATGTTTTAACTAACAAATCAGGCAAAGTAGTTGCCAAATATGTTGGGGGCAAACACAAGGGATCAAAGACTTGTGTTTGGGTACCCAAGGTGCTTGTTTCTAATGTGAAAGGACCCAAGACCGTTCGGGTACCTAAGAACAAGGCCTAAACTTGTTTTGTAGGTTTATGCATCCAGGGGCTCAAGTTGGATAATTGATAGCGGGTGCACAAACCACATGACTGGGGAGAAGAGGATGTTCTCCTCCTACGAAAAAACCATGATCCCCAAAGAGCTATCACATTCGGGGATGGAAATCAAGGTTTGGTCAAAGGACTTGGTAAAATTGCTATATCACCTGACCATTCTATTTCCAATGTTTTTCTTGTAGATTCTTTAGATTACAATTTGATTTCTGTTTCTCAATTATGCAAAATGGGTTACAACTGTCTTTTTACGGATATAGGTGTTACTGTCTTTAGAAGAAGTGATGATTCAATAGCATTTAAGAGAGTATTAGAGGGTTAGCTATACTTAGTTGACTTTAATAGAGCTAAACTCGATACTTGCTTAATTGCTAAGACTAACATGGGTTGGCTCTGGCATCGCCGACTAGCCCACGTTGGGATGAAGAATCTTCATAAGCTTCTAAAGGGAGAGCACATTTTGGGACTAACAAATGTTCATTTTGAGAAAGACAGGATTTGTAGCGCATGTCAAGCAGGGAAGCAAGTTGGTGTTCATCATCCACATAAGAACATCATGACAACTGACAGGCCGCTTGAGCTACTCCACATGGACTTATTTGGCCCGATAGCTTACATAAGCATCGACAGGAGTAAGTACTGCCTAGTTATTGTGGATGATTATTCTCGCTTCACGTGGGTGTTCTTTTTGCAGGATAAATCCCAAACCCAAGAGACCTTAAAGGGATTCTTGAGATGGGCTCAAAACGAGTTCGGCTTCAGGATCAAAAAGATTAGAAGCGACAACGGGATAGAGTTCAAGAACTCTCAAATTGAAGTTTTTTAGGACGAGGGCATCAAGCATGAGTTCTCTTCTCCCTACACACCTCAACAAAATGGTGTAGTGGAGAGGAAGAATAGAACTCTACTTGACATGGCGAGGACCATGCTTGATGAGTACAAGACTTCAGACCGGTTTTGGGCGGAAGCAATCAACACCGCTTGCTACGCCATCAACCGTCTTTACCTTCACTGAATCCTCAAGAAGACATCCTATGAACTCCTAACTGGTAAAAAGCCCAACGTTTCATATTTTAGAGTCTTTGGTAGCAAATGCTTTATTCTTGTTAAAAGAGGTAGAAAATCTAAATTTGCTCCTAAGGCTGTAGAAGGCTTTTTACTTGGTTATGATTCAAACACAAGGGCATATAGAGTCTTTAACAAGTCCACTGGACTAGTTGAAGTTTCTTATGACATTGTGTTTGATGAGACTAAGGGCTCTCAAGTAGAGCAAGTTGATCTTGATGAATTAGATGATGAAGAGGCTCCGTGCGTCGCGCTAAGAACATGTCCATTGGGGATGTGTGTTCTAAGGAATTCGAAGAGCCTCCACAAGCACAAGATCAACCATCTTCCTCCATGCAAGCATCTCCACCAACTCAAGATGAGGATCAAGCTCAAGATGATGAAAATGAAGATCAAGAGGAGTCACCTCAAGAAGAGGACAATGATCAAGGGGGAGATACTAATAATCAAGACAAGGAAGATGATGAGGGTCCAAGACCGCCACACCCAAGAGTCCACCAAGCAATACAACGAGATCACCCTGTGAACACCATCCTCGGCGATATTCACAAGGGGGTAACCACTCGATCTCGTGTTGCTCATTTTTGTGAACATTACTCCTTTGTGTCTTCTATTGAGCCATATAGGGTGGAAGACGCATTAATGGATTCGGATTGGGTGTTGGCAATGCAAGAGGAGCTCAATAACTTCACGAGGAATGAGGTATGGCATCTTGTTCCACGTCCTAACCAAAATATTGTAGGAACCAAGTGGGTCTTCCGCAACAAGCAAGATGAGCATGGTGTGGTGACAAGGAACAAAGCCCGACTTGTGGCCAAGGGTTATTCACAAGTCGAAGGTTTGGATTTCGGTGAAACCTATGCACCCGTAGCTAGGCTTGAGTCAATTCGCATATTACTAGCCTATGCTACTTACCATGGCTTCAAGCTTTATCAAATGGACGTGAAGAGTGCCTTCCTCAATGGACCAATCAAGGAGGAGGTCTATGTTGAGCAACCTCTCGGCTTTGAAGATAGTGAGTACCCTAACCACGTCTATAAACTCTCTAAGGCGCTTTATGGGCTTAAGCAAGCCCCAAGAGCATGGTATGAATGCCTAAGAGATTTTCTTATCGCTAATGGCTTCAAAGTCGGAAAAGCCAATCCTACTCTCTTTACTAAAACAATTGCAAATGATTTGTTTGTATGCCAAATTTATGTTGATGATATCATATTTGGGTCTACTAACAAATCTACTTGTGAAGAGTTTTGTAGGATAATGGTTTAAAAATTCGAGATGTCTATGATGGGGAGTTGAAGTATTTTCTAGGATTTCAAGTCAAGCAACTCCAAGAGGGCACCTTCATTAGCCAAACGAAGTACATTCAAGACATTCTCACCAAGTTTGGGATGAAGGATGCCAAGCCCATCAAGACACCAATGGGAACCAATGGGCATCTCGACCTCGACACGGGAGGTAAATCCATAGATCAAAAGGTATACCGGTCGATGATAGGATCTCTACTCTATTTATGTGCATATCGACCGGATATTATGCTTTCCGTATGCATGTGTGCAAGATTCCAAGCCAATCGGCTTGTGTTCTTTAGGACTTGTGAGAAGATCGGCTTGTGTTCTTTTGTTGTTCTTGTTGCTTGGTTGGCTTTCTTCTTTCTCTCATTCTTACTCTCAAAGCCTTGTAAGCAAAGCAAGAGACACCAATTGTGTGGTGGTCCTTGCGGGGTCTAAGTGACCCGGGAAATCAAAGAAGGAAGCTCACTCGGTCTAGGTGACCGTTTGAGAGAGGGAAAGGGTTGAAAGAGACCCGGTCTTTGTGACCACCTCAACGGGGAGTAGGTTTGCAAGAACCAAACCTCGGTAAAACAAATCACTATGTCATCCGCTCTTATTCGCTTGTGATTTGTTTTCGCCCTCTCTTTCGGACTCGACTTTATTTCTAACGCTAACCCTGGCTTGTAGTTGTGCTTAAACTTTATATATTTCAGATTTGCCTATTCACCCCCCGCTAGGCAACTTTCACCACCACATAAAGATCCACACCAGGAAGTAGGGTGTTACGCCTCTCTAAGCGGCCCGAACCTGTAGAAAACTATCTATCGTCTCTCGTGCGCCTAGCACGAACCATCGAGCTACAGTCGGTAACACTGTCCTACCCAAAAGCACCTCGAGGGGTAACCCCCAGGTGCACGGTCGGGTCCCAAACACCGACAGCTGGCACGCCAGGTAGGGGGTGTGTCGCTGATCCATGTTAGCTCAATGGCCATCATCTTCCAGCACAAGATTGTTCTCTGCCCTGGATCCGTGTTCTGCTTTGGGACCATCTCATCTGTGGCAGACGAAGAAGGAATTCTGCAACATATAGCGGATCCACCGGAGAAGAAGCCTTCCTTGGAAATCTTCGAAAAAGCCGGAACGAGGCAGCAAATAGCGCAACCTCCAGCGCCCCGGACGAAGACTACCTCCTGCAAGCCAGGAGCAAAGAGTTCGTTTACCCGAAGAACCCTGTTGTCCACCTCACCCACGGAAGAGTGGACACATATTATGAGGAAAAAAAGAAGCAAACGGAATAGAGGCCCGCCAAGCTGCTCTTTTGGCACCTTCGCCCTCAAAGAAGGACAAAAAGAAGCTTGTCACCACAACAACTCCATTCTACCCCGACATCCTCTTCATTGGGGAAGAGTGGAATCGTCTCCCATCTCCGACGACGAGCCAACCGTGCCTGGGGAAGAATGTCACACCCGGTTTTAGAAGGCAAACCGAATGCGAACCATGTACGTGCCAGGATCAGTTATTCACGTACACAGCAGTTACATAATATGGACATCATCACACAGTGCTCAAAATAGTATTAAGAAGGGAAATAGTCGATTACATTATACGTCTGAGACGTCCATATAGTTCTTACAATAAATCAAAGTGCGGAAAAGAAACGTAGATAATCGCGGCCTTCACAGGCAGCCGACTGGGGGTTGCCGCTAACCCACACCTAGAACTCGTCGTAGTCTTGAAACTCCTGGAAGTCTCCTTCCACAGCTTCATCTTCGCCTGAGCAGTGGTTGCAATTCTGACAACCTGGGGATGGGGGGGTTTGGTGTGTAGAGCAAGGGTGAGTACACATCAACATACTCAGCAAGTATCCTGTTTGGCTGTAGTGGACTAGCTTTATGTGGGGATAAGTCAAGCAGTTGCTTTTAGTTGGTCAGATTATTACTTACTAGTAGAAAGCCAAGTTTTAGCATTAACCCAAGTTATTAACCCAATGTACCCTTTCCAAACGGAAAGAATACCACTTGCCAGCACCATAGTCATAACCAGAATCATCGATCTCATAGCCACCTGTACCAAAGTATCTCTGATCAAGTACCACTAATCACTGGAGCTCCCTTGGCCGCTCATAACCGTGAGCACGGCTGATATATCAGTTTTCAAACACTCTGCAGAGGTTGTGCACTTTACCCACAAGCCGTGATTCCCATTCTGCCCGGAGATCATGACTCTCCATTGATCACTACCAAGGTGACCCAGCAGGGCATCACTACGTAGCCTTTACAAAGATTCCCCGGGGCTGTAGCCACCCGTTAGGTTTCCTAAATGCACCGCACTCCTCCCCAAGGGGCGAACCCAAACTTGGCAGAGCGAGCCGCATACACCGTGCCCCATTGACGGCACGACGGCTAAGTGAACTACACCCCGGATCCTCTAATTATTCAGCTAAGGGCATCCCATTCCACCCTCATGGTTGCACTGTTTTCCCGGGCGGTCATCCATAGAACAGGTCCTTACGGAGAGGCACTCGAGAAACCGCTCGAGCCCCCTTGATGACCACAAGTACAACATCATCATAAGAGAAGGGAAAACAGCGTATCATAGATAATCTCATCATGTTCATTGATTAGAGTTTAAGCAATAGCATAAAGCTAAACAGTAATAATCCAACCCAGATAGGTAAACAAGGACATGGATAACAAAAGCTAGTCAATCCTTAGGCATAAATGTGTAAAGCGGGAGGTGAATTAAATAATGAATAGGACATAGATAGGTCAAGGGACACTTGCCTCCACCAACCGACTGCTGCTCAGGGGCTTCTCCTGCGAGTTCCTCGGGCTCTTCAACCGGATCGTTCTCTAAGCGGGTGCAAACATACATACATCCATCCATTGAAATTAGGAAACCAACAGTACACCATACAAGAGAACAAGTAAAGCAAATATGCATAGAATACCACATACGATAATGAATTTACCTTGGTTAGAAAGAAACGAGGGAAAGTTTCGCAGGGGTTGAGGCTTATACTCGAGGAACACTACGGGTAAACGAAAGACTAGACGTCACGTGCTCTAGTTTTAATTAGTTCTAACAAAAGAATTAGCTACATGCACTAATGTAATCGCAACCACTTTTAGTAGATTAACATTGAACGAGATAGATGATTAGTTATACGAATTAACTAACGTAACCAATTTCCAAATTGAGACTCCTATCTTATTAATATAAACGACGTGATTAGCGCATATAGGAGACGGGGGGGGGGGGGGGGGGGGGTAGACGAGGGGTTAGGGGGTAGACGAGGCACGACGAGTCGTGCCAAGGCACGCGCACTATGCGGGCACGCACGCGAGGCCGCACGCACACGCCACGGACTAACCGTACGCACGTCGGGGCCGTGCGCTAGCCGAGCTCAAAGTCGCGCGCCATAGGCACGCTGGGCCAAGCTCGAGGCCACGCAGGGGCCGACACGACGCGAGCAAGGCACGGCGGGGCGAGCGGGCAAGCATGCCGGGGCCAGCGAGCGCGAGCGAGCGAGGACGCGGCCGGACGAGGCCGAGCGCGGGGACGGGCGGTCGAGCCGGGGCACGGGGGCGGTTGAACCGGGGGGGGGGGGGGGGGGGGGCGCCGAGCTCGCCGGGAAGCGGGCGCGCGCGGGCGGCTCGCCGGAGCGGGAGCGAGGGTGGGGCCGAGCGGGGCCGGGCGAGGGCGGCTCGCCGGAGGGCGGCGAGGCGGGGCCGACGCGGGCGCGGGGCTCGCCGGGGGCGAGGCAGCCGAGGGCGGCCAAGCCGGGGGCGAGGCCGAGGGGCGCGGCCGAGCGCGGGACGGGGCGGGGGCTCACTGGAGCGGCCGGGCGCGGGCTCGCCGGAGGCGAGGCGGGGCGGCGTGGGGCAGCCGAGCTCGCCGGGGGCGGGGTCGGGGACGGGCCGGGCGGCTCGCCGGGGGCGGCCGGGGCGGCGAGGCGGGGCGCGCCGGGGCGAGGCGAGGGCGGGCTCGCCGGAGCGGCCGAGCCGAGCGGCCGGGGGCGGGGACGGGCCGGGCGACCGGGGTCGCCGGGGCCGGGGCGGACGAGGGCGAGGGCGGCCGGGCGCGGGAGGCCACGGGCAACCGGGGGAGAGGCGGCGCGGGCGGGGCCGAGCCGGGGGAGGTCGGGGCGCGGGCTCGCTGGGGCGGGGGCGGGCGCGGCGGCGCCGGCCGAGGACGGAGCAGGGGGCGGCCTGGGGAGGCCGGACGCGGGACGCCGGGGCGGGGGCGGCCGAACCGGGTGGCCGGGCGGGCGAGGGAGGAGGAGGGAGAAGGGGGAAGGAGAGGGGAGGAGGGGGGCCTCACCGGAGGGGGGCGGCGCGGCGGCGGCGCCGGGGAGGGGAGAGGCGGCGGCGGCGCTAGGGCAAGGGCAGCGCGGTTAGGGTTTGGGGAGAGAGAGAGAGCGAGAGAATGACGGGCGGGGCCCGCGGGGGGGGGGGGAATTTTGGGAAAAAAAGAAAAGGGTGGGGGGGCGGCTGGGCCGGATGGGCCCAAAGTGGGGGAAGGGGGGGCGCGCGCGGCTGGGCCGGCCGGGGGGCCCACGCGGGAGGGGAGGGGGGGGAGGCGCGGCTGGGCCGGCGCGCAAGGGGGAGGGGGCGGCTGGGCCGAAATGGGAAAGGGAGGGGGGAGAGAAAAAGAAAGAGTTTTCTTTTTCTAAAATCTAATTTTCTCGGGGTGAAAGCTTTTACGTTTTAAACAACCAAAAGTATGCATTGTTCGGCATGGTGCATCACACGAAATATAGTGTTTTAAGGTTTTGCTTTACACGAGGTCTAAAGCCAAAACCCGCTGCGACTTTGGAAAAGATCAAGGCTTAGCGAGAAGAAAATGGAAAAGGAAAGAGTAACGCCTGAATTTGGTGAGAGAAAAGAAGAAAAAAAATCTACCCCCAAATTCAGGGCGTTACAAACCTATCCCCCTTAAAAGAATCTCGCCCTCGAGATTCAGGGTTGGCTAGCAAAGAGCTCAGGGTATTTGGCCATCAGATCATCTTCACGCTCCCAGGTTGCTTCTTCCTCTGAGTGATGGTCCCATCTGACTTTGCACATTCTGATGGTCTTCCTTCGGGTGACTCTGTCTGCAACCTCAAGGATCTGCACTGGCTTCTCAACGTAGGTCAAGTCCTCCTGGACTTCAAGACCTTCCACTGGCAACTGCTCTTCTGGCACACGCAAGCACTTCTTCAACTGAGACACATGAAAGACATCATGCACAGCTGACAAATTCTCGGGCAAACTGAGCTGATAAGCCACTTCTCTACGTCTTGCAAGAACCTGATACGGACCAATGTAGCGGGGTGCTAGCTTGCCTTTCACTCCGAACCTTCTGACTCCTCTGATTGGTGACACTTTCAAATAGACAAAGTCTCCGACTTCGAAACTCAGTTCTCTTCTTCTTGTGTCTGCATAGCTTCGCTGCCTCGATTGCGCTATCTTCAGATTCTCTCGGACCATCTTGATGTTCTCTTCGGCTTCAAGCAAAATGTCTGGCCCAAACACTTGCTTCTCTCCAGGCTGATCCCATTGCAACGGAGTTCTACAACTCCTTCCATAGAGCGCCTGAAATGGTGACATCTTTAAACTGGCCTGGTAACTGTTGTTATAGGAAAACTCTGCATAAGGCAATCTCTTGTCCCATCCGGACTGATCTTGCAACGCACAGGCTCTCAACATATCTTCAAGAATTTGATTGGTCCTTTCGGTCTGGCCATCTGTCTGCGGATGATAAGCTGAACTGAAATTCAGATGCGTGCCCAAAGCTTCATGCAACTGCTGCCAGAAATGAGAGGTGAACTGCGTTCCTCTGTCTGACACTATCTTCTTTGGCACACCATGAAGACAAACGATCCGAGACATATACAACTCTGCCAATACGGCACTGCTATAGTTGGTCTTGACAGGTATGAAGTGGGCTGACTTGGTCAAACGGTCCACTACTACCCAGATGGAATCGTAGCCGGCTCGAGTGCGAGGCAATCCGACTATGAAATCCATACCAATTTCATCCCATTTCCACTGAGGGATCTGCAACGGTTGCAACAATCCAGCAGGTCTCTGGTGCTCTGCCTTAATTCTTCGGCAACTATCGCACATAGCCACATGCTCTGCGATTTCCCTCTTCATTCCGTACCACCAGAATTTCTTCTTCAGATCCTGATACATCATCTCACTGCCAGGGTGAATCGAATAAGCTGTCTCATGAGCTTCCTTGAGAATCAACTCCCGAATGGACTGGACATTGGGAACACACAAGCGGTCTTTGAACCATATCACGCCTTCTGCATCTTCTCGAAAATCTTTGCCTCTGCCATCTAGAATCAGTCGCCGGATCTCACTGATTTTCTCATCATTCTTCTGCGCTTCTTTGATTTCGCGCTCCAAGGTAGGTTCCAACTCAACTGTGACTCCTCGCGAATTGTTCAAAAATCCGAGACTCAACCTGTCAAACTCCTTGGCCAACTCATAAGGCATCGGACGAGCGACCATCAGATTGACTTGACTCTTTCTGCTCAAAGCATCTGCCACTACGTTTGCTTTGCCTGGATGGTAATGAATCTCCAACTCATAATCTTTGATCAACTCTAACCATCTTCGTTGCCTCATGTTCAACTCTGACTGAGTGAATATGTACTTCAGACTCTTATGGTCTGTGTAAACATCGCATCTCTGTCCATACAGATAGTGCCTCCATGTCTTCAGTGCGTGAACCACTGCTGCCAACTCTAGATCATGGATTGGGTAATTCTTCTCATGAACCTTCAACTGTCGGGACGAGTAAGCCACAACTCTTCCCTCTTGCATCAACACACATCCCAAACCTGTGTAGCAAGCATCGCAATACACCGAGAAGGGCTTGTGCACATCAGGCAAGACTAGGACAGGCGCTGTAGTCAACTTCTCTTTCAGCGCTTCAAAGGCCTCTTGGCATTTCTGGGTCCACTTGAACTCAACTTTGTTGCCTAGCAACGCTGTCATTGGTTTCGCAATCTTCGAAAACCCTTCAATGAATCGCCGATAATATTCGGCCATCCCAATGAAACTCTTGATTCCTCTAGCATCTGTTGGCGCTTTCCAGTTCAAAATGTCTGCCACTTTCTTCGGATCCACAGCTAATCCTTCTTTGTCGATTATGTGACCCAAGGACAGGACTTCACTGATCCAGAACTCACACTTGCTCAACTTTGCATACAACTGGTGCTCTCGCAATCTCTGCAATACCATCCTCAAATGATCTGCGTGCTCTTCTTCGCTTTGAGAATAAATCAGAATGTCATCAATGAATACCACCACAAACTTATCAAGGTAATCCATGAATACACTGTTCATCAAGTTCATGAAGAACGCTGGCGCATTGGTCAAACCAAAAGACATCACTGTGAACTCATACAACCCATACTTGGAAATGAATGCCGTCTTCGGAATGTCCGAAGGTCGGATCCTGAGCTGATGATAACCTGACCTCAGATCAATCTTGGAGAACACACTGGCTCCTCTCAACTGGTCGAACAGATCTTCTATTCTGGGCAAAGGATACTTGTTCTTGATCGTGACTTCATTCAAAGCTCGATAATCGATGCACATCCTCTTGGTGCCATCTTTCTTCTCCACAAATAGGACAGGGGCGGCCCAAGGCGAGGTGCTTGGCCGAATGTAACCTTTCTCTGACAGCTCATCAATCTGCTCCTTAAGCTCAACCAACTCTGGTCCAGATATTCTGTAAGCTCTCTTGAAGATAGGGGCGGTTCCAGGAAGAAGCTCTATGGCAAACTCAACTTTCCGCTCTGGTGGCATACCCGGTAAGTCCTTTGGAAACACATCTGGGAACTCGGACACAACCTTGATACTCTCAATTGGGTCTGCTCCACTGCTATCAACAGCTATCCGATAACAACTTCCTTTCTTTGGCTCAGGCGGGACTAACTCGGTCACCACTTCCTCTCCTAGTGGGGACACCAACTTGATGGTCCTTTTATCACAACTGATAACTGCCTGATACTTATCTAGCCAATTCATCCCTAGGATGACATCTATTCCCTGAGTACCCATTACTATAAGGTTGGCGGGAAATGCTATCCCCCCTTATTTTCACACTTATATTCAAACAAATGCTAACGGCTCGAATTCTACCACCGGCTGAATCGATTTGAATGGGGGTTGACATGGTAGTAATTGGAAGATTATGTGCTTCTACCCATGATGCAGTAATGAAAGAATGCGTTGCTCCAGTATCAAATAACACTTCTGCAATATGGGAGTCGACTGGGAACATACCAACTATCATGCCGGGGGTCTCCTGAACTGCTTCAGCCTCCAAGTGGTTCAGTCTTCCATGATTATAAAGCGGCTGAGAGCGGTTGCCTGATCCAGGCTGAGACACATTCTGCTTTGCTGGGGCATTGGGGCCTGACTGCTGCTGGGCTGCCTTCTTCGAACATTGCATCACCCAGTGGCCTTGCTCTCCACAGTGGAAACATGCTCTGTTTCCAACCTGAGCTGGTGCTGCCTGACTGTTCTGCTGGCTTGCTGGGGCAGGAAGACGAGGTGCCTGCTGATTCTGCCTCTGAAACTGACCTCCTGACTGATTGCTCTGACGGTTCTGGTACTGGTGCTGAGGATACTGCCTTTGGAACTGCTGAGGCTGAGGTGGACGCTGGTTCTGCCTGAACTGCTGAGGTTGATTGCCTGAGAAACGAGGACGATTGCTGCTTCCAGGCTGGGGTCCACTGATCTTGCGCTTACGATCTTCCATCTCCTTACGCTTTCTCTCCGTCATGATTGCTCTGTCAATCAGGTGCTGGAATGTCGGGAAGGTATGATTCATCAGTTGGTACTGCAGAGGGTCAACCAAGCCTCTCAGAAAACGGTACTGTCGCTTGGCGTCGGTGTTGACATCTTCAGGAGCATAGCGAGACAACTGCAGAAACTTGTCCCGGTACTCGCTGACAGACGATGGCCCTTGCTTGAGAGCCAGGAACTCCTCCTTCTTTACTGTCATCAGACCTGCAGGAACATGGTACTGACGAAAGCTACCTCTGAACTCTTCCCAAGTGATGGCGTCAGGGTGGGCATGGGTGGCGAGGTAAGACTCCCACCATGATTGGGCTGCTCCTCTCAACAGACGGGGACCATACAGGACTTTCTCCCTGTCATCGCACTGAGCGGTATGCAACTCACGCTCCACAGTGCGCAGCCAGTCTTCAGCATCCATGGGGTCAGAAGAGTGAGCGAACGTTGGTGGATGACCTCTCATGAATTCAGCACGCTTGTCTCTGGGCATCTGAGGCATCTGAGGCTGAGGTGGGGCCTGCTGCTGTTGCTGCTGCTGCTGCTGAATGGCGGCCAAAGTCTGACCGATGGCTTGAACTGCCTGAGTCTGCATCAGAAACATCTGCTCGATGGACATCGGGGGCGGGGGCGGCAGGTGCTGCTGCTGGGGCACCTCCTCCTGTTGAGCGGCTCGCTCCTGCTGAGCACGCCTTCCTCCTCTGCGCCTGTTCTCTGACATCTGCAGAATGCAACCACACATCAGAACTGATCTGGCAAATCTTGCAGCATAAGAAAAGAGAATAGAATTCTTCAACAGCACTGAACAGATGAGCATCTTCACTGATCTCCAACACAGACCACACAGCTTCTCAGATAAAGAGGAAAGTGGAATGAGAAGGTTTCCCAACTATATAACTAATTCCATTAACATAATAGATAAACCAAAATGCAGGGGATACCCACACTCTGGTGACAATCATTACAAAGACCCAAACCAGACATAGTTCATCATGACAAACACAAATGCACAGGATATAGCAAACTACCCTGTCTAACTAAGACTAACTAAGACCGAGACTAACGCTAAGACTAAAGCTTCTACGTATATATATTTCGTATTAATTACAAGATCCAACTCTAACGATCTATGGTTCTAGAGTTATCTTGGTCTTGCAGTCGGGATTGCCATAAGACTGGTGTCCACGCTGAGGTGAGCGGTACGGGTGCTGAGTCTCGACGGGAGCGGGGGAACCACCATCCAGGTGACGACGTTCCGCGCGCTCAGCTCGCAGCAGGGCGATCTCAGCACGAGCCCTACTCAGCTCATCTAATGCATGGTCCAGCTCCGTGTTTAGCACGGCGGCTAGGTCGACTGTGCTGCTCAACCTAAGATTGCCCTCACCGACAGGTGAGACAATCACGCCTCCTGTGCTGCCAGATGGACGGCGGGGGTAATACTTCAGGTCAAGGCCGTCAGCTGCCCCACCGAAAACCGAGCAGTAGTGCGAAAGCGCACGCCGTGCAGCATCTTGCATGGCTGCCTCAGCTGAGTCCCGCTCAGAGATAGAATAGTGCTCTGAACAGGCCTCCGCACCCTGGAGATTGTTCTCCGGGCAGCGCACCAAGCAAGTTGCCTCCCAGCGGTCCGGGTAGACCCCGCGACTGTGCTGGTAGACCACACAGCGATACTCGACGGACCAAGTATGTCGGTTAAATGCCCGACGTAGCAGGGTGTCGAGCGCATCGTGGAAGTGACACCCGCGAGCAGCGTCGCGAGTGATGGGTCGAGCAACCCATCCTTCCGGCTCAGGGTTAGCAGAGAAGTCGGTGTCGTGGCTCGAGCTGTCGTCGCCACCTCCGTCGTCTGGGTCTCCTCCAGCAGCTACCCCAGAAGCTGGGGCGCCCAGTGGTGATGCAGGGGGCGCCTCCAGAGGAAGCACATGGGAGCAACTCCTCACAGACTCTATCTCCTGTTGGAGCGAGAAGGAAGAGCCCTGCTGCTCCTGTCGTCGACGCTCCTGCTCCTCACGCAGGCGGTGGTGTAGTCTCTCCAAGTGGCTGGACTGTCCGGCCACGGGACGGCGAAGCGGACGCTCAGCAAGGCGGGAGGGTAAGAAGGGGATGACTGACTTTCGTGCAGTGTGTCTAAGTCGAGCCATCTACAAAAGACATCGCAAGCAAAAGGGTGAGAACGGAATTAATATGACCAACAAATAGTGAATCATAAGTAAATGAAGGATTAGAATAAAACATGATTTTCAGCAAGGTATTATATATATAGTAGAACATAGGTTTGGTCGGTATGACCAACTTTTGAAGGGATATCAAAGTCAAGGTAGAGACAGAGGTCTATAGTCCTTAGAACGACCATTCTACTCTAGGTTAGCGGTCCTACAGTCAACCTGGCTTTGATACCACTTATGTCACACCCGGTTTTAGAAGGCAAACCGAATGCGAACCATGTACGTGCCAGGATCAGTTATTCACGTACACAGCAGTTACATAATATGGACATCATCACACAGTGCTCAAAATAGTATTAAGAAGGGAAATAGTCGATTACATTATACGTCTGAGACGTCCATATAGTTCTTACAATAAATCAAAGTGCGGAAAAGAAACGTAGATAACCGCGGCCTTCACAGGCAGCCGACTGGGGGTTGCCGCTAACCCACACCTAGAACTCGTCGTAGTCTTGAAACTCCTGGAAGTCTCCTTCCACAGCTTCATCTTCGCCTGAGCAGTGGTTGCAATTCTGACAACCTGGGGATGGGGGGGGGTTTGGTGTGTAGAGCAAGGGTGAGTACACATCAACATACTCAGCAAGTATCCTGTTTGGCTGTAGTGGACTAGCTTTATGTGGGGATAAGTCAAGCAGTTGCTTTTAGTTGGTCAGATTATTACTTACTAGTAGAAAGCCAAGTTTTAGCATTAACCCAAGTTGTTAACCCAATGTACCCTTTCCAAACGGAAAGAATACCACTTACCAGCACCATAGTCATAACCAGAATCATCGATCTCATAGCCACCTGTACCAAAGTATCTCTGATCAAGTACCACTAATCACTGGAGCTCCCTTGGCCGCTTATAACCGTGAGCACGGCTGATATATCAGTTTTCAAACACTCTGCAGAGGTTGTGCACTTTACCCACAAGCCGTGATTCCCATTCTGCCCGGAGATCATGACTCTCCATTGATCACTACCAAGGTGACCCAGCAGGGCATCACTACGTAGCCTTTACAAAGATTCCCCGGGGCTGTAGCCACCCGTTAGGTTTCCTAAATGCACCGCACTCCTCCCCAAGGGGCGAACCCAAACTTGGCAGAGCGAGCCGCATACACCGAGCCCCATTGACGGCACGACGGCTAAGTGAACTACACCCCGGATCCTCTAATTATTCAGCTAAGGGCATCCCATTCCACCCTCATGGTTGCACTGTTTTCCCGGGCGGTCATCCATAGAACAGGTCCTTACGGAGAGGCACTCGAGAAACCGCTCGAGCCCCCTTGATGACCACAAGTACAACATCATCATAAGAGAAGGGAAAACAGCGTATCATAGATAATCTCATCATGTTCATTGATTAGAGTTTAAGCAATAGCATAAAGCTAAACAGTAATAATCCAACCCAGATAGGTAAACAAGGACATGGATAACAAAAGCTAGTCAATCCTTAGGCATAAATGTGTAAAGCGGGAGGTGAATTAAATAATGAATAGGACATAGATAGGTCAAGGGACACTTGCCTCCACCAACCGACTGCTGCTCAGGGGCTTCTCCTGCGAGTTCCTCGGGCTCTTCAACCGGATCGTTCTCTAAGCGGGTGCAAACATACATACATCCATCCATTGAAATTAGGAAACCAACAGTACACCATACAAGAGAACAAGTAAAGCAAATATGCATAGAATACCACATACGATAATGAATTTACCTTGGTTAGAAAGAAACGAGGGAAAGTTTCGCAGGGGTTGAGGCTTATACTCGAGGAACACTACGGGTAAACGAAAGACTAGACGTCACGTGCTCTAGTTTTAATTAGTTCTAACAAAAGAATTAGCTACATGCACTAATGTAATCGCAACCACTTTTAGTAGATTAACATTGAACGAGATAGATGATTAGTTATACGAATTAACTAACGTAACCAATTTCCAAATTGAGACTCCTATCTTATTAATATAAACGACGTGATTAGCGCATATAGGAGACGGGGGGGGGGGGGGGGTAGACGAGGGGTTAGGGGGTAGACGAGGCACGACGAGTCGTGCCAAGGCACGCGCACTACGCGGGCACGCAAGCGAGGCCGCACGCACACGCCACGGACTAACCGTACGCACGTCGGGGCCGTGCGCTAGCCGAGCTCAAAGCCGCGCGCCATAGGCACGCTGGGCCAAGCTCGAGGCCACGCAGGGGCCGACACGACGCGAGCAAGGCACGGCGGGGCGAGCGGGCAAGCATGCCGGGGCCAGCGAGCGCGAGCGAGCGAGGACGCGGCCGGACGAGGCCGAGCGCGGGGACGGGCGGTCGAGCCGGGGCACGGGGGCGGTTGAACCGGGGGGGCGCCGAGCTCGCCGGGAGGCGGGCGCGCGCGGGCGGCTCGCCGGAGCGGGCGCGAGGGCGGGGCCGAGCGGGGCCGGGCGAGGGCGGCTCGCCGGAGGGCGGCGAGGCGGGGCCGACGCGGGCGCGGGGCTCGCCGGGGGCGAGGCAGCCGAGGGCGGCCAAGCCGGGGGCGGGGCCGAGGGGCGCGGCCGAGCGCGGGACGGGGCGGGGGCTCGCCGGAGCGGCCGGGCGCGGGCTCGCCGGAGGCGAGGCGGGGCGGCGCGGGGCAGCCGAGCTCGCCGGGGGCGGGGTCGGGGACGGGCCGGGCGGCTCGCCGGGGGCGGCCGGGGCGGCGAGGCGGGGCGCGCCGGGGCGAGGCGAGGGCGGGCTCGCCGGAGCGGCCGAGCCGAGCGGCCGGGGGCGGGGACGGGCCGGGCGGCCGGGGTCGCCGGGGCCGGGGCGGACGAGGGCGAGGGCGGCCGGGCGCGGGAGGCCGCGGGCAACCGGGGGAGAGGCGGCGCGGGCGGGGCCGAGCCGGGGGAGGTCGGGGCGCGGGCTCGCCGGGGCGGGGGTGGGCGCGGCGGCGCCGGCCGAGGACGGAGCAGGGGGCGGCCGGGGGAGGCCGGACGCGGGACGCCGGGGCGGGGGCGGCCGAACCGGGTGGCCGGGCGGGCGAGGGAGGAGGAGGGAGAAGGGGGAAGGAGAGGGGAGGAGGGGGGCCTCACCGGAGGGGGGCGACGCGGCGGCGGCGCCGGGGAGGGGAGAGGCGGCGGCGGCGGCGCTAGGGCAAGGGCGGCGCGGTTAGGGTTTGGGGAGAGAGAGAGAGAGCGAGAGAATGACGGGCGGGGCCCGCGGGGGGGGGGGGGGGATTTTGGGAAAAAAAGAAAAGGGTGGGGGGGCGGCTGGGCCGGATGGGCCCAAAGTGGGGGAAGGGGGGGCGCGCGCGGCTGGGCCGGCGCGCAAGGGGGAGGGGGGCGGCTGGGCCGAAATGGGAAAGGGAGGGGGGGAGAGAAAAAGAAAGAGTTTTCTTTTTCTAAAATCTAATTTTCTCGGGGTGAAAGCTTTTACGTTTTAAACAACCAAAAGTATGCATGGTTTGGCATGGTGCATCACACGAAATAAAGTGTTTTAAGGTTTTGCTTTACACGAGGTCTAAAGCCAAAACCCGCTGCGACTTTGGAAAAGATCAAGGCTTAGCGAGAAGAAAAGGGAAAAGGAAAGAGTAATGCCTGAATTTGGTGAGAGAAAAGAAGAAAAAAATCTACCCCCAAATTCAGGGCGTTACAAAGAACCTCCTCAGCGAGAAGCTCGCCGATGGAGGAACCGACGCCGGAATGTTCGACAACATCATGAAGCTGGAGAACAAGACCTGGCGTAGCCTGTATCTCGAGATGAGATCTCAGAGGTGGGAGAAACCCCTGAAAAACGAGCCTTCAGGGAAAGGAGGAATTCCCACCGACGTGATCGTCTGCAGGCTCAAGAGCAAGCTGAGCAGGATGCGAGGCTACGCCGAGAGAACCCTCTCTTCACGGGAAACCTGAACCCTGAATTCACCCGTGCCATGAACACACCGAGTGAGGTCGGGGGAGTATTGGCTCAGATAGCCGATGGTCTCCCCGGACTCCAGGCGCTGAAGGCTATCAACGGCTTCTCACTTGGGCGGCTAATCATCTTCTACCTCTCGCTCATCCTCCGAGCGATCTACGGCACACCATCAACAATCGGCGGGACACGCGGAGCTCCATCAATGCTTCACACGAACGACGACATGAGAACGAGATATGGCACCGAGAGGAGTACGATCGGGATCATGACATTCCAGCATGAAGTCAGGCCACTAGAGTTGAGTCGGCAACGACCTCAACTGGTGGCACTACTCGGGGACGGTCGAGACAGCACATCGGCAACTCCCCTCCCCGGGACCGGCATCATGGTCGTCGACAGGAGGACACGTGTGGAGTATCTGCGCTCACTCCGCGTCTCAAAGCCATTCAATGGCCCCCAAACTTCAAGGTCTCCAACGTCGACAAATACGAGCCTAAGCAGGACCCGGGAGGCTGGTTGGTCGTCTATATGATCGCTGCCTGGGCCGCTGGGGCAACTGAAGATGTGATGACTACATACTTACCCATCGTCGTCGGGCAAGATGCACTGCAATGGCTACGGCACCTACCCCGGCACTGCATCGACGATTGGAGCGACTTCAGTCGGTGTTTTATCGCCAACTTCCAATCCCTCTCCGACAAGCCGACGCAACCATGGGACCTCAAATCCATCAGGCACCGAGGGGATGAGACTTTTTGGTCGTACCTCAAGAGATTTCAGACCATGAGAAATTGCATCCCCGAGGTCGCTGAAGCAGCCGTGATCGAGGACTTCTACCGGAGATCCAATGACTCGGCCTTCGTCCGAGCCATACTACAAAAGGCACCGACCACTTCCGAGCAGTTGTTTAGGGAGGCGGACCTCTACATCACCGCTGATGAACAAACTCAGGACCTCATCGGGGGAACGAAGCTTGCTCCGTCAGCACCACGACGTGACGCAAACCAGCAAACCGACAAGCGCTAGGAGAAGAGGCCTCGTGAAGAGGTCCACGCCGCTGGACCACCCGCCTCTCGCGCCCGAGGGGCACCCCGTGGAGGCGAACAAACATTGGACGACATCCTCGACGCCCAGTGTCCGTACCACAAGGATATGCGCCACACCTTGCGGAACTGTAGAGACTTCAAGCATTCTGTCGGGAATGGCCGACACTTCCAACCTCTACCACCTCCCCCACCGCGAGGAGGACCAGGAGAACCTCGACAACCTAAGCGGCAGGAAGGGGGAGGAGGTGAAGCATTCCCGCGCGTCGATGGAGAGGTCAACGTCATCTTCGGAGGACACATGTCGCAAGAAAACAAAAGACAACAAAAGCTCAACGATCGACAGATACTGGTGGCGACCACTAGTGCTCCTGCCCCCTATCGGTGGTCAGAACACCCGATCACCTTTACTCGGGCGGATCAGTGGCTCAACTTCAATCATCTGGGCAAGTACCTGCTCCTCGTCGATCCGGTGATCCGAGAGAGCAGGGTAAAGAAGGTATTGGTGGACGGGGGAAGCAGCATCAACGTCACCTTCCCCCAGACACTCTTAGGCTTGGGAGTTGCACTCAAAGAGCTCCACGAGTCAGACACTCCCTTCTTTGGCATTGTGCCGATCAAAGGAGAATACCCGTTTGGACACATCTACATGCCTGTCACCTTTGGAACTCCGGAAAACTACAGAACCGAGTTCCTAAGGTTCGAGGTGGCAAGCTTCGACTGCGGATACAATGCCATCATCGGCAGGCCAGGATTGGCGAAATTCATGGCCATTCCGCACTATTCGTACATGATATTGAAGATGTCGGGACTAAAGGGATCATCACCGTGCGTGCCAACTTCCAAGGCGCCGCAGAATGTTTCCGAGTGGCCATTCAGGCGACCCTTACTACCAAACCACCGACGACTTCCTCCACGCAGGCAAACTCAAAGCCTGAGGAAGACCTCGCGATACCTGCGAATGAAGCTCAAGCCGTGACCTCTTTGCGACCGACTGAGGAGACGAAGAGAATCAACCTTGGGTTCGCCGATGAACGCAAGACTGCCGTCATCAGCTCCAGCCTAGACGACAAATTGGAAGGCGCGCTCGTCCAGTTCCTGCAAGATAACCGAGACGTATTCGCATGGCAGCCTGCGGATATGCCAGGAGTCCCGAGAGAACTGGCCGAGCACAAACTGAAGGTCTATCCCCAGGCAAGACCGATCCGACAAAAACTGCGTCATTTCACGCCTGACAAAAGAGAGGCTATTCGTGCCGAGCTAGCTCGCTTAGTCGCAACAGGGTTCATTAGAGAAGTACTGCATCCTGAGTGGCTAGCAACTCCTGTTCTTGTACTCAAAAAGAATAAAGTGGATTGGCGCATGTGCGTCGACTATACGGATCTCAACAAACACTGTCCGAAGGATCCCTTCGGACTCCCTAGAATAGATCAGGTGGTAGATTCGATCGCCGGATGTTCTATGTTGTCTTTCCTGGACTGCTACTCTGGATACCATCAGATCAGCCTGGCAAAAGAAGATGAGGAAAAAACTGCATTCATTACCCCGTTTGGAGCTTTCTGCTATACCTCCATGTCGTTTGGCCTCAAGAACGCTGGAGCGACTTACCAGAGAGCTATTCAAACATGCTTAGCCGATCACTGGGGCAAGCGGGTAGAAGCTTATTGTCGGGGACCATAATTAGGGGTACCCTCAAGATGCCTAATTCTCAGCTGGTAACCCCCATCAGCATGAAGCTGCAGAGGCCTGATGGGTGCGATTAAGTCAGGGATCAGTCCATATGAGCGACTTGATCATGCCTCGTCCGAACCTAGCCTCGGACAAGGGCAGCCGACCCCGAGGGATTTCCGTCTCGCCCGAGGCCCCCCTTTAACGGCGGACACATCTCCGGCTCGCCCGAGGCCTTGCCTTCGCTAAGAAGCAACCCTGACTAAATCGCCGCACCGACCGACCGAGTCGCAGGGGCATTTAACGCAAAGGTGGCCTGACACCTTTATCCTGACGCGCGCCCCCCGGCAGAGCCGAAGTGACCGCCGTCACTTTGCCGCTTCACTGACCGGTCTGACAGAAGGACAGCGCCGCCTGCGCCACTCCGACTGCAGGGCCACTTGACAGAGTGAGGCTGACAGGCAGTCAGGCCTTGTCAAAGACGCCATAGGAAACTCCGCTCCGCCCGACTCAGGGCTCGGACTCGGGCTAAGACCCGAAAGACGGCGAACTCCGCTCCGCCCGACCCAGGGCTCGGACTCGGGCTAAGACCCAGAAGACGGCGAACTCCGCTCCGCCCGACCCAGGGCTCGGACTCGGGCTAAGACCCGGAAGACGGCGAACTCCGCTCCGCCCGACCCAGGGCTCGGACTCGGGCTAAGCCCCGGAAGACGGTGAACTCCGCTCCGCCCGACCCAGGGCTCGGACTCGGGCTAAGCCCCGGAAGACGGCGAACTCCGCTCCGCCCGACCCAGGGCTCAGACTCGGGCTAAGACCCGGAAGACGGCGAACTCCGCTCCACCCGACCCAGGGCTCGGACTCGGGCTAAGACCCGGAAGACGGCGAACTCCGCTCCGCCCGACCCAGGGCTCGGACTCGGGCTCAGCCCCGGAAGACGGCGAACTCCGCTTCGCCCGACCCAGGGCTCGGACTCGGGCTCAGCCCCGGAAGACGACGAACTCCGCCTCGCCCGACCCCAGGGCTCGGACTCCGCTCTGGCCTCTACCGAACGACCTCCGCCTCGCCCGACCCAGGGGCTCGGGCTCAGCCTCGGCAACAGAAGACAGACTCGACCCCAGCTTCGGTTGAGCCCCCACGTCGCCCGGCCTCGGACGCGGGCCCGCCACGCCAACAGGGAGCGCCATCATCACCCTACCCCGAGTCGACTCGGGCCACAGAGGACAAGACCGACGTCCCATCTGGCTAGCTCCGCCAGATAGGCAATGATGGTGCCCCGCGTGCCCTGTGACGACGGCGGCTCACAACTCCCTTACGGAAGCAGGGGGACGTCAGCAAGGACTCGACCGCTCCAACAGCTGTCCCTCCGCCAGGCTCCGTTGCTCCTCCGACAGCCACGACATCCTACCAGCAGGGCGCCAAGATCTCTCCGGCTGCCACATTGGCATATACTTAGGGCGCTAGCTCTCCCTCCGCTAGACACGTAGCACTCTGCTACACCCCTCATTGTACACCTGGATCCTCTCCTTACGACTATAAAAGGAAGGACCAGGGCTTTCTTAGAGAAGGTTGGCCGCGCGGGGACGAGGACGGGACAGGCGCTCTCTTGGGGCCGCTCGCTTCCCTCACCCGCGTGGACGCTTGTAACCCCCTACTGCAAGCGCACCCGACCTGGGCGCGGGACGAACACGAAGGCCGCGGGACCTCCACCTCTCTCACGCCCGTCTCCGGCCACCTCGCTTCTCCCCCCTTCGCGCTCGCCCACGTGCTCGACCCATCTGGGCTGGGGCACGCGGCACACTCACTCGTCGGCTCAGGGACCCCCCGGTCTCGAAACGCCGACAGTTGGCGCGCCAGGTAGGGGCCTGCTGCGTGTTGACGAACAGCTTCCCGTCAAGCTCCAGATGGGCAGTCTCCAGCAACCTCTCCGGCCCGGGACGGTGCTCCGTTTCGAGAGTCTTGAGTTCATGTCCTTCGATGGCAGCTACGACATGATACTCCTTCCACCGCCGCGCGACAACGACAATGGCGGCCGACATCCCGCCCGCCGGCGGCGGAACCGACGACATCTTCCCCACGCGGTGGAAGAACAACATTCGAGCTCGCCCCATCCTCTCCCCCGCCAACGGAGGAGGAGGCGGGGCAACCAAGGCCAAGCGGGAGGCCGCGCTTCGTCGGCTGTCGAGCGAATCGACATCCCCAGCGCCCCAACGGAAGGCACGCCGGGCGTCGACCTCGCGTTCGAGACGAAGGCGAGCGCCGTCCCCCCGCGACACGCCAATCCCGAGCAAGTGGACGACGCCGGCGCACTCGCGGAGAGCTTGCAGGATGTCGCCCTCGTACCTGAGACGACGGTGCAACCAGTCCCCGATGTGACTACGTCGCTCCTCGTCAACCAAAAGGTACTGACTAACTCCCATCTTACATCATTTCGACTCGGCCTCAACCCGCCTAGCGACCTCGCTTTGGCGGGCGCTCTCATTGAGGCGAGTGCAACCCCACTGGGGTTTCGTATGCGGTCGCCTTGGGACCGATTGACGGACGTCTCGACCTACGGGCCCTCTGGGTCCGAGGAAGATGACGCTCCCAGCATCTGTTGGGATTTCTCCGGATTTGGCAACCCCAGTGCCATGCGGGACTTCATGACCGCATGTGACTACTGCCTCTCCGACTGTTCCGACGGTGGCCGCAGCCTTGACGATGAGGACTGCGGCCCAAGCCGCCAATGTTTCCACGTCGAGCTAGGGAATCCGTCCGAAGGCAACCATCTTGGCATGCCGGAGGACGGTGATCTTCCTAGGCCGGTGCCTCGCGCCGACATCCCGCGGGAGCTAGCTGTGGTCCCCGTTCCGGCGGGGGGTCACGACCCACAGCTCGAGCAAGTCCGCGGGGCGCAGGCCAGGCTCGACGAGGGAGCAGGAGCGCTTGAGCCGATCCGTCGAGACGTCGGGCAGGTATGGGCGGGCCAACCCCCGGCCGGAGAAATGCGTCACCTGCCCCAAGGTCTCCAGCACCGCGTCGCCAACGATGTCAGGGTCAGGCCGCCGCCCGCATCCAGCGGGGTCGGTCAGAACCTGACAGCCGCAGCGATGCTCCTCCGCGCGATGCCGGAGCCATCAACCACCGAGGGTCGGTGAATCCAGGGAGAGCTCAAGAATCTCCTGGAAGGCGCTGCGGCCCGACGGGCTGAGAGCACTGCCTCCCGAAGGCAGGGATACCCCTCGGAACCTCACGCCGCGACTTCCCGATTCATGCGGGAAGCCTCGGTCTACACCGGGCGCACGTGCAACACTGCGCCTGCGGCCCCGGGCCACCTCGGTAACGAGCACCACCGTCGCGACCGTCGGGCCCACCTCGACGAAAGGGTGCGCCGAGGCTACCACCCCAGGCGTGGGGGCGCTACGACAGCGGGGAGGATCAGAGTCCCTCGCCCGAACCACCCGGTCCGCAGGCCTTCAGCCGGGCCATCCGACGGGCACCGTTCCCGACCCGGTTCCGACCCCCGACTACTATCACAAAGTACTCGGGGGAAACGAGGCCGGAACTGTGGCTCGCGGACTACCGCCTGGCCTGCCAACTGGGTGGAACGAACGACGACAACCTCATCATCCGGAACCTTCCCCTGTTCCTCTCCGACACTGCTCGCGCCTGGTTGGAGCACCTGCCTCCGGGACAAATCTCCAACTGGGACGACTTGGTCCAAGCCTTCGCCAGCAATTTCCAGGGCACGTACGTGCGCCCCGGGAATTCCTGGGACCTCCGGAGCTGCCGGCAACAGCCGGGAGAGTCTCTCCGGGACTACATCCGGCGATTCTCGAAGCAGCGCACCGAGCTGCCCAACATCACCGACTCGGATGTCATCGGCGCGTTCCTTGCCAGCACCACCTGCCGCGACCTGGTGAGTAAGTTGGGTCGCAAGACCCCCACCAGGGCGAGCGAGCTGATGGACATCGCCACCAAGTTCGCCTCTGGCCAGGAGGCGGTCGAGGCTATCTTCCGAAAGGACAAGCAGCCCCAGGGCCGCCCACCGGAAGAGGCCCCCGAGGCGTCTACTCCGCACGGCGCCAAGAAGAAAGGCAAGAAGAAGTCGCAATCGAAACGCGACGCCGCCGACGCGGACCTTGTCGCCGCCGCCGAGTACAAGAACCCTCGGAAGCCCCCCGGAGGTGCTAACCTCTTCGACAAGATGCTCAAGGAGCCGTGCCCCTATCATCAGGGGCCCGTCAAGCACACCCTCGAGGAGTGCGTCATGCTTCGACGCCACTTCCACAGGGCCGGGCCGCCCGCAGAGGGTGGCAGGGCCCGCGACGACGACAAGAACGAAGATCACCAAGCAGGAGAGTTCCCCGAGGTCCGCGACTGCTTCATGATCTACGGTGGGCATACGGCGAATGCCTCGGCTCGGCATCGCAAGCAGGAGCGCCGGGAGGTCTGCTCGGTGAAGGTGGCGGCGCCAGTCTACCTAGACTGGTCCGACAAGCCCATCACCTTCGACCAAGCTGACCACCCCGACCACATGCCGAGCCCGGGAAAGTACCCGCTCGTCGTCGACCCCGTCATCGGCGACGTCAGGCTCACCAAGGTCCTGATGGACGGGGGCAGCTGCCTCAACATCATCTACGCCGAGACCCTCAGGCTCCTGCGCGTTGATCTGTCCTCCGTCCGGGCAGGCGCTGCGCCCTTCCACGGGATCGTACTTGGGAAGCGCGTCCAGCCCCTCGGACGACTCGACCTTCCCGTCTGCTTCGGAACGCCCTCCAACTTCCGATGGGAGACCTTGACGTTCGAGGTGGTCGGGTTCCGAGGAACCTACCACGCGGTGCTGGGGAGGCCATGCTACGCGAAGTTCATGGTCGTCCCCAACTACACCTACCTGAAGCTCAAGATGCCGGGCCCCAACGGGGTCATCACCGTCGGCCCCACGTACAAACACGCGTTCGAATGCGACGTGGAGTGCGTGGAGTACGCCGAGGCCCTCACCGAGTCCGAGGCCCTCATCGCCGACCTGGAGAACCTCTCCAAAGAGGTACCAGACGTGAAGCGCCATGCCGGCAACTTCGAGCCAGCGGAGACGGTTAAGGCCGTCCCACTCGACCCCAGTGGCGACACCTCCAAGCAGATCCGGATTGGTTCCGGGCTCGACCCCAAATAGGAAGCAGTGCTCGTCGACTTTCTCCGCACAAACGACAACGTCTTTGCGTGGAGTCCCTCGGACATGCCCGGCATACCGAGGGATGTCGCCGAGCACTCGCTGGATATTCGGGCCAGAGCCCGACCCGTCAGGCAGCCTCTGCGCCGATTCGACGAGGAGAAGCGCAGAGTGATAGGCGAGGAGATCCACAAGCTAATGGCAGCAGGGTTCATCAAAGAGGTATTCCATACCGAATGGCTTGCCAACCCTGTGCTTGTGAGGAAGAAAGGGGGGAAATGGCGGATGTGTGTAGACTACACTGGTCTCAACAAAGCATGTCCGAAGGTTCCCTACCCTCTGCCTCGCATCGATCAAATCGTGGATTCCACTGCTGGGTGCGAAACCCTGTCCTTCCTCGATGCCTACTCAGGGTATCACCAGATCCGGATGAAAGAGTCCGACCAACTCGCGACTTCTTTCATCACGCCGTTCGGCATGTACTGCTACGTCACCATGCCGTTCGGTTTGAGGAATGCGGGCGCGACGTACCAGCGGTGCATGAACCATGTGTTCGGCGAACACATCGGTCGCACAGTCGAGGCCTACGTCGATGACATCGTAGTCAAGACAAGGACGGCTTCCAACCTCCTCTCCGACCTTGAAGTGACATTCCGATGTCTCAAGGCGAAAGGAGTCAAGCTCAATCCTGAGAAGTGTGTCTTCGGGGTGCCCCGGGGCATGCTCCTGGGGTTCATCGTCTCCGAGCGAGGCATCGAAGCCAACCCGGAGAAGATCGCAGCTATCACCAGCATGGGACCCATCAAGGACTTAAAAGGCGTACAGAGGGCCCTGAGCCGCTTCATCTCACGCCTCGGCGAAAGAGGTCTGCCTCTGTACCGCCTCTTGAGGAAGGCCGAGTGTTTCGCTTGGACCCCTGAGGCTGAGGAAGCTCTCGGGAACCTGAAGGCGCTCCTTACAAAGGCGCCTATCTTGGTGCCCCCGGCTGACGGAGAAGCCCTCTTGGTCTACGTCGCTGCGACCACTCAAGTGGTTAGCGCCGCGATTGTGGTCGAGAGGCAAGAAGAAGGGCATGCATTGCCCGTTCAGAGGCCAGTCTACTTCGTCAGTGAGGTACTGTCTGAGACCAAGATCCGCTACCCACAAGTTCAGAAGCTGCTGTATGCTGTGATCCTGACGAGGCAGAAGTTACGACATTACTTCGAGTCTCATCCGGTAACTGTGGTGTCATCCTTCCCCCTGGGGGAGATCATCCAGTGCCGAGAGGCCTCGGGCAGGATCGCAAAGTGGGCGGTGGAAATCATGGGCGAAACAATCTCATTCGCCCCTCGGAAGGCCATCAAGTCCCAGGTGTTGGTGGACTTCGTAGCCGAATGGGTCGACACCCAGCTGCCGACGGCCCCGATCCAACCGGAGCTCTGGACCATGTTTTTCGACGGGTCGCTGATGAAGACGGGAGCCGGCGTGGGCCTGCTCTTCATCTCGCCCCTCGGGAAACACCTACGCTACGTGCTACGCCTCCATTTCTCGGCGTCCAACAATGTGGCTGAGTACGAGGCTCTGGTCAACGGGTTGAAGATCGCCATCGAGCTAGGGGTCAGACGCCTCGACGCCCGCGGTGACTCGCAGCTCGTCATCGACCAAGTCATGAAGAACTCCCACTGCCGCGACCCGAAGATGGAGGCCTACTGCGATGAGGTTCGGCGCCTGGAAGACAAGTTCTACAGTCTCGAGCTCAACCACATCGCTCGGCGCTACAACGAGACTGCGGACGAGCTGGCTAAAATAGCCTCGGGGCGAACAACGGTTCCCCCGGACGTCTTCTCCCGGGATCTGCATCAACCCTCCGTCAAGATCGACGACTCGCCCGAGCCCGAGGCAACCTCGGCATAGCCCGAGGCACCCTCGGCTCGACCCGAGGCATCCTCAGTTCAGCCCGAGGTACCCTCGGCCCCCGAGGGCGAGGCACTGAACGTCGAGGAGGAGCAGAGCGGGGCCACGCCTGATCGAAATTGGCAGGCCCCATACCTGCGATATCTCCGCCAGGGAGAGCTACCCCTCGACCAAGCCGAGGCTCGGCGGGTAGCTCGACGCGCCAAGTCGTTCGTCTTGCTGGGCGATGAGGAGGAGCTCTTCCACCGCAGCCCCTCGGGCATCCTCCAGCGATGCATCTCCATCACCGAAGGTCAGGAACTCCTGCAAGAAATACACTCGGGGGCTTGCGGCCATCATGCAGCGCCTCGAGCCCTTGTCGGGAATGCTTTCCGGCAAGGCTTCTACTGGCCAACGGCGGTGGCTGACGCCACTAGAATTGTCCGCACCTGCGAAGGGTGCCAATTCTATGCGAAGCGGACCCACCTGCCCGCTCAGGCTCTGCAGACGATACCCATCACCTGGCCCTTCGCTGTATGGGGTCTGGACCTCGTCGGTCCCTTGCGGAAGGCGCCCGGGGGCTACACGCACCTGCTGGTCGCCATCGACAAATTCTTCAAGTGGATCGAGGTCCGACCCCTGAACAGCATCAGGTCCGAGCAGGCGGTGGCGTTCTTCACCAACATCATCCATCGCTTCGGGGTCCCAAACTCCATCATCACCGACAACGGTACCCAGTTCACCGGCAGAGAATTCTTGGATTTTTGCGAGGATCACCACATCCGGGTGGACTGGGCCGCCGTGGCTCATCCCATGTCGAATGGGCAAGTAGAGCGTGCCAACGACATGATTCTACAAGGGCTCAAGCCCCGGATTTACAACGGCCTCAACAAGTTCGGCAAGCGATGGATGAAGGAACTCCCCTCGGTGGTCTGGAGCCTGAGGACGACGCCGAGCCGAGCCACGGGTTTCACGCCGTTCTTCCTGGTCTACGGGGCCGAGGCCATCTTGCCCACTGACCTGGAATACGGCTCCCCGAGGACGAGGGCCTACAACGATCAAAGCAACCAAGCTAGCCGAGAAGAATCGCTGGACCAGCTGGAAGAGGCTCGGGACAAGGCCTTACTACACTCGGCGCGGTACTAGCAGTCCCTGCGACGCTACCACGCTCGAGGGGTCCGGCCCCGAGACCTCCAGGTGGGCGACCTGGTGCTTCGGCTACGGCAAGACGCCCGAGGGAGGCACAAGCTCACGCCCCCCTGGGAGGGGCCATTCGTCATCGCCAAAGTTCTGAAGCCCGGAACATACAAGCTGGCCAACAATCAAGGCGAGATCTACGGCAACGCTTGGAACATCAAACAGCTACGTCGCTTCTACCCTTAAGATGTTTTCAAGTTGTTCATATACCTCGCACCCATGCAAAGTTTAGTCATCAAGGAAGGGTCGGCCTCGCCTCGGCAAAGCCCGACCCTCCCTCGGGGGCTAAAAGGGGGGAGACCCCCTCTGCATCGAAATTTTCCTCGAAAAAGGATCTCTTTTTAGCAGAATTTCTTTCGTGCTTTTTGACTACTTCGAAAAGCGGATCCTGGAAACGACGGAGTACACGTAAGCAGCCAAGGCTGACCGAGCCGAGGGACTCCTACGCCTCCGGGATACGGATACCTCACTCATCACCTTCTGCGATAAGTAACTCGCGTTCGGATAAAGTGATTCCGTGGACCGAACAAGTCTTCACGTTCGGAAGCTCTTCTGCCGAGGCGGTCCTTCAAGCCTTCTCGACTGAATCGGTGACAGGGCCTCATGGACGGGCGAAAGTACGCGTAAGCGGCAAGGCCGACCGAGCCGAGGGACTCCCACGCCTCTGGGATACGGATACCTCACTCATCACCTTCCGCGAGAAGCAACTCTCGCCCGCACAAACATCCCTGTTACCGACGAAAAGTCCAGATGCTCGAAATAAGAGGAAAGGAGACGCAACTTTACAACGCAGCGAGGGTGTGTTTTCTGGCCTCGGCGGCCGCAGAAGGCACACGCTACAAGACAATCTGATCCTGCAGGCTCGGGTCTTCACACTGAAGGGGGCTATAGCACCCTCGGCATCGACGACGCCTTCAGCAAGGTCCGACCCAGCCTCGGACGGCGACGCGGTCCAGGGATTTCTCCAGGAATCCGGCCCGAGCAGGCGGCTCGGCCAGTTACCCCTGGGGCCTCGGCCAACCATCTTCCAAGGGCGCCAGCCCGACCCGAGGCCTCGGCTGATCGACTCCGGCGTCGGCCCCGCTGACGGACAACCCGGCTAGGCTCCGGCCAACCAGGTTCCCATTTTCGAGCCAACTCCGCTTCTGTTCGTGCTGATATCGCTACCCCTGGCCTCGGCTCATCGAAGAGCGGCCAAGGGGTCCCTTTAACTAAGCTAGAGGAGCCTCAGACAACAAGGTCGATCGAGCCGAGGGACTCCTACGCCTCCGGGATACGGATACCTCACTCGTCACCTTGACACGGGGTGACTCATGCTTGGTGAAGCAGTTCAGATAATCAACAGGCGAGACTTAGTGCTCAAAAATGAAGAAAAAACACGGCTCCGTGCCGAAATTACATACATGTTCAGGCCTCGACAGCCACAATGAACAAAAACACTGGCATTCGAAGTGCCATTACAAATGGAACTCCGGTTCCCCCTCCGCAGGTACGAACAACCCCACTCCGAGGGGGAAGGCCTGCGGAGCAACGGAAGGCCGACGAACGGCGCGCCGTCACCTGCTCCAGCAGCGGCGACGACGACGACTTCTGCTTCGGGGGGTCGAATAGCGGCAGCACTAACCTCAGGGCGGGTGCTGCTGCCAGGAGGCCCCCGCCCATGCCAAAACTTGTGAGGCAAGGGCGGGCAGAAGGCCGCAGAGTTGAAGGTCGGTCCGTGGCCGGCCTTGGCTATCTCACCGGCAGAAGAACCTCTTCAAGCTGCCGTGGCGGACGCCGGCGCCGCGAGCGGCTCCGAAGCCACTCGCGTCCGAGAGCCAGGCACGGTGCAGCTGCCAGCGCCACGGACGACGACCGCCCTTCCCTCTGATCACTTAGTGAAGGAGCGGGCCGCCGCCCACGCGGGGGCCAACCTCAACTCGGCGCACTCCCCTCCCCAACCCTAGTGATGAAAATCCTTGAGGCTGAGGGAGGGGCAGGGGCCGCAGCCCGGCTCGCTTTCCCCCACCATCAAGCCGGAGGTCACCATCTTGGGTGACCGCCGGTGGAGGGGCGCAGCCGGGCTGCATGATGAAAATCCTTGAAGCCGAACGATGGCTGAAAGGTACCAACTCCCACGGAGTTGCGTTCCTCCAACGATGAGGCGGAAAGACGGCGGGTACCCCCCATCCGGGGGCTTGGAAGATGGAAAGACACGACGCATAAGGGAGGAAGAAGACATGGTTGCCTTCCGAAAGGGGTCGCCCTCCTTTTAAAGGCAACTCTCCCTACGTGCGCCCCCAAACGCCACGGGCTGAGTCTTCTCCAACACGCTCCAAGGCCCTCCCCTGCGGCACGGGGGCTGGGTCCCGCATGTCATGCAAACCGGCTCAGAGCAGAAGAAGCCAAACCGCCGCGCGTGGTGCACACAACCGCCCAGCGGTTACAAGCGACCCCCCACTTTTGCCCAGACCAACGGGCGGAAGGAGTGGGCAGCCATGCAGGCGGCATGCAACCGCGCCAAGTGGACACGCTTCTCCGACTCCCAACGCGCCAGCACGGAGGCCCAGGCCCACGCGTCGCGCAACCGGCGCGCCGGATGCTGCATACAGGCAACTGCACCGCCACTTGCGCCACCGTCGTGCCTCTTCGGTTGCGGAACCAATACCGCGACTCGAGGCAACCAGCACACGACCCAGCGGCGCCAGCCTGGCGCGACGGTCAATGCGGCCGAAAGTGGGCCGACAGTAATGACGGTGGCAGGCGGGCGGAAGCAGCGGTCACGTCGTCAACCAGGCTCACGTCCCATCCAGGGGCAGCAAGAGAGTCTCCTCTCACGGCGTGAAGACAACGCGCCCGTGATCCGTTCCTCGAACGGCTCGCGCACGCGCAACGGCCGCCCCGCCAACCACTCGCCCCGTCGCATTAACTCCGCGGCGGGACAGGCGGCGCTTCTGGCAGGAGGAGCGGGCGACGCTTCGCCTTCGTCGTAATAACCGCGCCAAAAAAGGTACGCCGCGTCATTCGATTTCGTATCCTTTTCCTTTTTCCTCTTTCTCTATCTCTTGCAACAGGGACCGGGAAAGTGGGATACCCCGAAAAGGATCCTTCTCTGTGAAGGAACCGGGCTCCGAGCCCCCCTACTGATCAGAGGTTCGAAGGCTGGCCCTCCGAAGGGTTCAACAGTCGCCTCAGATCGCGTGGGCCTGACACCCACTACTGGTCAGGGGTTCGAAGGTCGGCCCCCCGAAGGGCTCCATGGCCGCCTCAGGCTACTCGGGCTCCGCGTCCATTACTGATCAGGGGTTCGAAGGCTGGCCCCCGAAGGGTTCACAGTCGCCTCAGACGCCGAGCGAGGGATGACCAGGGGTACGTTCGATACATAACCAAGGCTCGGGCTGCGCTCCCGAGGTACCCTAGGACATTTCCGAGACCAGCGGGAGCGATCTTGTAACGGAATCCCATCGGAGGGAGGCATCGAGCCCTCGGACCCCGTCGCCAGGGGACCGGGTCCGGCAGATCACCCGCAGGTACTTTTGGGCGTGCCTCTGGGCCCCTAGCCGACCCCAACGAACGGGGCACGGACGTCCACTCGGATTACCCGATTGCAGCTCACCGGAGACACCATGTTCGGTGCCCATCGAGGGTAACATGGCGCACTCCCCCCCTCCTCCTTGCGGAAAGGCGACGTAGGGGCGTATGTAAAAAGCCGAGTCTGTCCCTGATCGCCCTCTCGCCCTGTGCAGAGGCTCGGGGGCTGCTCTCGCAAACCCGGCTCCGGCCGAACCGTTGACAGCGTCAACATACCAGCCCGAGAGCTTGGGCCCCGACCGTGCACCCGGGCTACGGCCAGTTCGCATGAGGGAATAACCAGACCAGCTAAAGCATTACGCAAGGCATTAAGACCTCGAAGGAGTGAAACCACTCCTCCGAGGCCTCGGGGGCTACACCCGGCGGGTGCGCTCGCGCGCACCCACCGGAACAAAATGCAACCGAGAAAGGCTGGTCCCCTTGCAAAAAAGTGCGACGAAAGCCTCCAAGCGAGTGCTAACACTCCCTTCGAGGCTCAGGGGCTACTGTCGAGGACCATAATTAGGGGTACCCTCAAGACGCCTAATTCTCAGCTGGTAACCCCCATCAGCATGAAGCTGCAGAGGCCTGATGGGTGCGATTAAGTCAGGGATCAGTCCATACGAGCGACTTGATCACGCCTCGTCCGAGCCTAGCCTCGGACAAGGGCAGCCGACCCCGAGGGATTTCCGTCTCGCCCGAGGCCCCCCTTTAACGGCGGACACATCTCCGGCTCGCCCGAGGCCTTGCCTTCGCTAAGAAGCAACCCTGACTAAATCGCCGCACCGACCGACCGAGTCGCAGGGGCATTTAACGCAAAGGTGGCCTGACACCTTTATCCTGACGCACGCCCCCCGGCAGAGCCGAAGTGACCGCCGTCACTTTGCCGCTTCACTGACCGGTCTGACAGAAGGACAGCGCCGCCTGCGCCACTCCGAATGCAGGGCCACTTGACAGAGTGAGGCTGACAGGCAGTCAGGCCTTGTCAAAGACGCCATAGGAAACTCCGCTCCGCCCGACCCAGGGCTCGGACTCGGGCTAAGACCCGGAAGACGGCGAACTCCGCTCCGCCCGACCCAGGGCTCGGACTCGGGCTAAGACCCAGAAGACGGCGAACTCCGCTCCGCCCGACCTAGGGCTCGGACTCGGGCTAAGCCCCGGAAGACGGCGAACTCCGCTCCGCCCGACCCAGGGCTCGGACTCGGGCTAAGCCCCGGAAGACGGCGAACTCCGCTCCGCCCGACCCAGGGCTCGGACTCGGGCTAAGACCCGGAAGACGGCGAACTCCGCTCCGCCCGACCCAGGGCTCGGACTCGGGCTAAGACCCGGAAGACGGCGAACTCCGCTCCGCCCGACCCAGGGCTCGGACTCGGGCTCAGCCCCGGAAGACGGCGAACTCCGCTTCGCCCGACCCAGGGCTCGGACTCGGGCTCAGCCCCGGAAGACGACGAACTCCGCCTCGCCCGACCCAAGGGCTCGGACTCCGCTCTGGCCTCTGCCGAACGACCTCCGCCTCGCCCGACCCAGGGGCTCGGGCTCGGCCTCGGCAACAGAAGACAGACTCGACCCCAGCTTCGGAGGAGCCCCCACGTCGCCCGGCCTCGGACGCGGGCCCGCCACGCCAACAGGGAGCGCCATCATCACCCTACCCCGAGCCGACTCGGGCCACAGAGGACAAGACCGACGTCCCATCTGGCTAGCTCCGCCAGATAGGCAATGATGGTGCCCCGCGTGCCCTGTGACGACGGCGGCTCACAGCTCCCTTACGGAAGCAGGGGGACGTCAGCAAGGACTCGACCGCTCCAACAGCTGTCCCTCCGCCAGGCTCCGTTGCTCCTCCGACAGCCACGACATCCTACCAGCAGGGCGCCAAGATCTCTCCGGCTGCCACATTGGCATGTACTTAGGGCGCTAGCTCTCCCTCCGCTAGACACGTAGCACTCTGCTACACCCCCCATTGTACACCTGGATCCTCTCCTTACGACTATAAAAGGAAGGACCAGGGCCTTCTTAGAGAAGGTTGGCCGCGCGGGGACGAGGACGGGACAGGCGCTCTCTTCGGGCCGCTCGCTTCCCTCACCCGCGTGGACGCTTGTAACCCCCTACTGCAAGCGCACCCGACCTGGGCGTGGAACGAACACGAAGGCTGCGGGACCTCCACCTCTCTCACGCCCGTCTCCGGCCACCTCGCTTCTCCCCCCTTCGCGCTCGCCCACGCGCTCGACCCATCTGGGCTGGGGCACGCGACACACTCACTCGTCGGCTCAGGGACCCCCCGGTCTCAAAACGCCGACACTTATGTTGATGATGTGGTGATCAAAATAGAAAACTCAGAAAACTTCATTGTAGATTTGCAGCTGGTCTTCAACAGCCTGAGGCGATACCGGTGGAAGCTCCATCCAAAAAATGTGTCTTTGGAGTACTAGCAGGGAAGTTGCTCGGATTCATTGTCAGCCACCGAGGAATGGAAGCTAACCCGGAAAAAATCGAGGCTATCATGAGAATGGAAGCACCATGATCACAGAAAAAAGTGCAAAGGCTTACTGGATGCATGGCAGCCTTAAGCAGGTTCATATCAAGACTAGGCGAAAAAGGCTTACCATTCTACAAATTGCTCAAGAAGGTGGACAAGTTCCAGTGGACCGCAGAAGCACAGGAAGCTCTCGATGCATTGAAGAAGTTGTAACGCCCCGAATTTTTGCAGTTGAATTTTTTCTTTTCTTTACTCGCCAAAATTCGGGCGTTACCTTTTCCTTTTCTTTTTCCCCTCGCTAAACCTTGACCTTTTCCAAAGTTCTAGCGGGATTTGGTTTGGAATTCCCGTACGTATAAAAACCCTAAATGCTTTATGTTGTTTGATGCACCATGCCGCCCTTGCATTTCTTTTGATTGCTTTGAAAGCGCAATTGCATTCATGTAGAAAGATCGGATTTCGAAAATGTGGAGAAGATCTTTTTCTTTCTTTTTTCTCCCTCTTTTTTTCTCTCCTCTTTTTCTCTCTTTCCCGCGCCGTGGGCCGACCCCGGCCGGCCCAGGCCCCTGCGCGCCCCCCCCTTGGGCCCAATAGGCCCAACCGCCCCCCCCACCTCCCCTTTTTCCCCCAATTCTTTCTCCCTCCCTCCCATTTTCTCTCATTTTCTCTCCCTCTCCCTAAGCCGCCGCCCCTACCCCTGCCCTAAGCCGCCGCCGCCCCCTGCCCAACCGCCGCCCTCGGCCGCCCCTGCCGCCGGCCGCCCCTCGCCGTCGCGCCCCTCCCCGGTGAGCTCCCCCCTCCCCCTCTCCTCCCTCCCCCATCCCCTCTCCCCTTTCCCCATGGCTGGTTCGGCCGCCTCCCTGCCCGCCCGGTCCGGCCGCCCGCCGCCCAGCCCAGCCGCCATGGCCGGCTCGGCCGCGCCGCCCCCTGCCCCGCCGGTTCGGCCGCCCCACGGCCGGCTCGGCCGCCCCCTGCGCCGCCCCCTGCCCCGCCGGTTCGGCCGCCCCTGCGCTCCGCCGGTTCGGCCGCCCCGCCCTCGCCAGCTCGGCCGCCCCTGCGCGCCCCGCCTAGGGCCGGTTCAACCGCCCTAGGGCCGGTTCAACCGCCCCCCCCCCCCTTTCTGTTTTTTTTTATTTTTTTATTTTATTTTATTTACTTTCTGTGATCATAATTACTGTATTTTAAGTAGGCTAATCACTGTTCATGCTATGAGAAAATAGGAGGTTTAATTTAAAATTCCGTTATGTTATTGATTCACGTAGTTAATTGTTTACCCTGTGCAATGTTGATCAACTAAAAGTGATTAGGTTTCCATCAATATATATAAAAATATGTAACAGAATTCTTTTGTTAAGAACCAATTGTGTCATTAGTGCATAAGATTTAACCCCCCTGCGAGACCTTTCCCGTTTCTTTCTAACCACAACAAATGCGTTATCGAATGTCATACTTGATGCATATTCGCTTTATTTGTTATCTTGTATGGTGTACTGTTCCTTTGTATTAAATATGTGGATGTATGTATGTATGTTTGCGCTCGCATAGAGAACGATCCGGTCGAAGAGCCCGAGGAATTCGCAGGAGAAGCCCCTGAGCAGCAGTCGTTTGGTGGAGGCAAGTGTCCTTTGACCTATCTATGTCCTATTCATTCTTTAACTCACCTCCCGCATTACACATTTATACCTAAGGATTGACTAGCTTTTGTTATCCATGTCCTTGTTTACCTATTTGGGTCGGATTATTACTACTTAGTCTGATGCTATTGCTCAACTCTAATCAATGAACATGATGTGATTATCTATGATACGCTGTTTTCCCGTTCTTCTTTATGATTATACTTGTGGTTTTCAAGGGGACTCGAGCGGTTTCTCGAGTGCCTCTCCGTAAGGACCTGTTCTATGGATGACCGCCCGGGAAAACAGTGCAACCATGAGGGTGGAATGGGGTGCCCTTAGCTGAATAATTGGAGGATCCGGGGTGTAGTTCACTTAGCCGTCGTGCCGTCAATGGGGCTCGGTGTATGCGGCTCGCTCTGCCAAGTTTGGGTTCGCCCCTTGGGGAGGAGTGCGGTGCATTTAGGAAACCTAACGGGTGGCTACAGCCCCGGGGAATCTTTGTAAAGGCTTCGTAGTGAATCCCTGGCCATTCACCTCGGGAGTGAATAAGGGTCTTGCAAGCCCGGGCCAGAGAGGGAATCACGGCTTGTGGGTAAAGTGCACAACCTCTGCAGAGTGTTATGAAACTGATATATCAGCCGTGCTCGCGGTTATGAGCGGCCAAGGGAGCTCCAGAGATTAGTGGTACTTGATCAGAGATATTTTGGTACAGGTGGTTATGAGATTGATGGTTCCGGTTATGATTATGGTGCTGGTAAGTGGTATTCTTTCCGTTTGGAAAGGGTACATCGGGTTAATAACTTGGGTAATGCTAAAACTTGGCTTTCTACTAGTAAATAATAATCTGACCAACTAAAAGCAACCGCTTGACTTATCCCCACATAAAGCTAGTCCACTACAGCCAAACAGGATACTTGCTGAGTATGTTGATGTGTACTCACCCTTGCTCTACACACCAAACCCCCCCCCCCCAGGTTGTCAGCATTGCAACCACTGCTCAGGAGAAGATGAAGCTGTGGAAGGAGACTTCCAGGAGTTCCAAGATTACGACGAGTTCTAGGTGTGGGTTAGCGGCAACCCCCAGTCGGCTGCCTGTGAAGGCCGCGTTATCTACGTTTCTTTTCCGCACTTTGATTTATTGTAAGAACTATATGGACGTCTCAGACGTATGATGTAATCGACTATTTCCCTTATTAATACTATTTTGAGCACTGTGTGATGATGTCCATATTATGTAACTGCTGTGTACGTGAATAACTGATCCTGGCACGTACATGGTTCGCATTCGGTTTGCCTTCAAAAACCGGGTGTGACATAAGTGGTATCAAAGCCGTGCTGACTGTAGGACCGCTAACCTAGAGTAGAATGGTCGTTCTAAGGATTATAGACCTCTGTCTCTTCCTTGACTTTGATATCCCTTCAAAAGTTGGTCCTACTGACCAAACCTATGTTCTACTATATATTATACCTTGCTGAAAATTATGTTTTATTCCAATCCTTCATTTACTTATGATTCATTACTTGCTGGTCATATTAATTCTGTTCTCACCCTTTTGCTTGCGATGTCTTTTGTAGATGGCTCGACTTAGACACACTGCACGAAAGTCAGTCATCCCCTTCTTACCCTCCCGCCTTGCTGAGCGTCCGCTTCGCCGTCCCGTGGCCGGACAGTCCAGCCACTTGGAGAGACTACACCACCGCCTGCGTGAGGAGCAGGAACGTCGACGACAGGAGCAGCAGAGCTCTTCCTTCTCGCTCCACCAGGAGATAGAGTCTGTGAGGAGCTGCTCCCCTGTGCTTCCTCTGGAGCCGCCCCCTGCACCACCACTGGGCGCCCCAGCTTCTGGAGTAGCTGCTGGAGGAGACCCAGACGACGGAGGTGGCGACGACAGCTCGAGCCACGACACCGACTTCTCTGCTAACCCTGAGCCGGAAGGATGGGTTGCTCGACCCATCACTCGCGACGCTGCTCGCGGGTGTCACTTCCATGATGCGCTCGACACCCTGCTACGTCGGGCATTTGACCGGCATACTTGGTCCGTCGAGTATCGCTGTGTGGTCTACCAGCATAGTCGCGGGGTCTACCCGGACCGCTGGGAGGCAACTTGCTTGGTGCGCTGCCCGGAGGACAGTCTCCAGGGTGCAGAGGCCTGTTCAGAGCACTATTCTATCTCTGAGCGGGACTCAGCTGAGGCAGCCATGCAAGATGCTGCACGGCGTGCGCTTTCGCACTACTGCTCGGTTTTCGGTGGGGCAGCTGACGGTCTTGACCTGAAGTATTACCCCCGCCGTTCATCTGGCAGCACAGGAGGCGTGATTGTCTCACCTGTCGGTGAGGGCAATCCTAGGTTGAGCAGCACAGTCAACCTAGCCGCCGTGCTAAACACGGAGCTGGACCATGCACTAGACGAGCTGAGTAGGGCTCGTGCTGAGATCGCCCTGCTGCGGGCTGAGCGCGCGGAACGTCGTTTTCTGGACGGTGGTTCCCCCGCTCCCGTTGGGACTCAGCACCCGTACCGCTCACCTCAGCGTGGACACCAGTCTTATGGCAATCCCGCCTGCAAGACCAAGATAAATCTAGAACCATAGATCGTTAGAGTTGGATCTTGTAATTAATACGAAATAAATATATACATGGAAGCTTTAGTCTTAGCGTTAGTCTCGGTCTTAGTTAGTTTTAGTTAGACAGGGTAGTTTGCTATATCCTGTGCATTTATGTTTGTCATGATGAACTATGTTTGGTTTGGATCTTTGTAATGATTGTCACCAGAGTGTGGGTATCCCCTGCATTTTGGTTTACATACTATGTCAATAAAGTTAGTTATATAGTTGGGAAACCCATTATTCTCCTTTCCTCTTTATCTGAGAAGCTGTGTGGTCTGTGTTGGAGATCAGTGAAGATGCTCATCTGTTCAGTGCTGTTGGAGAATTCTATACTCTTTTCTTATGCTGCAAGCTTTGCCAGATCAGTTCTGATGTGTGGTTGCGTTCTGCAGATGTCAGAGAACAGGCGTAGAGGAGGAAGGCGTGCTCAGCAGGAGCGAGCCGCTCCGCAGGATGAGGTGCCCCAGCAGCAGCACCTGCCGCCCCCGCCCCCGATGTCGATTGAGCAGATGTTTCTGATGCAGACTCAGGCAGTTCAGGCCATCGGTCAGACTCTGGCCGCCATTCAGCAGCAGCAGCAGCAGCAACAGCAGCAAGCACCACCTCAGCCTCAGATGCCTCAGATGCCTAGAGATAAGCGTGCTGAATTCATGAGAGGTCATCCACCAACGTTTGCTCACTCTTCTGACCCCATGGATGCTGAAGATTGGCTGCGCACTGTGGAGCGGGAGTTGCATACCGCTCAGTGCGATGACAGGGAGAAAGTCTTGTATGGTCCCCGTCTGTTGAGAGGAGCAGCCCAGTCATGGTGGGAGTCTTACCTCGCCACCCATGCCAACCCCGACACCATCACCTGGGAAGAATTCAGAAGTAGCTTTCGTCAGTACCATGTGCCTGCAGGTCTGATGACAGTGAAGAAGGAGGAGTTCCTGGCCCTTAAGCAAGGGTCATCGTCTGTCAGTGAGTATCGAGACAGGTTTCTGCAATTGTCTCGCTATGCTCCTGAAGATGTCAACACCGACGCCAAGCGACAGTACCGTTTTCTGAGAGGCTTGGTTGACCCTCTGCAGTATCAGCTGATGAACCACACCTTCCCGACATTCCAGCACCTGATTGACAGAGCAATCATGACAGAAAGGAAGCGCAAGGAGATGGAAGATCGTAAGCGCAAGATCAGTGGACCCCAGCCTGGAAGCAGCAGCCGTCCCCGTTTCTCAGGCAATCAACCTCAGCAGTTCAGGCAGAACCAGCGTCCACCTCAGCAGCATCAGCAGCGTCAGCAGTATCAGCAGTTCCAAAGGCAGTACCCTCAGAATCAGTACCAGAACCGTCAGAGCAATCAGTCAGGAGGTCAGTTTCAGAAGCAGAATCAGCAAGCACCTCGTCTTCCTGCCCCAGCAAATCAGCAGAACAGTCAGGCAGCACCAGCTCAAGTTGGAAACAGGGCATGTTTCCACTGTGGAGAGCAAGGCCACTGGGTGATGCAATGTCCGAAGAAGGCAGCCCAGCAGCAGTCAGGCCCCAATGCCCCAGCAAAGCAGAACGTGTCTCAGCTTGGAGCAGGCAATCGCTCTCAGCCGCGCTACAATCATGGAAGGCTGAACCACTTGGAAGCTGAAGCAGTTCAGGAGACCCCCGGCATGACAGTAGGTATGTTCCCAGTCGACTCCCATATTGCAGAAGTGTTATTTGATACTGGAGCAACGCATTCTTTCGTTACTGCATCATGGGTAGAAGCACATAATCTTCCAATTACTACCATGTCAACCCCTATTCAAATTGACTCAGCCGGTGGTAGAATTCGAGCTGATAGCATTTGTTTAAATGTAAGTGTGGAAATAAGGGGGATAGCGTTTCCCGCCAACCTTATAGTAATGGGTACTCAGGGAATAGATGTCATCCTAGGGATGAATTGGCTAGATAAGTATCAGGCAGTTATCAGTTGTGATAAAAGGACAATCAAGTTGGTGTCCCCACTAGGAGAGGAAGTGGTGACCGAGTTAGTCCCGCCTGAGCCAAAGAAAGGAAGTTGTTATCAGATGGCTGTCGATAGCAGTGAAGCAGATCCAATTGAGAGTATCAAGGTTGTGTCTGAATTCCCAGATGTGTTTCCAAAGGATTTACCGGGTATGCCACCAGATTCTGGGCAAGGGATACTTGTTCTTGATCGTGACCTCATTCAAAGCTCGATAATCGATGCACATCCTCTTAGTGCCATCTTTCTTCTCCACAAACAAGACAGGGGCGGCCCAAGGCGAGGTGCTTGGCCGGATGTAACCTTTCTCTGACAGCTCATCAATCTGCTTCTTAAGTTCATCCAACTCTGGTCCAGATATTCTGTAAGCTCTCTTGAAGATAGGGGCGGTTCCAGGAAGAAGCTCTATAGCAAATTCAACTTTCCGCTCTGGTGGCATACCCGGTAAATCCTTTGGAAACACATCTGGGAATTCAGACACAACCTTGATACTCTCAATTGGATCTGCTTCACTGCTATCGACAGCCATCTGATAACAACTTCCTTTCTTTGGCTCAGGCGGGACTAACTCGGTCACCACTTCCTCTCCTAGTGGGGACACCAACTTGATTGTCCTTTTATCACAACTGATAACTGCCTGATACTTATCTAGCCAATTCATCCCTAGGATGACATCTATTCCCTGAGTACCCATTACTATAAGGTTGGCGGGAAACGCTATCCCCCTTATTTCCACACTTACATTTAAACAAATGCTATCAGCTCGAATTCTACCACCGGCTGAGTCAATTTGAATAGGGGTTGACATGGTAGTAATTGGAAGATTATGTGCTTCTACCCATG
Organism: Zea mays; assembly: GCF_902167145.1. Lineage (NCBI taxonomy): Eukaryota > Viridiplantae > Streptophyta > Magnoliopsida > Poales > Poaceae > Zea > Zea mays. Next base: position 151,830,201 of record NC_050103.1, read on the forward strand.
ATGCAGTAACGAAAGAATGCGTTGCTCCAGTATCAAATAACACTTCTGCAATATGGGAGTCGACTGGGAACATACCTACTGTCATGCCGGGGGTCTCCTGAACTGCTTCAGCTTCCAAGTGGTTCAGCCTTCCATGATTGTAGCGCGGCTGAGAGCGATTGCCTGCTCCAGGCTGAGACACGTTCTGCTTTGCTGGGGCATTGGGGCCTGACTGCTGCTGGGCTGCCTTCTTCGGACATTGCATCACCCAGTGGCCTTGCTCTCCACAGTGGAAACATGCCCTGTTTCCAACTTGAGCTGGTGCTGCCTGACTGTTCTGCTGATTTGCTGGGGCAGGAAGACGGCTGAATGGCGGCCAGAGTCTGACCGATGGCCTGAACTGCCTGAGTCTGCATCAGAAACATCTGCTCAATCGACATCGGGGGCGGGGGCGGCAGGTGCTGCTGCTGGGGCACCTCATCCTGCGGAGCGGCTCGCTCCTGCTGAGCACGCCTTCCTCCTCTACGCCTGTTCTCTGACATCTGCAGAACGCAACCACACATCAGAACTGATCTGGCAAAGCTTGCAGCATAAGAAAAGAGTATAGAATTCTCCAACAGCACTGAACAGATGAGCATCTTCACTGATCTCCAACACAGACCACACAGCTTCTCAGATAAAGAGGAAAGGAGAATAATGGGTTTCCCAACTATATAACTAACTTTATTGACATAGTATGTAAACCAAAATGCAGGGGATACCCACACTCTGGTGACAATCATTACAAAGATCCAAACCAAACATAGTTCATCATGACAAACATAAATGCACAGGATATAGCAAACTACCCTGTCTAACTAAAACTAACTAAGACCGAGACTAACGCTAAGACTAAAGCTTCCATGTATATATTTATTTCGTATTAATTACAAGATCCAACTCTAACGATCTATGGTTCTAGATTTATCTTGGTCTTGCAGGCGGGATTGCCATAAGACTGGTGTCCACGCTGAGGTGAGCGGTACGGGTGCTGAGTCCCAACGGGAGCGGGGGAACCACCGTCCAGAAAACGACGTTCCGCGCGCTCAGCCCGCAGCAGGGCGATCTCAGCACGAGCCCTACTCAGCTCGTCTAGTGCATGGTCCAGCTCCGTGTTTAGCACGGCGGCTAGGTTGACTGTGCTGCTCAACCTAGGATTGCCCTCACCGACAGGTGAGACAATCACGCCTCCTGTGCTGCCAGATGAACGGCGGGGGTAATACTTCAGGTCAAGACCGTCAGCTGCCCCACCGAAAACCGAGCAGTAGTGCGAAAGCGCACGCCGTGCAGCATCTTGCATGGCTGCCTCAGCTGAGTCCCGCTCAGAGATAGAATAGTGCTCTGAACAGGCCTCTGCACCCTGGAGACTGTCCTCCGGGCAGCGCACCAAGCAAGTTGCCTCCCAGCGGTCCGGGTAGACCCCGCGACTATGCTGGTAGACCACACAGCGATACTCGACGGACCAAGTATGCCGGTCAAATGCCCGACGTAGCAGGGTGTCGAGCGCATCATGGAAGTGACACCCGCGAGCAGCGTCGCGAGTGATGGGTCGAGCAACCCATCCTTCCGGCTCAGGGTTAGCAGAGAAGTCGGTGTCGTGGCTCGAGCTGTCGTCGCCACCTCCGTCGTCTGGGTCTCCTCCAGCAGCTACTCCAGAAGCTGGGGCGCCCAGTGGTGGTGCAGGGGGCGGCTCCAGAGGAAGCACAGGGGAGCAGCTCCTCACAGACTCTATCTCCTGGTGGAGCGAGAAGGAAGAGCTCTGCTGCTCCTGTCGTCGACGTTCCTGCTCCTCACGCAGGCGGTGGTGTAGTCTCTCCAAGTGGCTGGACTGTCCGGCCACGGGACGGCGAAGCGGACGCTCAGCAAGGCGGGAGGGTAAGAAGGGGATGACTGACTTTCGTGCAGTGTGTCTAAGTCGAGCCATCTACAAAAGACATCGCAAGCAAAAGGGTGAGAACAGAATTAATATGACCAGCAAGTAATGAATCATAAGTAAATGAAGGATTGGAATAAAACATAATTTTCAGCAAGGTATAATATATAGTAGAACATAGGTTTGGTCAGTAGGACCAACTTTTGAAGGGATATCAAAGTCAAGGAAGAGACAGAGGTCTATAATCCTTAGAACGACCATTCTACTCTAGGTTAGCGGTCCTACAGTCAACCTGGCTTTGATACCACTTATGTCACACCCGGTTTTTGAAGGCAAACCGAATGCGAACCATGTACGTGCCAGGATCAGTTATTCACGTACACAGCAGTTACATAATATGGACATCATCACACAGTGCTCAAAATAGTATTAATAAGGGAAATAGTCGATTACATCATACGTCTGAGACGTCCATATAGTTCTTACAATAAATCAAAGTGCGGAAAAGAAACGTAGATAACGCGGCCTTCACAGGCAGCCGACTGGGGGTTGCCGCTAACCCACACCTAGAACTCGTCGTAATCTTGGAACTCCTGGAAGTCTCCTTCCACAGCTTCATCTTCTCCTGAGCAGTGGTTGCAATGCTGACAACCTGGGGGGGGGGGTTTGGTGTGTAGAGCAAGGGTGAGTACACATCAACATACTCAGCAAGTATCCTGTTTGGCTGTAGTGGACTAGCTTTATGTGGGGATAAGTCAAGCGGTTGCTTTTAGTTGGTCAGATTATTATTTACTAGTAGAAAGCCAAGTTTTAGCATTACCCAAGTTATTAACCCGATGTACCCTTTCCAAACGGAAAGAATACCACTTACCAGCACCATAATCATAACCGGAACCATCAATCTCATAACCACCTGTACCAAAATATCTCTGATCAAGTACCACTAATCTCTGGAGCTCCCTTGGCCGCTCATAACCGCGAGCACGGCTGATATATCAGTTTCATAACACTCTGCAGAGGTTGTGCACTTTACCCACAAGCCGTGATTCCCTCTCTGGCCCGGGCTTGCAAGACCCTTATTCACTCCCGAGGTGAATGGCCAGGGATTCACTACGAAGCCTTTACAAAGATTCCCCGGGGCTGTAGCCACCCGTTAGGTTTCCTAAATGCACCGCACTCCTCCCCAAGGGGCGAACCCAAACTTGGCAGAGCGAGCCGCATACACCGAGCCCCATTGACGGCACGACGGCTAAGTGAACTACACCCCGGATCCTCCAATTATTCAGCTAAGGGCACCCCATTCCACCCTCATGGTTGCACTGTTTTCCCGGGCGGTCATCCATAGAACAGGTCCTTACGGAGAGGCACTCGAGAAACCGCTCGAGTAGAGAGCTTACAGAATATCTGGACCAGAGTTGGATGAACTTAAGAAGCAGATTGATGAGCTGTCAGAGAAAGGTTACATCCGGCCAAGCACCTCGCCTTGGGCCGCCCCTGTCTTGTTTGTGGAGAAGAAAGATGGCACTAAGAGGATGTGCATCGATTATCGAGCTTTGAATGAGGTCACGATCAAGAACAAGTATCCCTTGCCCAGAATAGAAGATCTGTTCGACCAGTTGAGAGGAGCCAGTGTGTTCTCCAAGATCGATCTGAGGTCAGGTTATCATCAGCTCAGGATCCGACCTTCGGACATTCCGAAGACGGCATTCATTACCAAGTATGGTTTATATGAGTTCACAGTGATGTCTTTTGGTTTGACCAATGCGCCAGCATTCTTTATGAACTTGATGAACAGTGTATTCATGGATTACCTTGATAAGTTTGTGGTGGTATTCATTGATGATATTCTGGTTTATTCTCAAAGTGAAGAAGAGCATGCAGACCATTTGAGGATGGTATTGCAGAGATTGCGAGAGCACCAGTTGTATGCGAAGTTGAGCAAGTGTGAGTTCTGGATCAGTGAAGTCCTGTTCTTGGGTCACGTAATCAACAAAGAAGGATTGGCTGTGGATCCGAAGAAAGTGGCAGACATTTTGAACTGGAAAGCGCCAACGGATGCTAGAGGAATCAAGAGCTTCATTGGAATGGCCGGATATTATCGGCGATTCATTGAAGGGTTTTCGAAGATTGCGAAACCAATGACAGCGTTGCTAGGCAACAAAGTTGAGTTCAAGTGGACCCAGAAATGCCAAGAGGCCTTTGAAGCGCTGAAAGAGAAGTTGACAACAGCGCCTGTCCTAGTCTTGCCTGATGTGCACAAGCCCTTCTCGGTGTATTGCGATGCTTGTTACACAGGTTTGGGATGTGTGTTGATGCAAGAGGGAAGAGTTGTGGCTTACTCGTCCCGACAGCTGAAGGTTCATGAGAAGAACTACCCAATCCATGATCTAGAGTTGGCAGCAGTGGTTCACGCACTGAAGACATGGAGGCACTATCTGTATGGACAGAAATGCGATGTTTACACAGACCACAAGAGTCTGAAGTACATATTCACTCAGTCAGAATTGAACATGAGGCAACGAAGATGGTTAGAATTGATCAAAGACTATGAGTTGGAGATTCGTTACCATCCCGGCAAAGCAAACGTAGTGGCAGATGCTTTGAGCAGAAAGAGTCAAGTCAATCTGATGGCTAAGTACCCGGAGCTCTTTGCTAGCCAGCCCTGAATCTCGAGGGCGAGATTCTTTTAAGGGGGATAGGTTTGTAACGCCCCGAATTTTTGCAGTTGAATTTTTTCTTTTCTTTACTCGCCAAAATTCGGGCGTTACCTTTTCCTTTTCTTTTTCCCCTCGCTAAACCTTGACCTTTTCCAAAGTTCTAGCGGGATTTGGTTTGGAATTCCCGTACGTATAAAAACCCTAAATGCTTTATGTTGTTTGATGCACCATGCCGCCCTTGCATTTCTTTTGATTGCTTTGAAAGCGCAATTGCATTCATGTAGAAAGATCGGATTTCGAAAATGTGGAGAAGATCTTTTTCTTTCTTTTTTCTCCCTCTTTTTTTCTCTCCTCTTTTTCTCTCTTTCCCGCGCCGTGGGCCGACCCCGGCCGGCCCAGGCCCCTGCGCGCCCCCCCCTTGGGCCCAATAGGCCCAACCGCCCCCCCCACCTCCCCTTTTTCCCCCAATTCTTTCTCCCTCCCTCCCATTTTCTCTCATTTTCTCTCCCTCTCCCTAAGCCGCCGCCCCTACCCCTGCCCTAAGCCGCCGCCGCCCCCTGCCCAACCGCCGCCCTCGGCCGCCCCTGCCGCCGGCCGCCCCTCGCCGTCGCGCCCCTCCCCGGTGAGCTCCCCCCTCCCCCTCTCCTCCCTCCCCCATCCCCTCTCCCCTTTCCCCATGGCTGGTTCGGCCGCCTCCCTGCCCGCCCGGTCCGGCCGCCCGCCGCCCAGCCCAGCCGCCATGGCCGGCTCGGCCGCGCCGCCCCCTGCCCCGCCGGTTCGGCCGCCCCACGGCCGGCTCGGCCGCCCCCTGCGCCGCCCCCTGCCCCGCCGGTTCGGCCGCCCCTGCGCTCCGCCGGTTCGGCCGCCCCGCCCTCGCCAGCTCGGCCGCCCCTGCGCGCCCCGCCTAGGGCCGGTTCAACCGCCCTAGGGCCGGTTCAACCGCCCCCCCCCTTTCTGTTTTTTTTTATTTTTTTTATTTTATTTTATTTACTTTCTGTGATCATAATTACTGTATTTTAAGTAGGCTAATCACTGTTCATGCTATGAGAAAATAGGAGGTTTAATTTAAAATTCCGTTATGTTATTGATTCACGTAGTTAATTGTTTACCCTGTGCAATGTTGATCAACTAAAAGTGATTAGGTTTCCATCAATATATATAAAAATATGTAACAGAATTCTTTTGTTAAGAACCAATTGTGTCATTAGTGCATAAGATTTAACCCCCCTGCGAGACCTTTCCCGTTTCTTTCTAACCACAACAAATGCGTTATCGAATGTCATACTTGATGCATATTCGCTTTATTTGTTATCTTGTATGGTGTACTGTTCCTTTGTATTAAATATGTGGATGTATGTATGTATGTTTGCGCTCGCATAGAGAACGATCCGGTCGAAGAGCCCGAGGAATTCGCAGGAGAAGCCCCTGAGCAGCAGTCGTTTGGTGGAGGCAAGTGTCCTTTGACCTATCTATGTCCTATTCATTCTTTAACTCACCTCCCGCATTACACATTTATACCTAAGGATTGACTAGCTTTTGTTATCCATGTCCTTGTTTACCTATTTGGGTCGGATTATTACTACTTAGTCTGATGCTATTGCTCAACTCTAATCAATGAACATGATGTGATTATCTATGATACGCTGTTTTCCCGTTCTTCTTTATGATTATACTTGTGGTTTTCAAGGGGACTCGAGCGGTTTCTCGAGTGCCTCTCCGTAAGGACCTGTTCTATGGATGACCGCCCGGGAAAACAGTGCAACCATGAGGGTGGAATGGGGTGCCCTTAGCTGAATAATTGGAGGATCCGGGGTGTAGTTCACTTAGCCGTCGTGCCGTCAATGGGGCTCGGTGTATGCGGCTCGCTCTGCCAAGTTTGGGTTCGCCCCTTGGGGAGGAGTGCGGTGCATTTAGGAAACCTAACGGGTGGCTACAGCCCCGGGGAATCTTTGTAAAGGCTTCGTAGTGAATCCCTGGCCATTCACCTCGGGAGTGAATAAGGGTCTTGCAAGCCCGGGCCAGAGAGGGAATCACGGCTTGTGGGTAAAGTGCACAACCTCTGCAGAGTGTTATGAAACTGATATATCAGCCGTGCTCGCGGTTATGAGCGGCCAAGGGAGCTCCAGAGATTAGTGGTACTTGATCAGAGATATTTTGGTACAGGTGGTTATGAGATTGATGGTTCCGGTTATGATTATGGTGCTGGTAAGTGGTATTCTTTCCGTTTGGAAAGGGTACATCGGGTTAATAACTTGGGTAATGCTAAAACTTGGCTTTCTACTAGTAAATAATAATCTGACCAACTAAAAGCAACCGCTTGACTTATCCCCACATAAAGCTAGTCCACTACAGCCAAACAGGATACTTGCTGAGTATGTTGATGTGTACTCACCCTTGCTCTACACACCAAACCCCCCCCCCCAGGTTGTCAGCATTGCAACCACTGCTCAGGAGAAGATGAAGCTGTGGAAGGAGACTTCCAGGAGTTCCAAGATTACGACGAGTTCTAGGTGTGGGTTAGCGGCAACCCCCAGTCGGCTGCCTGTGAAGGCCGCGTTATCTACGTTTCTTTTCCGCACTTTGATTTATTGTAAGAACTATATGGACGTCTCAGACGTATGATGTAATCGACTATTTCCCTTATTAATACTATTTTGAGCACTGTGTGATGATGTCCATATTATGTAACTGCTGTGTACGTGAATAACTGATCCTGGCACGTACATGGTTCGCATTCGGTTTGCCTTCAAAAACCGGGTGTGACAGAAGTTCTTGACCACACCACCAGTACTGAAGCCGCTACGCCGAGCCACGCCATATCAGCCGGCAGAAGTTCTTTTGTTATACATCTCCTGCATGACTCATGTGGTGAGCACCGCGTTGGTAGTCGAGCGGGCAGAAGAAGGACACACATATCCAGTACAGCATCCGGTCTACTTCATCAGTGAATTTCTGGGACCCTCTAAAAAGAAGTATCCTCAAGTTCAAAAACTATTGTACGCAGTACTTCTAACTGCTCTCAAACTCCGTCACTACTTTGATGACCACAAAGTCATAGTAGTCACCAGGTTTCCAATAGGAGATATTCTTCACAACAAAGAAGCCATCGGAAGAATAGCCAAGTGGGACTGCGAGCTGGGAGCTCACGACATAGAGTTTCGGCCTCGCCCAGCAATAAAGACTGGAGCACTGGTTGACTTCGTATCAGAGTGGACCGAGCAACAAGTTCCTGACAACCCGGAGGCTACTGAAGTATGGCGAATGTATTTCGATGGCTCGCTGAAACTGCAGGGAGCAGGCGCAGAAATTCTCTTCATTGCCCCTGGAGGTGAACAACTCAAGTACGCTCTTCAGCTATTATTCCCAGCATCAAATAATGCAGCAGAATATGAGGCTCTGATCCATGGGTTGAACATCGCCATATCACTAGGCATTAAGAGGATGATGGTATACGGAGATTCACTAGTGGTCATAAGTCAGATAAATAAAGATTGAGATTGCTCGACTGATTCCATGGGCAAATATTGTACGGTCGTCCGAAAATTGGAAGACAAATTCGAAGGTTTGGAATTCCATCACGTGCAAAGAGATCGCAACACAGCGGCAGATGCGTTGTCGAAGCTAGGATCTAGTCGGGCCCAGGCCCCACCCGGAGTCTTTGTCCAAGAAGTGTCACGCCCAAGTATTTCCTCAGATCAGGCGGAAGAGTGCAACACTTTGAGCCAGCCAGAGTCGGACCCTAATGACTGGAGAGGACCTATCATCAGGTACATAAGGAATGAAGAAAAACCGGATGATAAGGCTGCAGCAGAACGCATCGCGAAACAGTCGGCCCACTACACCCTCATAGGGGGCGCACTGTATAGACGAGGTGCGACAGGAGTCCTCATGAAATGCGTCTCCTCGGTTACTGGGAAACAACTATTGGACGAGATCCACTCCAGACAGTGTGGAATACACGCAGCATCCTGGACTCTGGTCGGGAAAGTTTTCAGGTCTGGTTTCTATTGGCCAACGGCAAAGAGTGACGCAGTCAATTTAGTCCAGAGAAGTGAAGCTTGCCAATTCTTGTCAAAGCAACAACATTTACCAGCACAGCAACTGCAAACCATACCTATAACATGGCCATTTGCGTGCTGGGGATTGGACATGATTGGACCCTTCAAGAAAGCTCAGGGAGGCTATACTCACGTATTGGTCGCCATCGACAAATTCACCATATGAATAGAGTACAAACCCATTACTTCTTTAACTTCAACTAAGGCAGTAGAATTCATACAAGACATAATATTCAGGTTTGGTATACCGAATAGCTTCATAACTGACCTGGGATCCAACTTCACTAGCTCTGAAATCTTTGATTTCTGCAAACAACGGAGTATCCAGATCAAGTATGCATAAGTAGCACACCCAAGAGCTAATGGTCAGGTGGAAAGGGCTAATGGAATGATACTGGAAGAACTCAGGAAGAAAGTATTCGACAAGAATGAAAAGTTCACAGGAAAGTGGATCAAAAAGTTACCTTATGTGGTTTGGAGCATAAGAACTCAACCCAGTCGAGCCCTGCATGGAAACACCCCCTTCTTCATGGTCTATGGTTCGGAGGCAGTGCTACCTGCCGACCTCAGGTTTGGGGCACCAAGGCTGGTCTTCAAAAGCATAGCTGAAGCAGAAGCTACCAGTCTAGAGGATATTGATGTGCTAGAGGAAGAGCGATTGAACACAGTAATTCAGTTAGCCAGATACCAGCAGACCTTGAGGCGCTATCATGATAAGGCTATACGACATCGATCCTTTGTAGTGGGAGACTTAGTCCTTCGCCGAATTCTAACGGGGGACGGACGACACAAATTGTCACCACTATGGGAAGGGCCATTCATGGTATCAGAGGTCACTCGGCCAGGATCATATCGGTTTACTCAAATGGATAGCACAGAAGTGGAGAATTCATGGAATATAGAGCATCTTAGGAAGTTTTACCCTTAGCAAGACCTCAAAAGCTATCAGAGCAATGTTGTACTCTGTAATTGGAGAATATGTCATCCATAAAAGATTTCATTCTCAAAGGCATTCAAACTGTTGGTTATCAATTGACTTCGATTTGATTAGACTTGGAATCAACACACTTAGTCGATTTAGGGTGACCACTATACCCTACTAACGGAGCAATCGGCTTAAGTCGGCGACGACTTAAGACGGTGCAACATGCTCGCGCTTACTTGACTGAGGGTGACCACTATACCCTACTAATGGAGCAATCGGCTTAAGTCGGCGACGACTTAAGACGGTGCAACATGCTCGCGCTTACTCGACTTAGGGTGACCACTATACCCTACTAACGGAGCAATCGGCTTAAGTCAGCGACGACTTAAGACGGTGCAACATGCTCGCACTTACTCGATTTAGGGTGACCACTATACCCTACTAATGGAGCAATCGGCTTAAGTCGGTGACGACTTAAGACGGTGCAACATGCTCGCGCTTACTCGACTTAGGGTGACCACTATACCCTACTAACGGAGCAATCGGCTTAAGTCGGCGACAACTTAAGACGGTGCAACATGCTCACACCTACTCATCTTAGGGCGATCACTATGCCTTACCAGCCAAGCGATTGACATAAGTCAGGAAAAAACTCCAAAACCAGCACGCCGCATTTACTTCCGCAATTGTTCAGGATAACTGTTACCTCCTGACAACAGAAACAAAATATTATAGTTTTCAGCACCAAGGACACATTCTAGTGCCCTATCCACCGAATATTCGAACACAATGATCACACGCACATAGAATTCACAAGTACATTCTGTGTCTCTTAGAATGTCACTACATCGGAACGTCTCTATTTGGCAATATCTTTCGCAGGAGCAATCGAGGAAGAAGGTCGACTTGAGGCATCAGGCGCAGCCTTAACGTCGGCAACAATGTCATCAGGAACCACTACGTCGGGCCTCCTCATCAAGATCTGCCCCGCGCGAATGGCTTTATCCATAGCCTTGTCGCGCTGAGCCTTCAGAATGGCGCAGTTGTCCTCTGAAACTTTGGTAGCCAGTCGAGCGGCCTCTAGCTCCTGGGCGACTAACTTCTTGGAGGCACGCAGATCTTTGATGATGGAATCCTTACTTGACACCAACTGTCTAAGCCGTAGGACCTCATCCTGGGACACTTGCAGCTCGCGACGATGATGATCCAGATCTGACATAGCAAAGCGATGGCTCCTCTCCAAGATGGTTAAGGAATTGCTGGCATCACGATATAATCTGTCCAGATTATCACGAGAAGCTACAAGCGCTCGTTTCTCCTCCTACAGACAAGAATCAACTTTCAGCATCCAGTAAACAGTAAGCACGATAGAGCCAATTAAGGAAGTTTACCTCATGAGCTGCCCTTTCGGAGTTAAACTGAGCATTGAGAGAAAAATTCAAAGAATGTGCATCGTCCAGAGAAGCAGAAACCCGAGCCAGGTCGGTCTGACCTTGAGAATACTTCTCTTCAAGATTAGAGTACCATCGGGTTGAGTCGGCTTGATGTTGAAGATGTTTTTCCTCAAGCTCAGATCACCGCCAAGCCACATCTGACAAGGCAGTTGAAGAAGGATACACGGTTAGAAACAAGTTGATCAATCAGCCAAGGAAGAAACAAAGTTATTAACCAGCATTTGACACCTTCAAGTCAGCTATCTGTTTCTGAAGCAGCAATGGGTTCCACTGCGTCAGAGACAAAGCCCCTTGTGTGATAGTGGCACCATGTGATCTCAACTGAGCAGACATTCCGTCAACCAAAGCCTGTGATAGAAGACAAATGAGTATAGGGAAGATAATTTACCAGGAGGAACGATAGAACGCAAGAGCTAAGTTACCTGAAGATTGGAGAGGAATGATGGTAACCCCAAGTCAGGAGGAGCTGCGTCGTAGCTCGACGAAGGAAGATCAACCGGAACAATTTGAAGAACATTATCAGGGGTTGGCTCAGCCTCGCCAGCGGATATTAGAATTCTTGCATCTGGCTCACCGACCTCCAAGGCGACTTGTTTGCTCGAAGTCAAAGAAGCATGCATCGCCATCACCCCATCAGATCATGGTGGAGACGACCCGACATGGACATCCATGGAGGTATGGGAAGGAGAGCTCACTTGGACACCCTCGGGGGCTGGGTCGCAGCTCGCGCTACCCACCAGAGCCGGATCACTACCAGCGACACCCTCGGGGACTAGGTAACTGCCAGCACCACCCTCGGGGGCTGGGTTTTCTGCAATAGCCACCTCTAAGGCTGAAGGATCCTCAGTCACCTCCATGTGAGTCGGACAATCCTGACCAACGTCTTGACATCGAAGACTGCCTTCCAAAGTCGACGATGCACGATACACTGCTCAGGATACCTCTAATCCCATGTCTGGAATTTCAGAACAAACATCCATCATGTCGTCAGCAGTCGACTCCGATAGCATATCCTCAGGAACGACATCTTCAAGGGCCTTATCAAAATCCGTTATTGACAGTTCTTGAAGGCTGACAAGAGCGGACAGAGCTGGAGAAGGAATATCACTATCTCCCTTACTACCTCTATAATGCCGACTATTCTTATGAATCAGTGGGACTTCTTCTTCCTCTTCTTCGTACTTATCAAAAATATGGACAACAGTCGGTGCACAGTCACACCCATTGGGATCAACTTTAGCACGGTTACACCCATTGGGATCAACTTCAGCACGGTTACACCCATTGGGATCAACTTCAGCACGGTTACACCCACTGGGATCAACTTCAACATGGATGCCACCATTGGGATCAACCTCAGAAAGGACCTCCGCTGACACTTCATCGCAAATCGGAGTAGAAGGATCAGCATCCTGGTCCAAGCATGACAGTCGCCGAAGCCTCTTCTTCTTCTTCTTTTCCTCAACAGGCGCATTCGGATGGCTAGCTTGCTTGGCGAGGACGCTTCGGACGGGTACCCTCAATCTCTTGTCCAACCGTGATAGCCATCGGTTCAGCATGGGTCGAGTCAGAAGATTCTCCAGCCAACATACTGAGTACATCATCTATTTCTGCATCATCTGGACTTGCTGGCATCTCAAAGTGAATCTGTCTCTCATCATTGGGAAGATCACGAAGGGGAGCAACCAGAGCCTCAATGTCCTTGGTAGAGGGTCGCACTCTAAGACCCAGACCACCATCACTAGTAGGAGGGTTGGACACGAAATTGAAAAATGACCTATGAGGTGGCAGATTTCAAGCAGAATAGGCAACATGAGCACCAACATTTGATATCTTGTCCCTCAGGATCATGTCTAGTCGGCTCACCAGATCCTCAGTAGGAATTTTCTTGTTGGTGACCCGGGTAGAGTCAGTAATACCACTGTACAAGTAAGCTGGATGCGCCCTGTCTTTCAAAGGCTAAATATTCTTGAAAACAAAGTCAGCAACCACAGCTTCGGTAGTCAGACCTCTCTCCTTCAACAGACAGATCTCAGCAAGCAGAACTCTAGCCTCTGTTACCTCCAAGGAAGTTGGAGACTCAACCCAGCTCGAAGTACGTACATCCGGCTGTCTCCCCGACCGAGGGGGAGGGACTTGCAGTGGTTTTCCACAATAAACCACTAAAGGCGCCACCCTTTAATGCTATCCTTAAGAGGAATATCGAGGTATTCTGTCTTCCTCCCACGACGCATATCCAAACTTGCACCACCAACGAGCTGGTGCTACCCCCAGCCATCCCAGGCCGACAATGATACAATTACTTCCAGAGTCTGAAATGAGGAAGAATTCCGAGGTAGGCCTCACACAGATGCACAAAGATAGAAATTTGCAAGATGGAATTGGGATTCAGATGGGTCAAGTTTAGATTGTAAAAATCAAGGAGACCGCGGAAGAAGGGAGAAACGGGAGGAGCAAGGCCACGGATGAGAAAAAGGAACATAGACGACAGACTCATGGGTATCTTCTGTCAGAACAGTGACCCCACGACAAATCCGCCAAGAGCAGAGCTCTTTTGGAGGAACAACTCCAACATCAACAAGGCGGAGGAGATTTGATTCCGAGACAACAGACATGTGGTTACCTGCGAACGGCAACTGGCTGTTGGGATCGATGGGAGGAATGACTGCCGCAGCAGAACTCTGATTCTTCCGCTTGGGCGCCATCACAATCTCGCCGACGGATTGAACAAAGGCGAAATCTTATGGAAGCAGAGGAGTGGTTCGAGGCGGAAATATGAAGTTAGGGCTCAGAACTCAAAAGCGCACGTCAGTATGAGTATAAATGAGGTTTTCCCGAGTTGGGCACCATTTCTAAAAAGTGTCAAGTCATCACTCGGGAAAGCGAGACTTCCGACATAACTCGACCGTTACCTCTAAAACACCGACAACATCAAGCACCACTCGGTTGTTACCTCTAAAACGCTGGCAGTGTCAGCCACAACTCGGTTGTTATCTCTAAAACGCTGACAGTGTCTGTCATAACTCGGCTGTTACCTCTAAAACACCGGCAACATCAAGCACCAATCGGTTGTTATCTCTAAAACACCGACAGTATTTGTCATAACTCGGCTGTTACCTCCAAAACGCTGGCAGAACCAAACATGACTCAGTAGTTACCAGTTATCACCTGGTAATTATTTCTAATAACGTCAGCAGCGTTAGGCACAAAGACAAACTATCAATCGACTATAAAGAAAGAACGGCGGAAAAGCAAGAGATTGCCCGGAATACCTGAAATTTCTTCAATACATAGAGGAGGGAAGTTTTTCACAAACTTAAAGACTAACTCATTATGAGTCAGCCTTTTCTCCCTTTTTCACTACATTACATTACTACATTACTCACACTACACTATACTACTAACTACTACTACATTATTCTGCTGCTACTACTACTGCTACTACTAATTATCTATACTAATATTTAAGTCAGTGGTGCTTTGCCACTGGCCTTGCTGCTGCCGCCGCTGCCCTTGCCGCCGTCGCCTTTGCCGCCCTTGCCGTCGTCGTCACCGCCATCACCGTCGTCGCCCTCGTCGTCGCCGTCACTGCCGCTCTCCTCCTCGGACGAGTCGGAAGAGTTCTCCTCACCCGAGGAGACCTCCAACTCATCCGAGCCCTCGAGCCCGGAGCGCTCGACGGCCCGGATGTACATCCACACCTCGGCGACAATCCCCTGGGAATCGTCCGAATCATCGGACGACACTGGGGGAGAGGCGTAGACTGGCGACCCCCTAGAGTACTCGGAGTCACCAAAGTCCTCCGAGGGAGGGCTTGGCTCGCGCTTCCGCTTATCTCCGGAGTGGTGCGACGAACCTAGACCTTTCTTATTCTTACCCATGGCCGGTTGGCAGAGAAGAGAAAAGTGGGAAAAGAAGAAATAGACGATCGGAAGATGTGTGAAGACACTAGAAAGGCAGGCAGCCTATTTATAGAGGCCAGAGGCAACTGCTCATCTCCTACCACGATCACCGAATAGTCGCAAGTATTCAATAGGCAATTTAAATCGTCTGGAAACAAGTCAGGCAGCAGACGCCGCTTCGCGTAACACGACACCATTTGGACTAAGGTCAACTGCTTGGACGAAATGATTACACCCCGCGATCACGTCAAGTTGCTACTCAAGGACAGTTTGCTAAACGCTCGACGTACAAAGACGTCCCTCGGTCACACCCATTGGGGGGGACGGTCAAGAATTTTCAATAGATTTTCCCAAAGCAGTCACATCCATACAGTATACGCAATGAATGTATCAAGACAGAAGAAAGATATTGATGGAGATCAGAGGAAAGCCAAATATGGTGCTGAAGTACAAGTCTAATCAACAGAAGCATTGAAGCACAAAGCGAAATGAAGACCAGCCAAGAGCTATCTACTAGACGTCCAATCTGTCGCCGATCAAATAAATTTCAAACCTAACAGGACATGGGCAGATCACGCCACTGGTTTCTAAAGCATGAAATGAAGACAACATGCTGATCTCTAAAGCATAAGCTGATGATATAATACCGAGTTCTAAGGCATGAGACGAAGAACAAATGATGATTTCTAAAAAGCATGAGATGAAGATCTTTGAGTGGATTATTTTCAGTAATCCACTCAAAGCTCGGGGGCTACACCCATTGGGTGCACCTCCAGTGCACCCAATGAATCATTAACCCCAAAAGACAGAATGTTGACCTCTAAAGCATGAACCGACGATAAAATGCTGATTTCTAAAGCAGGAACCGACGATAAAATGCTGATTTCTAAGCAGGAGACGAAAATAAAATGATGATCCTAAAAAGCATGAGATGATGACCTTTGAGTGGATTATTTTTAGTAATCCACTCAAAGCTCGGGGGCTACACCCATTGGGTGCACCTCCGGTGCACCCAATGAATCCTCAACCCCAAAGGACAGAATGCTGATCTCTAAAGCATAAGCTAGTGACAGAGCACCGGTTTATGAAATATAAGGTGAAGACCGTTGAATGTGCCAAAGGAGGATAACAGAAGATTGTTTTTGAATTGCTCAGCGTTCAGAAGCAACGATTCGACAGGTGTATTTTCAAAGCATCCATTATCAAAACCAAAACCACAAGCTGGACCTAGAATCTTTGGACAGATATCCCCGGGTCCACTAGAAGGCCTCGCGAAAGGCTTTGGGCCCATTACTTCGCAAGGTCATCCCTTCGTGGGCCAGGGGAGGAACTGCTGGTGGAATGGATTGACACAGGATTGGATAGACTCGGGCCCAGACAGCTAGTGGGATTTAAGCATTGTCCGCAGCCTTGATCCGATTCTCCCGCGTAGTACCCTCAGACGTCGGAACTAAATGAAGATAAGTCGGCAGGATTATAGGAAGATAAGTTCAGTCGGTTCACTATTTCTTAGGTGCACATTGTTATCATACCCACATGTAACGCCCCACGGTCGAGTATATAAGGCCTAGGGGCACCCCATCAAAAGACAGGTCATTCATCAGCCATCTACTCCATTCTCTAGCATCCTTCATACTAGAGAATCCCCATGTAACCCACCACAAGATCCACACCAGGAAGTAGGTTGTTATGCCTCTCTAAGCGGCCTAAACCTATAGAAAAATGTCTACCGTCTCTCATGCGCCTAGCACGAATCATCGAGCTACAGTCGGTAACATCGTCCTACCCAAAAGCACCTCGAGGGATAACCCCGGGTGCGCGGTCAGGTCCCAAACACCGACAGTTAGGGCATCCCAATGACCGACACCTGATCGTGTGTGCACATATGCTGACTTTTGCATGTCAAACATCCCTAGGTTTTGGATAGTAAATATCCATAAAAGTGATAATCAACTGAGGTTGATGAACAATTACTCTTCCATTTCCGCACAAGCTCACAATAAAGCTATATCTTTCGTGACCATACTTCTCCTTTTTTTATTGGGAGTTGAGTGGTTTTAAATTGGTACCTTCACTCTTTCTAGCACATATAAGATTGGAAAATATTGACACCTTTAGTGAGTAAAAGCATTTTGGTAGATTGTTTGCAACAAAATTGCAAATGTAAGATTCTAAACTAATCTCCAGTACATGGATCCATGGGAGGGGGAATGTCAATATGTGACATTCACTCCTAATTCCTGGCATTCTATGTGTGGTATAAATCTCCACTAATGCATCAAATACTTCTCAAACTACTCATTAGATGGGCTAAGAATAAATCCCTAATGGATGATGCGAGATATGTTTATGAATGACAAATAATCACACCTCCAGGACTTTAGATGGCAGATCTATATACCTTTGTCCTTAGCGTAGTCGCCAAAAAGTATGTTGACTCCGATTTGAGCCAAACCCTAGGGGTGAACTGCTTGGCGGTGCTCTCTACAGGAGCGCAGACGGTCCACAGCTCAGGACCGGATGGTCCACAACCTCACTGCAGGAGCGACTCCTCTTTGCATCACATCAGACGGTCCGTGCCACAAGAGCGACTCCTCTCTGCATCACACCAAACGGTCCACGACGGTGCAGAGTTGCCTTCCTCCTCGAAAAACCCTAGAACTCGCCCCCGAGAGGGACCCATCGGGAGGATAGTTCCAGGGGTGCTCTGGGGTTAGCAGGCCACCTGGGACGCCCCTAGACGATATTGAGCCGAAGAGAGATGAAGGTTTAGGGTTGGGAAAAAGCTAAACTAGGTCTAAACTACTCCTACTTCTAATGCAGTGAAAAACAAAGCAAATAAAGTAGATTGTATTGATTTGGATCGATTGTGTGTACACACAATTGTCTGTACCACATATAGGGGAGGTCTGGATCTGTTTCAAGGTGTTTCCCAACAGAAACTGCACGATTAGTTGGATGAGTATGCATGTAAAAGTGGCTTTCTCATTAGATTTAATCATATCGTGGATCGTCCGGACTAATTCGCGGACTGTCCGAGGCACAGACTTTCCGGATCGTGGACTGTCTAGACCACATAGTCGGACCGTCCAGCCTTCTCACATATGGTGCTCAAATGCCCTCTTTAACATGTTGTCATTGTTATCTGTTTTACAATGCTTTTGCCTTATTAATTAATCATGAAATGTGACAACTCTCGGCTCTTTGAATTGTCGTTCTAAGAAAATATTACTCATAGGTCCATGCACTACCGGAATCAATCGCTTTGCCGAGTGCCTGAAGCACTCGGCGAAGCCTTAAAAACACTCGGCAAAGGTTTTGCCGAGTGTAACACTCGGCAAAGAAGGCTCGGCAAACAGTGCATCGGCAAAGCCTTCTTTGCCGAGTGCTTTTTCTCGGGCACTCGGCAAACCTCTTTGCCGAGTGCCGGAGAGCACTCGGCAAAGAAAAGCGGCCGTTACGGCGCCGTGTGACGGAGACGGCGGCTTTGCCGAGTGTCCCTGGTGACACTCGGCAAAGAAGTTATCTTTGCCGAGTGTCTTCCAGGCAGCACTCGACAAAGAATCCATCTTTGCCGAGTGCCACTTGGGACACTCGGCAAAGAGCCCGCCAGAGAGGGTCCCCATGTCAGGCTCTTTGCCGAGTGTTCTGTGCGGCACTCGGCAAAGCCGACCTCTTTGCCGAGTGCCAGCGACATAACACTCGGCAAAGAACCTAAGCCGGTGCCCAGGTCTGTGCTCTTTGCCGAGTGTTATGACCCTGACACTCGGCAAAGCGCCTCTTTGCTGAGTGTTACACTCGGCAAAGTGACCAGTATATACCTTTTTTATTTGTTTTTTGTATTCCATCCACACAAACAGAAGTTATCACATATATATCACATATATACATCACAGATATCATCACAGACATAAATAGCCAACACAAACATAAAACCGTCACCACAAACATAAATATCCATCACAAACATAAGTGTTCAACACAAGTGTCAAACACAAACATAAGTCTCAAACGTTGCAAGGTCTCACATAAGTATCAAACACAGACATAAGTATTATACATAGGTTCTGAAGTCTAAAACAATGAAAACACAACACTCATGGAGGTGGGCGGTTTGACCGGGGCTGCGTTGGGCTGAACCCTTCCGGAGGGTTGTTGGATGCCGCTCCAGATTGGCCCTGCACAGAGAGGAGATTGCATGTGTTATACCAGATGCATTACAAACATCTAACTACAATTTTGATACTCACAGGAGTGTGGAAGAGAGCAGGGTCAACTGGAGGGAACAATGGAGGTGGTGGAGCGATGCCCTGTGCGGCGCCAAGGCTCTGCATGTACTGGAACATCTCCGCCATCCTCTGATGATCTGCCCGGCGCTCCGCCTCTCGCTCCGCCATCATCCTCGCCTCCATCTCGTGACGTTCCCTCCTCTCTTCTTCTATTTGGGTCTGTAATATTACAAGCCAACATTATAGTAACTCAAAGAGTAGGTATATAACTCAAGGAAGGACGAGTTACAGAAGCACTAACCTCGAGTTGCTGTATGCGATGCTGTAAGCTGTCGTGCCAAGGTTGAATGGCTGGACTCGAGCCCGTGCTCCTTGCTCTCACCTGAGATAGAGTGGGAGTGGAGGACGAGTCGATTGCCCTGTCGGTAATCCAGTACCGCCCATGTCTCTTGCCTCCTCCGACCCTCATGAGCACATCAGGGTCGATCGGCTCGGTGCTCGGATCATAGTCTGGGCAATGGACCTCCTGCGCCATGGCGGTGTAGTCATGGAGGCGGCTGTAGACGGCGGGGTTGGTGTAGGCCTCAGGCCCGTCATCCGGGTTGTAGGTGACGTCGGACGTCGCCTTACCCTTATGGGCCATAGCATAGGCCGAGAAGGTGGAGCAAGGCCTGCCACCATGTGACGCCGACTGCAACGAAAACCAACGAGATAGTTAGAAATAATATCTAACTTAGTGCTATATATCTAAATAAAAAAGGTGGCGTACCCATGCTTCGGCATATTGGCCCAGGCTCCGGCTGCCTTGGTGGTGGGAGGGGCCTTGCATCATAAAACGCCGTTCCCGGCTAGCTGTGTGCGCCTCGTCCCACTCAGCCGAACACCACCTATCCACCATCTGCTCCCAACACAGAGGATGTGCGGCGCACCAATGTGGAATCACCTACAAAGTAAACACATAAAGTGCATATCAGAAGATAAAATAAAATTCATGCATGGAGTACTGGTACCAAACATGCATGACTTTACCTGCAGGTACTGCTCCCTGGTCAACGACATGGTTCGGGCTTGAGGTTTGGTCACCTTCTCCCCAAGGACAGAGCCGTGGTAGGTGATGATGCCTGGATGCGGGCCTCATAGTGCATGTCCACGACGAGCTTCTTACAGCTCGTGGTGGCCACCACATCCGCCCTAGCCTCGTATTCAGCATCGCATCTGAAGAAATCCTGCATACAAAAACGATATATTCATACATTATTTCAAGAATTTGCAACGAATGCGACATATTTTACATTATACTAAGACTTACCCACAGCTCTTGCTTCACCCGCTCCACCTTGTTATTGAATTCCCTGCCGTCCCGGTCTACTGCATCGGGGGCGACGGCGTAGTGGTCGAAGGTGAAGGCTGGGCCCGTCACTCCGGCGTACTCCACAAGTCCAGGGAAGTGTTCCCTGCACAGCAGGCCGAGGATGTTATTGGGGGGGGGGCGACGATGACCCCCAGCATAATCCAAAACCGTCTAAGACCTGTCCAAGTGATAAATAAAAAGTATTAGTTTATATTATGATTTTGAACACATAATATGAACAAGAATGAAGAACATAAAGTTACATACCTCTCCCCTTCCGGCCAAATCAGCGGTCGTCTGTCCCGAAGTATGGGACGCGGCGGGAGACTCACGAGGCCTCGCAGGTAGATGCTCCTCGAACTAGAGCCGCCTGAACCTGAGGCGTCCTGCTGCTGGTCATCGTCGTCCTGAGGCGCCGCCTACTGCTGCGCTGCCTGCTCTGCATCGTCCGCCGTCCTACTCCTCCTCCCCCTCCTCCTCCTCAGGAAACCGCCCACCATATTTGTCCAACAACTTGTAATTAAGAGTAAACAAATAAGCACATATAAAAAGATGTATTTAAAAACAGGTGCGAAATAAAAAGTCATATAGCATTACATCGATTAAAAATAATCTTCATATGTGTCGGGGTTAGTCGGATCATAACTCTCATCATCACTATCAAGCATTTCAATCTCAACACCATCGGAAGACGCAACCTCGTCATTGCCTTCAAGGATTACTAAGTCATTATCATTTTGCACCTCATCATCCTCCTCATCAACAACCATTTGAATATCTACGTCCATTCCGATAGCTTCAGTTAAGTCTATCTCAAATCGCCCTTCTAGCCCATCTTCTTGGAAGAACTCTGCATCATATGTGTCCGGGTCTAAGTTGTAATCTTCATCGTTAGGAACAGGTAACCTCCCGTGCGGCGATACCTTATACACAACATCCCAACCCTTAAGATGTTCTTTCGTTTGACACGCATATGGGAGATAATACACTTGTGCGGCCGTCTGTCCCGAAGTAGTTTCTGTGCCTCGTACATGCTCTTTGGCAGAACGTGATCATCCAGAAGCAGACTCCTAATAACCGTCAACAAGCCATCGAATGCGTCTCTACTCATGTTGTACTACGACTTGAACGCCATTACACGCCCAATGGCATCCAGTTGAGAAACCTTTGTCTGGCCGTGAAGGGGCTTCTATGCCGCATCGAACATGTCGTAGAACGCCTTTGCAGTCGGCTCTGGCTCGTCATCCATACATCCTCCCGTGTATTGTGCCTCCTGATAGTCGTTCAACATATCCGCTACCCCCGCATCCGCGTCATAATCCTCGACACGTTGTCTCAGTACCTCCTCTCTCGTACGATGCGCTTCACCATGAAATATCCACCGAGTATAGCCCGGTGTAAATCCATTCTTCCAAATATGTTCTACCATGGTCTTCTTTGGTTTTCTTTTCCGGTTGTCACATTTGCTGCACGGGCATGGGACTAGACTCGCTCCTTTAGTAGCTTCGCCATATGCCTGTTCCACGAAATCATCGGTCTTTCTAATCCATTCAGTGGTGACATCGTTCCTTCCTCTACGGCCCGTGTACATCCACTCATGGTCCTCCATCCTATAACATATTTAACCAAAGCATATCAACAAAAAAATCTGGCAGCACCTCCCCTGCACGGGGAGGTTTTCAAAGCCTGTAAATATAAGTAGCAGCATGATGGCTGACATCCACACATATATATATCCACACATATACATTAATGCCTAAATAACCACATAAACATCTTTTGTGCAATTAGAAGACTTACCTAATGCATGCAAAGTGACCACTAAAAACCTAACTCTATTTCACAATACACAATCACACACAAAAAACCTAATTCTATTTCACAACAATCAAACATTTATTTGACAATATTTAGCAACTAAAATTTGAAAATGAGTTTATACCTAGTTGCTCGGCGTGGACGGTGCACGACGGCGAACGGGCGTGACGGCGTGGAGGTCGTGACGGCGTGGAGGGCGCGACGGCGGGCTTGCGAGGGCGTGGAGGGCGCGACGGCGTGGAGGGCGTGGAGGGCTTGCGAGGGCAGCGCGTGGTCGGCGGCGAGGGCGTGCGCGGGGTCGGCGACGACAGCGGCGGCGCGCGGGCGCGCGTGCGCAGGGCCGGGGGCGCGCGCGTGGCCGGCGGCGAGGGCGGGCGCGGGTGCGGGGTCGGCGGCGAGCGCGGGGTCGGCGGCGAGCGCGGGCAACGACGGCGTGAGCGAGTGAGCGTGAGTGAGAGAGAGAAGAAGGAGAAGCCGTTAGTTTGGTTAAGTTCATGTTCTTTGCCGAGTGCCCGCGATGCGGCACTTGGCAAAGATTTTTTTTATTTTTAAATTATGGTTTGCCGAGTGCCAGATCGGCGGCACTCGGCAAAGGCGCCTTCTTTGCCGAGTGCCACCCAGGGGCACTCGGCAAAGATTAATTTACACTGTTTTGCCGAGGGCCACCCCGGGGCACTCGACAAAGCATACTTTGCCGAGTGTCAACCAGTAGACACTCGACAAAGTACATTTGTATTTTTTTTTTGTTTTGGGCACCAAACTTTTTGTGGTATGTTCCTAAACTATGTAGACCTACATGTATCATTTTGGGACAATTATAACAGTGTTTGCAATAGCTAGTAGATTTAGTTCGTTTATTTGAATTTCTTCGGAAAATTCAAATTTGAACTGCAGGTCACTCGAAACTTGGAAAATCGTGCATGAAAAAATGATATTCATGGTACTTAGCATAAGTTACGACCGATTTCAGAAGCATACCAGAAACTTCGAGCAACATGCTCACTAAACATGGCCGTGAACTTGGCATCCACATGTTTAAAAATTGTATAAAACACAAACAAAGTCAAAAAATCATGAAACTTGTCCACGTGTCATGATATCATATGTATAGGCTGTGATAAAAATTTTAGAATGTTTGGAGAAAGTTGTGAGACATTATGTTTAGAAACCTAAGAGATCCACATTGAAACGACTCTATGATTTCATGTGTAGTCCTCTTAGGTTTCTACACATAGTGTCTCACAACTTTCTTCAAACATTCTAAAATTTTTATCACAGCCTATACATATGATATCATGACACGTGGACAAGTTTCATGATTTTCTTACTTTGTTTGTGTTTTATACAATTTTTAAACATGTGGATGCCATGTTCACGGCCATGTTTAGTGAGCATGTTGCTCGAAGTTTCCGGTACGCTTCTGAAATCGGTCGTAACTTATGCTAAGTACCATGAATATCATTTTTTCATGCACGGTTTTCCAAGTTTCGAGTGACCTGCAGTTCAAATTTGAATTTTCCGAAGAAATTCAAATAAACGAACTAAATCTACTAACGATTGAAACTCTGTTATAATTGTCCACAAATGATACATGTAGGTCTACATAGTGTAGGAACATAACACAAAAAGTTTGGGAGACAAAATAAAAAAAATAAAAATACACTTTGTCGAGTGTCTAGAGATGACACTCGGTAAAGCCGCCTTTGCCGAGTGCCTACTATGTGGCACTCGGCAAAGAAGACTCTTTGCCGAGTGCCAACCGTTGGCTCTCGGCAAAGACTGACGGCCGTCAGCTTTGGGACGGCCGCTGACGACCCTTTGCCGAGAGCCCCTTTGCCGAGTGTTAGACACTCGACAAACTTGCCGAGTGTTCAGCACTCGGTAAAGGGGCTATTTGTCGAGAGCCTAACTTTACCGAGTGCGGCACTCGGCAAAGCCTTCTTTGCCGTGCCCGACAAAAGGCACTCGGCAAAGCCTCGGATTCCGGTAGTGATGGAAAAACATGTCGCTTGTGCTAAATCATCAAGCTATTTTGAAGTTAACTAAATTTCTGTGAAATACTTATAATGAATCTACTTGTGCTTGTTTGGTAATATAAATTCTGATGTTTTCTTCTAAACTTCGATCAAACCTCATAGTTTGACTTAGGATAAAAAAAAGAATCACATGCTTTATTGGGGCAGGGGGAACATGTGACATATGGAATAGTTCTGATTAGGCTGGTGCATGCAGGTAACAAGAACGTAATATTTTCGATGCACGCAAGAGAGCAGGCATGCATATGTTGGAGAAAGGCTTCGTATATTTATGTGTACTACTACGAAGCATCATTTTTCTGATTTCCACCGTCGTCTTTTTTTGAAAAAATCTTTATACTTTAAATTATTTAAATGTAACCCGTAATCCACCATTCTCGTGCATCATTGAGTGACGTGAGTGGTTACCTTCTAGATGGGATGTGAGCAAACATTGAAGCCTAATATGTCGCGAAGCCGCACGCTCGCCACGGTTTACAAAACCGATGGAGATGTAAAAACCGCCCCCACCGGTAATTTAAAGTATAAAGACCGTTGGAGATGTAAAAACCGCCCCCACCGGTAACGATTACCGGTAGAAACCGGTAAAAACCGACCGATTTGGCTAAACCAAATCAGTTTGAATTCAAACCGGTTTACCAGCGAAAAACCGATAGAAACCGACGGTTAACCGTGGAACAAACTGGTTTTTGCTGTTTTTTGAGAAAAAAATGAAAATTTTGGCAGGATTTATTTGTAGTTTGCTCAATTCACATTGTACAATAAATATTAATTGATCCACACGACATACGTCATCAAAATAACATACAACATACATATGCAACCACAAACTCCAGTTCTCATGCAATAAACAACCAGCGAACTTCGCAATACTCAAATACAAGTTCTTTTACACCTCTCCAACGAGGCAACGACACATAGGTCGACTTATTTCACAATACCCACATGTTCAGCTCAAGTCATAGTGACAGTACTCAGGCATGTTGGAAGGGTCGTGATATTGATCCAATCTGTCATACTGATAGTGATACGTCTATTACAAAAGATATGAGATACATTAGCGAGAAAACAAGAACGACAAATAAATACTTATCCACAAAGCAAAAGAACATACCGGTGCAACGGGAACTTGTCCATACCCATATTGTGGTCCTGGTGGATACATATTTGATAAATTTGAATATGGTGGTGGAGGAGGTCCATAGTTTTCATACCCATACATGGAAACCGTCGGCGAGGGGATCTGCGACGACGACGGGGGGCAGCGGCGAAGTGGGCGGTAAACTGCTCCTGGTCGGCGGTTTACCGCGCTTATCCGCCAGTAAAAGGCGCGGAGGCGGCGATTTTTGCGTCTGCGGCGGCGTTGGGTTTGTGGGCTCTCATGTAAGTGAATGGGGAAAGTGAGGAGAGCTGGGGAGGACCAGGAGGAGAGAGATGTTTAGATTTTTTGTTAACGGGTTAACGGGTCCATACATTTTTCTATTTTTTGTTGGCTAAACTGATTTGAATTTAAATATCTTCTATACCAAATTACTTAGTAAAACATATAGTTTTTATCATATATTGTTTTATAATTTTTGTTTCAAATTTTTTAAATTTGGACTGAATTCAAAAAACCCCGCTGGTAAACCATTACTGTCCCCTGTCGGTTTCGGTTTACCGAGCGGTTTACCGCCGATTTTCGGTGGTTTGGAGCCGCAGACGTTCGCACATAGCATAGCACTGCCGAATAGTATCACATCACTAGCTAAAATAGGACAATTGACTGAGTTAGCTATAAAAAAGGGCTAGGTCTCCTTTTCAAACTCATATCTTTTTCGGCCTTTTAGCTAATAAGGCAAAGTACAATAGATACAATTTAATATCTGGTATGTGGGCTATATGTTCACATTAATTCTAAATTTATTTTTTGTGAGGAGGGTCCATCACACTATCTTGCCACTAGACCACTGTGTGTCGTACAACCATTGCACTATACCATTAAATATGATTGGTGTGCCGTTGCAATACAAGGGCATTAGCTTGCCACTGGACCCTCACGTGTCATACAACTGTTATACTATATCATCTGATATGATTTACGATGAACGGACGGAAAAACCCTTCTCCCATTTTCTTTACTATATTTTTTCTACTTAAAAGGGGAGCAGGAGCGGTATAGCCAGAAACAAAATGGTTGCAGAATATACGGTTACACGGAAACATATTAAAACAAATGGATGTACAATAAAAACGGGCGGCAACCAAAAACTTTGCTCGAAATAAACAATATTGTATCAAACTATAATATTAAAAGTTTAGGACACCATAAATAACAACTTCACAAGTCTAAAGGTCGGCACAAGCACTTAAAGTTTTTTATACAGATCAATAGGTTGTGCAAAAGTAACACTTTTTTTTTGTCAACATTCATTAACCATCAACCCATGTAGGATTATAAGTAACATGAAAGATTATGCAAATAATCCTTAAACCCATCAGGTCATCACATGCTTCACAGTTCATATGCTTCAGTTTTAATTGCATCACAGTTCATTGGCAAAAATAAATAAACCGTAGAATTATCTACCATAAATTGCACAAGATAGTCCAATAAAGTTCAAACCACAACACAATTATACACCAAGGATAGTAAACAAGAATAGGGAACCACCGATTAAGCAAGCAGGCTATAGAAGATGGGGTTAAGGCGGTACTTTTTTGGCTATTGTTTTCGGTGTTGCATATCCCGTTTACACGACTAAAACGAGAATATCCCAGTAAAATACGGGAATATCCCAGTAAAAAATGAGATTTAGGAAATACAAACGGAAAAACATTGAACCGTTTTCGTTCCTGTTTCCGCTTATACTATCACATTTCCGCCCCATTTTTTTCGTAAATATGAAAACGGTCTAGATCAAAACCGAATACTGTACTAGACGAAACATGATTTTTCCTGTCTATTTCCATTACTAAATATGATTGATGTGTTGTCACAATGCACATGCACTGTACTAGTAGCTAATACTCCCTCAGTTACAATTTATAATTTGTTTGACTTTTTTTACCTCAAGTTTGATCGACTTGTCTTATTTTCAAAAAATGATATAATAATTATTAATTTTTACTGTGATATCATCTGACATACTCCATCCATCCCATAAAATAAGGCACACATGTTTTTAGAAAGAATTACTGGTCAACGTACGTTTTAAAACTTTGACCAATAATTCAACAAAAACATATATTTTTAGTGTATGCATGCATATACTTGAATTTGTATTCAAAAGTACTTTAATATGATGCTTAATTTGCATTTGTTGATGTCATATTTTAAAAATAATTAATGGTCAAAGTTCTACTCTAATGACTCTTTTTTAAAATATATGTTTTATTTTATGGGATAGATGGAGTATAATATACTTTAAGTATGATTTTGTATTTTTTATTTTTTGTAAAAATTAAATAAGATAAGTCGGTCAAACTTGTTTCAAAAAAGTCGAATGAATTATAAATTGGGATACAGAAAGTATAAGGCTCGGCGTGTCCTTGCAGACTTACATGCCAAGCACTAAGCGAGAGAGCTAAAGCACGCTTGTTCGTTTAGCTTTGTCGTCTTTACCTATCAATAATATGTTTCCGCGCTAAACCAGTAGGGACAAGCACGTTTGTGTCGTTTAGCAATAGCTGGCCGGACTCTCCAGCTCCAAGAAACTGGCGGCGTCCAGCGGGAACATGAAATCCATCTGTCCCATAGCCATAAGCGAGTTGGTCGTGGCGGCGAGCTCAACATCAGGCACGTTCCGGACGCCGGCCATGGTCACGCCACCTCCCAACGCGTAGCCGCCGCTAACTATCCGGCACTCTGACGTCGCCGGGGACACGAAAGGAGACGCGGTGACAGTACAGCCGGTCGCGATGAAACGGCTGCTCGTCGCGCCGTCGCCGGCGTCGTGGGCGCCCGGCGGCTTGTTGGATGCCGGACGGAGCGAGAACGGCAGCACGGCGGGCCCTGCTTGGAACCCCGGGGAGGTCGTCTGCTCCGTGTCCGTTTGCTGCTGAGCCGGCTGGTTGACGGGGCGCGCGGCGGCGCCCTGGGCCTGGGCGCACGTGTGGCTGCCGTGGTACACGACGTCGAAGAGCAGCGGGTCGCCGTCCGTGCGCTGCACATGCTTGCTTGCCTGACAGCTCTGCGTGTGCCTGTGCGTGCACCGGAAGTAGGATCTGCAAGAATAAAATAACCAAGGGGGACAGGTCACAGTTCACAGGTGAGGTGAGGCGTGAGGGTCAGCATCGCCATCGCTCCGCTGGTGCGCGCGCGCAGGCCCGTCTGAATTCTGAAAAAGATCGTGCGTTCGGTTGTGTGGCGGCGCGCTCCGCTGACCTTGGGTACTTGGCGCCGAGGATGTCCTTCTGGCCGTACTTCCTCCAGCTGAGGCCGTCGTCGAGGGGGCTCACGTCCTGCACGGCGCTAACCCTCACCTGGCTGCTCCACTTGGGCAGCGTCTTCCTGCGTACGCGACAAAGGCGATATGATCTCAATTCTCAAACCAAATCACAATCTGTCAGCGTCCAACCCCCGGCCCAGCCCACACTCGACAGCTTCGGGCGTTCATGCGCTCGTGGGCCGGCCTAGCCAAGAGAGTCCACCACTCACATCCCAAAAGCCAGGCTGATGGGAGGAGGGGGACTCTCCCTTTTAAGCTGCCCACGGCCCCCTTGGCTAGCCGATGTGAGACTAAAGCCGGGGCGCTGACTACCAGCCCCTGACATCCCACCCCCCTTGGGAAACCCCCCAAGGCAGGCATGAGCCAAACCGGGCTCTGATACCAGATGTCAGCGTCCAACCCCCGACCCAGGCCACACTCGACAGCTTCGGGCGTTCATGCGCTCGTGGGCCGGCCCAGCCAAGAGAGCCCACCACTCACATCCCAAAAGCCAGGCTGATAGGAGGAGGGGGACTCTCCCTTTTAAGCTGCCCACGGCCCCCTTGGCTAGTAACAGATAGGCTCTTGCTTTCACGACTCACGAGCGATCCTTACCTCTTCTTGCACTGGCCGGCCGCATTGCCGCGACCCCGAAACTCGCCGCCGGCCTGGTCCGACACGCCGCTGCGCGGACTGCCATCCCCACCTGACGGCGGCGAGTCCGGACGCCCCTCGGCGCAGCAGGACACCGCCCTGTCGATGCAGGCGCGCATGGTGCTCACCAGCGCCCGGCACCGCTGGTCCCCGCCGGCAGCGTCGCCCTGCTGCTGCTGGACCGCCATGTACGTCTCGAGCTGCCTCGCCATCTCCAGTACTCGCACCAGCTCCGCGATAAGGGTGCACTTGTCTTCCGGCACACCTTCCATCGCGGCAGGTTTGCTCCGCACCGCAGTGGTAGCTAGCTAGCTCCCGTTCTGCTGCAGGCCGGCAGCTGGCCTAGCTGACTCGCTCACTCCTCTCCTCAGCGCTAGCTGTTCGTACGAGTTGTCTCGGCGGCTGGCTGCGTACGTACGTGTTTGTGTGTGTCGTCGAGGTAGGTGATGATGCGTGTGTCAGAGCGTACGACGGAGAGGGGGGAGGGGTTCTTATAGAGAGAGAGAGCCGAGGATCGGAGACGAGAGGCACCAGTATCTTGGCGAGCCTATTGTCGTTGGGTCGGGTAGAAGAGTAGGAACTTTGACTGGACTAAGCGGAAACAAATTAGAAGGTGGTTCAATAGGATCTTTGTGCACCACTATAATAATATTCAAAGCTTTTTCAATTGGACTGGTCTTTGGTCATGGAGCTGGCCACCAAGATGTTGAGATGTTTTAGTCCAGTTCAGACTTTGACCGGTTCCCCACAGCTGGATCGCTCTTTTTGTTGTTAGTGGTTCATATCGTGCTTCTGGTCCTTTTACTGATGCTGCATAGGAGTTAATTACTTGGTCCCCTTGATCGGTTTTTCAACATAAAACCATTCTCATACTCATTAAATACGGTGACACATCACCACACTTGATAACATGTCAGTGCAATTAATAGGAGATATAGTGAGAGTTTTATGGAAGATTGATAGAGTTTTATGGGGATGAAACTCTGCGTACTCTCTCTGGTGTTCTATTGTTTGTCGTTTAGGACAATGTCACGGTCTCTAAAATATAGCTTTTTGATCATGTTTCTTTAAATACCAATAAACTCATCAATACTTTTATAAAAGTACTTTTTAAAACAAACTGGATCATATAAATATTAGGTTTCAAAACTAAATAACAAAAGCAATTATCAGTAGTAAATAACTTATAAGTTAGACTCAAACCTTGTCCAAAATGACGAATAATAGAACACTGGAGGGAGTACACGGCTACCTAGTTTAAATTTGACGGGGCAACATTAGAAACAGTGTATTAAAACTCATCACTGAGAATGGCCCGAGAGACATCTAAAAGATGGGATGATATACAACCCTGATCATCTACACCATAAATATAGTTAAAAGTCAATATGTATAGAGAGTTGTGTAGAGAGAGATTCTTCCTTAAGAGCCCGTCTAATATTGTCGGGGACCATAATTAGGGGTACCCTCAAGACTCCTAATTCTCAGCTGGTAACCCCCATCAGCATAAAGCTGCTAAGGCCTGATGGGTGCGAATAAGTCAGGGATCAGTCCATTCGAGTGACTCGACCACGCCTCGCCCGAGCCTAGCCTCGGACAAGGGCAGCCGACCCCGGAGGATTTCCGTCTCGCCCGAGGCCCCCCCTCCGACGGCGAACATATCTCCGGCTCGCCCGAGGCCCTGCCTTCGCTAAGAAGCAACCCTGACTAAATCGCCGCACCGACCGACCAAGTCGCAGGAGCATTTAATGCAAAGGTAGTCTGACACCTTTATCCTGACGCGCGCCCTCCGGCAGAGCCGAAGTGACCGCCGTCACTTCGCCGCTCCACTGACCGGCCTGACAGAAGGACAGCGCCGCCTGCGCCACTCCGACTGCAGTGTTACCTGACAGAGTGAGACTGACAGGCAGTCAGGCCCCGCCAAAGGCACCATAGGAAGCTCCGCTCCGCCCGACCCAGGGCTCGGACTCGGGCTAAGCCCCGGAAGACGGCGAACTCCGCTCCGCCCGACCCAGGGCTCGGACTCGGGCTAAGCCCCGGAAGACGGCAAACTCCGCTCCGCCCGACCCAGGGCTCGGACTCGGGCTAAGTCCCGGAAGACGACGAACTCCGCTCCGCCCGACCCGGGGCTCGGACTCGGGCTTAGCCCCAGAAGACGACGAACTCCGCCTCGCCCGACCCCAGGGCTCGGACTCCGCCCTGGCCTCTGCCGACGACCTCTGCCTCGCCCGACCCAGGAGCACGGACTCGGCCTCGGCCATGGAAGACAGACTCGACCTCGGCTTCGGAGGAGCCTCCACATCGCCCAACCTAGGGCACAGGCTCGCCACGTCAACAGGAGGCGCCATCATCACCCTACCCCGAGCTGACTCGGGCCGCAGGGAACAAGACCGGTGTCCCATCTGGCTAGCTCCGCCAGATAGGCAATGATGGCGCCCTGCATGCTCTGTGACGACGGCGGCTCTCAGCCCCCTTACGGAAGCAAGAGGACGTCAGCAAGGACCCAACCGCTCCGACAGCTGTCCCTCCGCCAGGCTCCATCGCTCCTCCGAGGGCCACGACATCACACCAGCTGGGTGCCAAAATCTCTCCGGCTGCCACATCGGCATGTACTTAGGGCGCTAGCTCTCCCCCGCTAGACACGTAGCACTCTGCTACACCCCCCATTGTACACCTGAATCCTCTCCTTACGCCTATAAAAGGAAGGACCAGGGCCCTCTTAGAGAGGGTTGGCCGCGCGGGGACGAGGACGAGACAGGCGCTCCCTTGGGGCCGCTCGCTTCCCTCTCCCGCGTGGACGCTTGTAACCCCCTACTGCAAGCGCACCCGACCTGGGCGCGCGACGAACACGAAGGCCGCGGGATTCCCACCTCTCTCACGTCGGTCTCCGGCCGCCTCGCTTCTCCCCCTTCGCGCTCGCCCTCGCGCTCGACCCATCTGGGCTGGGGCACGCGGCGACACTTACTCGTCGGCCCAAGGGACCCCCCGGTCTCGGAACGCCGACAAATATATTTTTTCGGTTAACACTCTAAAGATCCATCAAAAGATCTCATATTAAATGAGGTTATACATGCCCTAAACACCTCTTAAAATAAGCACATCTCGAAATTAGTAAAGTTACATTTAAAAAAAGAATAATACCATTAAATCTAAAGATCAACTCCCTTCATCAGGGCATATGCCTATACGCGGGGTATGTACAGCCCACAAACAACAATTGTTTATATGTGTATTGAAAAAGACTTATAGGCAATATAAATAACAAGTCATAAAGTAAGTTGTCTATTTATACTGTTTATAATTTTTTTAATTCAGGTATGGAACAAGGGTCAAAACAGTCATACAGTGGTTGTCTTACTGTCTCTTGTATCGGAGTACGAGCCGAAGCCGTCTCTTCACGAATCGAAAGGACGACCTATGGCTCTATCCTCCTTAATTAGCGTCCACGTTGGATTTTTTTATTTAATTGCTGCTTACGTGGCTACTCAGAGACAACGTATTTAATGTCACCATATGTGCCCTCATGAGTTATAAATTGATTTATTTTTAAATATAAAGATTGGATTATCCAAACAGGGAATTATTTACATCTTACGTAAAGATGAATAGGTGGAAGGAAAAGCAAAATCAAAAGCCGTCTTAATTTAACCGTGTATGGAGAGAGCCCTCGATCGCGGTGGAAACAGAATCACCTTTTGAACTAAGGACGAAAATCTAAAGATAGAATAAAGTTGGGAACGAAACTGGAAGGGAAAGGACGTCAATGGATCCGGACGAAGAAAGGATGAAGGTTCGCTATCCAAGTCTCGTCAATGGCGGTGACGCTCCAGCGAGATGCTCCAAGCCTCCAAGCGTTCATGGCCAAGGTTAAGATTACGGACAGGTGTGGAAAAAAACCGGATATACCCGCTACGTGTATCCTAACTATCCGAACCGCATAGCCGAATCCGAATTACCTAAAAATTACTTCGTATCTTAAGTATAAAAATCCAAAAAAATTTCGGGTAAATTGGTAACATGTCCCGGTATCCGAACTACCTAAAGTTATAATATGTTATTTGTGCTATTGATGTTGTAACTCAGATTATGTGATGTCCAGTAGCTCCTGTATGTCATGCATCACTGAGTAAGAAGCTGCACACTATAGAGTATTGTAATGTAATGCAAGAAGCTGACAAGTGACGACGAAGTGCTGCTTGGCACCTAGCGTACAAATGGAGAGAATATACATCTCGATCCATGTGATTACTCCCAAACAGTGCCAAATAGTATACTCACGTACTACGTACTAGGATACTTGCAATTATTATATACTCACGTAACTTACGGATGGAAGTGGCTAGAGAGAAATCCGGATAGGTAGAATACTGAGGTAGGCGGCAATGCCATTTTTTTGTGAAAGAAGGCAACTGGAAAAGTTGGACGAGTGAGAGCAACAAGGGTTAGTACCTCAGTTTTCGAATATTCGTTCACTAATTTATTTTTGAAATAATACTAAAAATGACTACTAACAAACAATCTACACGCATCTACAAAATTATACTACAAGCCATAAAATTACTCATTTAGCCGGCGACGGGCGACGTAGGGTAGGACGTGTGTTGGAGCCGGCGATGCAGTGGGGGTAAGGGCAGGGGCAGGGCGGCGATTGGCTCCGGCGGGGGTGGCGGGTGCGAAAGAACTTGCGAAATGAAACGACGCGACCGAGCGCGACAGGTTTAAAATCACTTATGTCCGACGGTTTATGTGGCAGCCATCGCACATAAGGTTATATCTGATGGCTTGTTTGACAGCCGTCGGACATAACGTTACGTCCAGCGGCCGTCAAGGAAGCCGTCGGATATAAATCGGCCGTCGGAGATTTCTAATTTTCCTATTCTGCATGGTCTTTGTTTAGGGAAATATTGGTATTTGGTTAGAGCAAAAACATTAATTTTATTTTTAAGTTGATTTAAGATTAAAAAGAATAGAAACCTGACCAACTAGATAAGGTGTTATAACGATAAAAGAATTGTATTAGCAATGAGTTTTTAAGATATCCTATTTGTAATAGGTATTTTCTAGATGGTCAAGTTAATGAGTGCTAGGAACAAATCCCCCGACCCGATTCTCTCGCGTCCACGGACAACGAAGAGTTGCTCAGTGCTCTCTCGTTTGGAAAGAAGCTTGACTTTCTTATTATTTGAAATAAATCATACGCGCGCGCGTATGATTGACGTTCTTGCTTTATTACGACACTAGCTGCTTTATTAGGTATTATTTATATCTTGGTAAATCGCACCCTGCTCAAGTCTCTGTGCTGAAGCACCGTAACTCACGTCTTGGGTGTAAGACAAGACGTACAACGACATGGTATCGAATACAACCGGCAGGGCAGGGAAAACAACATGCTGCCCTAATCGTCCATTTGGCAAGTAGTGGTAAGTCCGTAAGTGGTAAACTGGTAACACAAAAATGTGAAAGATATTAAGGGGGTGTTTGGTTTCTAGGGACTAATATTTAGTTTCTTCATTTTATTCCATTTTAGTCTATAAATTGCCGAATATATAAACTAAAATAAAGTTTTATTTTCTATATTTAACAATTTTGTAACTAAAATGGAATAATATGTAGGGACTAAAAATTAGTCTCTAGAAACCAAACAACCCCTAAACCCGAAGAAAATCACACGCGGTTTTCTACTTTTGACATGTTCCAACACCTGATTTTTTTATTTTAGCCTTTTTCGCAAAAAAACATTTATACTCATGATAGAACTAATAATATTTTAGACTCTAGATCAACGTTATGATCTATGATGTCGAGGTTACACGTCTCGGATCGATAGACTATGCAAGCTACACTAGTGTAGATCGTGATGTGGTGGGACCTCAGCGCTAAGATTTATGGCGTCAAAGTCACCGCCTCATACCATAATGTCGACCTCGGTGCCAAATATGTTGATATCATGGTCCCTTATATTTCTCGAGTCCTCTTTTGTCTCATTTTTCGCCTCTCGTCGCCGTGCAATCCCATCGTGTGCTTCTTATCTCACGTCCGTTGTTGGCCATCGAATCTGACGCCATCCCTACCCCACCCAACCCGCCGTCGTGCCCGGTTTCGATCGATGCCTTCCATGGACCCGACACGGCCAAACACCTTCCTCGACCCCATCGCTGCCCTCACCCCAAACCCTCCTAGCACCCCGCAGCAATGGTAACATCATCACCCCACTCGTTGCTCCAGTTTTGGCGATGCCTTGCCTGTCGCTCGGGCTTTGACGTTGACTCCTACCCATCGTGTTGTCCCCTACACCGCCTCTGTTTGGTGAAGGTGAAATTTTTTATTGATAAATCACTTAGTGATTAACTTAGTTAGTAACATAGTTAGTGTCGGCGTTTCGGACCCGCGAGGTCCGTCAACCGACCAGTGAATTTGTTGCTGCGTGCCCCTGTTCAGATGGGTTGATGCAAGATGGAACACAAGCGGGGGAATGTGGCTTATATTATCTTGCACCAGAGTGCTCGTAGTAGGGGTTACAAGCGTCGCGAGAGAGCGAGGGCGAGAGCGAGAGAGAGGGAGAGTCCATGCGTGCTGCCTGTCTCTTCTGCCCCGCGTCCCTGCGTTTCCCCTATGTCAACGTTCGCCTCGTCAACGTATGTCCACGTGCCTTAGGAAGGTCCTGGACAAACCCTTTTATAGATACAAGGAGATGCCCAGCTGTACAATGGGGTGTAGCTATGTGCTAACGTCGCTGGCGGAGAAGCGCCTTGAGCCCTGTACGTGTGCTAACGTGGCTGTCAGGGAAGTGCCTTGAGCCCTATAGAAGCATAGCTGGCGGTGCGGCATGGATGTTGCTGACGTTCCCTTGCTTCCGTAGGAGGTTGAGAGCAATCCGACGTCATGGGCGCACGCGAGGAGCCATCATTACCTGTTACCGGAGTAACCTTAGATGGGACACCGGTCTTGTTCCTTCGTAGCCTGAGGCAGCTAGCTAGGGGTAGGGTAATGATGTATCCCCTGTAGCGTAGTCGGTCCGAGGCCCAGGTCGGGCGAGGCGGAGACTTCTCCTGAGGCCGAGGCTGAGGTCGGGCGAGGTTGTGACTCCTCCCGAGGCCGAGACTGAGGCCGAGGCCTGGGGTCGGGCGAGGCGGAGCTCCCTGCTGCGCCCGAGGCCGAACTCGTGGGAGATCGTGACTCAGTTTTACCCTGGTGGTTGGCACAGTAGCCGGAGCGAGGCGAACAGTGCTGTTTTCCTGTCAGATCGGTCAGTAAAGGGGCGAAGTGACTGCGGTCACTTCGACCTTGTCAACTGAGGCACGCGTGTCAGGATAAGGTGTCAGGCGATCCCCGCATTAAATGTGCATGCGATACGGACGGTTGGTAGGGCGATCCGGCCGAGGTCGCTGCACGACAAAGTCTGCCCGAGCTGGGCTTCAGGTGAGCCGAGGGTGCGTCTGCTGACTGAGGGGACCCTCAGCGAGGCGTGAATCCGTCCGGGACTACTGTTCCCGCCCGAGGCCGGGCTCGGATGAGGTCGCGTCCCTCGGTAGACGTGGCCTTGACTTGAACCGCGCTTTATGAGCCGTGTATGGTTTGTTCTGAAGATGTTTTCCAGCCGGATTAAGGAGCATTGGGGGTACCCCTAATTACGGTCCCCGACAGTTAGGTAGGTATTTTGTAGTTAGTTTATTAGGTAAAATTTAGTTACTTGATATTTAGGTAGTGAGTAGTTTTACACTAGTTAATGACTAATTCTATAGTATTTAGTGTTTATTTAGTCACTTCTATTCAAATCTATTTGAAGGTATTAAGTTTAGTTCTCTGTATAAAAGTAGATGGACAACCTATGTAACCCCATATCATGGAGGTAGTGTAGATAGAAATTATTATAGAAATATTTCGTTTCTTGGAATACAAAGGAAGTTTGTGCTATTCAGTGATCGGTAATCTTTAGTGAGTTAGTTGCTAGATCTAGGCTGAGTTTGAATGAAAATGAGGAAGATATGTTAGTTGAGGGAAACTTTACATGTGTTTAAAAGACACGATTATAAGGTGGATAACCTCAATTTTGTTAGAGGATCAATGGCAGAATTATGTAAGATTGACGATAAGGACTCAGTTCTAATGTTTGGATATGATTGTGCGTAAGGTGTCCATCAATTTTACCCTCATAGGTATCCACCAAAACTTGGTGATCTGGCCTCCTATGTCCCTCTGATACCCGACTATGAGGTGGATGAAGTTGTGGCTATGTTCCCTAATGCTCAATTTGTCCTGAATGAGGTTGGAAGTTCTAAACCTATTCAAGTTAAATGTTGCATGGATTATGTAATGGCGACCCATCATCCAAGTAAGTGACAAAGAAAACATTTTAGTTTTTAGGTACTGTCATTAATTCATTTTATTTGTCTCAATCATGTCATTTTTATGCTTGTTGTTGGAACTTGCTATCAGTCGCAAGAAGGCCAACAGGGGTGAACAGTGAAGACAGTAGGGTTACGCGTGAGATGGCAAATAGCTCTGTTAATCAGGCCTCTCACGGGCACTGTGCGGGGGTATTTATAGGTACATGAACGCCCAGCGCCTTGTGTTAAGGACGCATGTGCCCTCAGCTACCTAGGTTATCCCCAGAATATTCCCATAAAGCAGGGTTACAGACTGTAATTACAGGGATGCCTTTACAAATTAGGCCTGTAACACGCGGCAGCTACGCAGAGCCCGTTACAATGGGTCGGATCGCACGTGGGCCTCTGAGCTGGACGAGGCCGCACTGTGGGATGCCTTCGTCGCCGGTCTTCGTCTGGTGCCGATCAAGCGAAGGGTGTCCCTGCCTGCTTTGTCTCTGTCAGAGCAGCGGCTAAGCAGCGGAGACTTCGAGCGAAGGGTGGCGTTTCTGCCTTCGCTCCAACACTTGTGATGGAAGAGACATTCCTGATAACTTTGGTTGTTGGTGTCATATCTAATAGAAACCATGGTATACTTAGTGCCATATAGAAGCTTCACCTTTGCACCACCGTTGAGGCACTTGGCATCTTAATGATAATTTGTTTCATAAGGATGGTTACAAAGGATAACTTTCTTCTATTTGAGTAGGTTGCTCGCATGCTTGAGGTTACATGTTTGAGATGAAGTTCTAGCATCTTAATAATGCTACAAACACAAAAAGTATACAATGGTTGAGAGGATTATTGAGGCAAACCAAAAAATGGACAAGGGCTTACAATGACAGTGGTTGGAGTTACAAGTTTTAGACTAGCAACATGGTCGAATCTTTTAATAATTTGCTTAGGAGTATACGTGTCATGCCCATCAATGTTATTGTATCATTCACCTTTTACAAGCTCATGGCCTAGTTCAACAAGAGACACTGGACGCATGGCATGACAAAGTAAGAACGAGATATGTACACCTAAATTGTAAATGCATCTTGATATGGTAAAGGCTAGGTATCGCACACATAAGGTCCATTGTTTTGACAACGTCATGAGCAAGTACGAGTTATAGAAAGGGGTAGTACAATGCCTGATCGTGAAGTAAGGTCTTCAAGGAGCCGTAAGCTGATACATACTATTTTTCACGCACATATAGGAAACCACGACAATACCATTGTTCTTATTCTCATTATGTTAGAACAATTCAACATCACAACTTTTCCTATGAGTGAAATATATCTTGTGAAGTGTTGACAATCTTGTGCTCACATGGTCTTTTTATTTTGAGCCTTACCTTGACAAGGGTGAATGGTCATCATGCTCCGATCCAAAATAAATTATATATCCTAGCAGCTGTTGGAAGAAACACCGAACCAGAAAAGACTAGAAATAAGATAATCATGGATTAGGTTTTAGGAAGAACTAGGTGGGATATGACAAACCCCTTCTTTATGACCCTGAGTAGAACCAATATGGCAGTTGCATCCTAATATAAATCTCTGGGGTGACTCTATTTTTGCCATTTGTCCTCCCACCACCTGTGCACTGTGCTACATCTATCAAAACATAGGTTTATAAAAAACAAGTCTTTTTGCCTTATACCACAATATATGAAATTCAAATTAATATAGACATATAACCTACATATAACATACCAAATTAACCAATATAATAGCTAACATAATAACCTAATCATAAAACACATGCACCAACAGGTATACATACAAATCAAATGCAGAAACTAAACACATGTTTGCAAACGTTACCGATGTACCTTAATAACTTTGCTTGTATACCAAAATCAAAATTGATTCTACCCATATCTATCTATGAAACTAGACTTGCAAAATATACTCATGTAGATCAAATCAACACGCATAATTTATGAAGAAGAGGGGGGTGATATCTTGGTCTCTAAGATCTAAGAATCAAATCCAAGATTTAAAGGTTGAATTAATAGATTATAAAAGATTGGAAGGACCAAGAAGATGGATACAAAGAGAGATGAAAAACAAACAGATGTCGGACAAGTGAGAAACGCTAGACAGGAAAAAGGAGAAGGATCGAGCATGGTGATGAGACCATTAGAAAATATTGGAAGGACAGAGAAGATGGATACAAAGACATATGAAAAACAAACAGAGGTCGGACAAGTGAGAAACGCTCGACGAGAAAAAGGAGAAGGCTCGAGCGTGATGGTGAGACATTGGTGCCAAGATCCATGGCGGTGAGTGAGAGCACCTAGAGGGGGGGTGAATAGGTGATCCTGTGAAACTTGAAAACTTAAGCCACAAAAACTTGGTTAATCGTTAGTACAATAATTGCCAAGTGGCTAGAGAAGAGTCAAAACACAGTAACCACAAGAAATCAATCACAGAGATGGCACGGTGGTTATCCCGTGGTTCGGCCAAGTACAAAACTTGCCTACTCCACGTTGTGGCGTCCCAACGGACGAGAGTTGCACTCAACTCCTCTCAAGTGATCCAATGATCAACTTGAATACCACGGTGTTCTTCTTTACTTTAATCTTTTCCCGTTTGCGAGGAATCTCCACAACTTGGAGTCTCTCGCCCTTACAATTGAATTTCACAAAGAAGCACGGAGTAAGGGAGGGAAGCAACACACACAAATCCACAGCGAAATGTGCACACACACGACCAAGAATCGAGCTCAAAGACTATCTCAAAGTTCTCACTAGAACGGAGCTCGAATCACTGAGAATGACAAACGAATGCGCAAAGACTGAGTGTGGATGATCAAGAATGCTCTAAGGTTGCTTCGTATC
The DNA here is from genome assembly GCF_902167145.1 of Zea mays. Lineage (NCBI taxonomy): Eukaryota > Viridiplantae > Streptophyta > Magnoliopsida > Poales > Poaceae > Zea > Zea mays. The sequence continues at coordinate 151,870,784 of NC_050103.1, forward strand.
TTCCTCCATGCGCCTAGGGGTCCCTTTTATAGCCCCAAGGCAGCTAGGAGCCGTTGAGAGCAAATCTGGAAGGCCAATCTTGCCTTCTGTCGTCGGGTGCACCGGACAGTCCGGTGCACACCGGACACTGTCCAGTGCCTGATTTCTTTCCTTAAACGGCGCAGCCGACCGTTGCAGATCTGGGAGCCGTTGGCGCACCGGACATGTCCGGTGCACACCGGACAGTCCGGTGCCCCCTTCCGACCATTGGCTTGGCCACGTGTCCCGCGCAGATCGCGCGGCCGACCGTTGGCCCGACCGACCGTTGGCTCACCGGACAGTCCGGTGAGTTTTAGCCGTACGCCGTCGGCGAATTCCCGAGAGCGGCCACTTCACGCCGAGTCAGCCTGGCGCACCGGACACTGTCCGGTGCACCACCGGACAGTCCGGTGTGCCAGACTTAGCCGAGTCTTGGCTGTACACAGCCAAGTCTTTTTCACCTCTTTTCTTTTCTTCTTCTTTCTGTTTCTAACACTTAGACAAGTATATTAGTACACAAAACCAATGTACTAAGGCTTAGAAACATACCTTTACTCTTGATTTGCACTTTGTTCATCCATGAGCATAAATTCGCACTTAAGCACTTGTGTTGGCACTCAATCACCAAAATACTTAGAAATGACCCAAGGGCACATTTCCCTTTCAATCTCCCCCTTTTTGGTGATTTATGCCAACACAACATAAAGCAACTATAACAAGTGCAAAATCACTTCAAATAAAACTCAAATTTATTTTGATTCAATTTTTGGCATATATGGATCATCCTTTGCCACCACTTGGTTTGTTTTTGCAAGTCAAACTCAAATCTCTATCTCTAAGTCAAACACTCATGTTGAAGCATAAAGAGAGTCATTCCAAAAGAGATTGATCAAAGATTTCAAAAACTCCCCTTTTTCCCATAATCAACATTTTCTCCCCACAAGAAGCCAACTTTTTGACAAGAGAGACAATAAAAGAGTTTTGACAAACCAAAAGCTCTATTCTACGATTTTCAAAATCTCTCAAGTGGTAGCTGATCCATTTATTGCTTTGGCCTTTATTTTCTCCCCCTTTGGCATCAAGCACCAAAACGGGATTAATCTTGGCCCTAGAACCCCATTGCCTCACCAAATTCTTCAATAAGAATACAAAGGCAATAAGAGGACATGGGATGAACTTGGAATAAGTTACCCTCTCATCGGAGTGCAGTGGAAGTCTTTCATGGTCCAAGTCCACCTTTTCCCTTTCAAACTTCCTTTGAGACTAAAACAAGCAAACTCAAGCACATGGTTAGTCTCAAAGGGTCAAGTTGTAACACATCTCCCCCTAAACATGTGCATCACTTTGCAACGGACTTGTGAGGTCCGGGGAGTGTTTGTACAACTTGATCACCATAAATAAGCAACAAAATGCATATGGAGTATGATCAAAGGCATAAACACATGTATGCTATAAATCAATCCAGGTTCCGCGAATCTAAGACATTTAGCTCACTACGCAGCCTGCAAAAGGTCTTCTCATCTAGAGGCTTGGTAAAGATATCGGCTAGCTGGTTCTCGGTGCTAACATGAAACACTTCGATATCTCCCTTTTGCTGGTGATCTCTCAAAAAGTGATGCCGGATGTCTATGTGCTTTGTGCGGCTGTGCTCAACAGGATTTTCCACCATGCGGATAGCACTCTCATTATCACATAGGAGTGGAACTTTGCTCAGATTGTAGCCAAAGTCCCTGAGGGTTTGCCTCATCCAAAGTAGTTGCGCGCAACATTGACCTACGGCAACATACTCGGCCTCAGCGGTGGATAGGGCAACGGAGGTTTGTTTCTTAGAATTCCATGACACCAGGGACCTTCCTAAGAATTGGCACGTCCCCGATGTACTCTTCCTATCGACCTTACATCTAGCATAGTCGGAATCTGAATATCCAATCAAGTCAAAGGTAGACCCCTTTGGATACCAGAGCCCGAAGCAAGGCGTAGCAACTAAATATCTAAGGATTCGCTTCACTGCCACTAAGTGACACTCCTTAGGATCGGATTGAAATCTAGCACACATGCATACGCTAAGCATAATATCCGGTCTACTAGCACATAAATAAAGTAAAGACCCTATCATTGACCGGTATGCCTTTTGATCAACGGACTTACCTCCTTTGTTGAGGTCGGTGTGTCCGTCGGTTCCCATCGGAGTCTTTGCGGGCTTGGCGTCCTTCATCCCAAACCGCTTCAGCAGGTCTTGCGTGTACTTCGTTTGAGAGATGAAGGTGCCATCCTTGAGTTGCTTCACTTGGAACCCAAGGAAGTAGTTCAACTCGCCCATCATTGACATCTCGAATTTCTGCGTCATCACCCTGCTAAACTCTTCACAAGACTTTTTATTAGTAGAACCAAATATTATGTCATCGACATAAATTTGGCATACAAACAAATCACCATCACATGTCTTAGTGAAAAGAGTTGGATCGGCTTTCCCAACCTTGAAAGCATTAGCAATTAAGAAATCTCTAAGGCATTCATACCATGCTCTTGGGGCTTGCTTAAGTCCATAGAGCGCCTTAGAGAGCTTACACACGTGGTCGGGGTACCGTTCATCCTCGAAGCCAGGGGGTTGCTCCACGTACACCTCCTCCTTTATTGGCCCGTTGAGGAAAGCGCTCTTCACATCCATTTGGAACAACCTGAAAGAATGGTGAGCGGCATATGCTAGCAAGATACGAATGGACTCTAGCCTAGCCACAGGAGCAAAAGTCTCCTCAAAGTCCAAGCCTGCGACTTGGGCATAACCTTTTGCCACAAGTCGAGCCTTGTTCCTTGTCACCACTCCGTGCTCGTCTTGTTTGTTGCGGAACACCCACTTGGTTCCCACAACATTTTGCTTGGGACGAGACACCAGCGTCCAAACTTCATTCCTCTTGAAGTTGTTGAGCTCCTCTTGCATGGCCAACACCCAGTCCGGATCTAGCAAGGCCTCTTCTACCCTGAAAGGCTCAATAGAAGAGACAAAGGAGTAATGTTCACAAAAATTAACTAATCGAGACCGAGTAGTTACTCCCTTGCTAATATCACCTAGAATTTGGTCAACGGGATGATCCCTTTGAATCATCGCTCGAACTTGTGTTGGAGGTGACGGTTCCTCTTCTTCCTCCATCACATGATCATCTTGTGCTCCCCCTTGATTACACGCCTCCTGTTGATGAACCTGTTCATCGTCTTGAGTTGGGGGATGCACCGTTGTTGAGGAAGAAGGTTGATCTCGTTCATCTTGTTCCTGTGGCCGCACTTCTCCAATCGCCATGGTTCGTATAGCGGCCGTCGGAACATCTTCTTCATCTATATCATCACAATCAACAACTTGCTCTCTTGAAGAGCCATTAGTCTCATCAAATACAACGTCGCTAGAGACTTCAACCAAACCCGATGATTTGTTGAAGACTCTATACGCCTTTGTATTTGAGTCATAACCTAACAAAAACCCTTCTACAGCTTTGGAAGCAAACTTAGAATTTCTACCTTTCTTCACTAGAATGTAGCACTTGCTCCCAAATACACGAAAGTAAGATACATTGGGTTTGTTACCGGTTAGTAGCTCATATGAAGTCTTCTTGAGGAGGCGATGAAGGTAGACCCTGTTGATGGCGTGGCAAGCCGTGTTCACGGCTTCCGACCAAAAGCACTCGGGGGTCTTGAATTCTCCTAGCATCGTCCTCGCCATATCAATGAGCGTCCTGTTCTTCCTCTCTACCACACCATTTTGTTGTGGTGTGTAGGGAGCGGAGAACTCGTGCTTGATCCCTTCCTCCTCAAGGAACTCCTCCACTTGGAGGTTCTTGAATTCGGACCCGTTGTCGCTCCTTATCTTCTTCACCTTGAGCTCAAACTCGTTTTGAGCTCTCCTGAGGAAGCGCTTGAGGGTCCCTTGGGTTTTAGACTTATCCTGCAAAAAGAACACCCAAGTGAAGCGGGAAAAGTCATCAACAATAACTAGACCATACTTACTTCCTCCTATGCTTAGATAGGTGACGGGTCCGAAAAGGTCCATATGTAGCAGCTCCAGGGGCCTTGATGTGGTCATCACATTCTTGCTGTGATGTGCTCCTCCCACCTGTTTACCTGCTTGACATGCTGCACAAGGTCTATCTTTTTCGAATTGCACGTTAGTTAAACCTATCACGTGTTCTCCCTTTAGAAGCTTGTGAAGGTTCTTCATCCCTACATGTGCTAAGCGATGGTGCCACAGCCAGCCCATGCTAGTCTTAGCAATTAAACATGCATCTAGACCGGCCTCTTCTTTTGCAAATTCAACTAAGTAAAGCTTGCCGTCTAATACACCTTTAAAAGCTAATGTGTGGGGGATAGATATCCCCCGGGTCCACTAAAGAAGTAAAAGACCTCCCGAAAGGCCCAAAGGCCCAATAAATCGTAAGGTCGTTCTTTCGTGGGCGTGGGGAAAGACAATCAACAAAGCAGAGAAGACGTAAGACCGGATTGATGCAAACCCGGACGGCCCACAACGTCGAACGAGTAAATCGCAACAGAGACCCGACTTTCCCGCGCTGAAGCCCCCATGCAACAGGGCCATGCGAGGATAAGTCGGCAAGGGTTACGTAGGGATAAACTCAAGAGGTTCACTATCTTTCAGCTACTTGTTGTTATCATATCCACATGTACTGCCCCACGGTCGAGTATATAAGGCCTAGGGGGCACCCCTTCAGATCGATCGACCTTACTTGACTTAGCCACCCACGTAAACTCTCTGTGCCTCCGATCCAGAGAGCCCTCTTGTAACCGCACTCAAATACTCATCAGGACGTAGGGTGTTACGCATCTCTAAGCGGCCCGAACCTACAAATCTTGTCCACTGTCCCTCGTGCAATCGGCACGAACCATTTTGCTACAGTCGTTGACACCGTCCTACTCCTAAAAACACCTTGAGGGGTAACCCCAGGTGTGCGGTCGGACCCAAAACACCGACAGCTGGCGCGCCAGGTAGGGGGTGTGTCGACGATCCAAGCTAGCTCAATGGCCGTCACCTTCCACAGCAAGATCACCGTGCGTCCCGGATCTGTATTCTGCTTCGGGACAATCTCATCTGTAGCGGATGAAGAGGGAATTCTACACCGCCTCGCAGATCTGCTGGAAAAGAAGTCTCCTCCAACAAACTCCGAAAATGCGGGAAAGGCGCTACCTCCGGCTCTTCGGAAAAAGATTATCTCCGGGAAGGCTGGAGCTGGAAGCTCGCTGACCCGGAAGATTCCGCTGTCTACTTCCCCGACGAAAGAGTGGACACGGGTCGCGAAGAAGAAGGAGACCAGGGAAAGGCAAGTCATTCTTTCCGTTCCTCCGGCCTCAAAGGAGAACGGAAAGAAAGTCGCCACGACAGCAGCACCATTCTACCCCGACGTCCTCTTCATCGGGAGAGTGGAGTCACCCGCCGTCTCTGACGACGAACCGACCGCGCCTGGAGAAGAACCACCTCAACGAGAATCCCGCCGACGGAGGAACCGACGCAGGAACGTTCGACGACATCACGCGGCCGGAGAACGGGATCCGGAGCAGCCTGTCTCGCGAGACGAGGTCTCGGAGATAGGAGAAACTCTGGAAGAACGTGTCTTCAGGGAACGAAGGAACTCCCGACGACGTGATCGCCGACGGACTCAGGAGCAAGCCGAGCAAGACGCAAGGCAACGCCGGGAGAATCCGCTCTTCGGGCGCAACCTAAACCCCAACTTCGCCCGAGCTATGAACACGCCGAGCGAAGTCGGAGGCGTTCTAGCTCGGATAGCTGACGGACTTCCTCGGACTCCCGACGCCGAGGGATACCGATGCCTGTTCACTCAGGCGGCCAACCATCTTCTACCGCTCGCTCACCCGCCGAATGATTTGCGACACGCCATCAACAGTCGCCGAGACGCGCGAAGCTCTATCAATGCTTCGCGCGAACGGCGGCATGAGAACGAAATTCGCCGTCGGGAGGAGTATGACCGAGATCACGGCTTCCCGACTCAAAGCCAGGCCACCAGGACTAAGTCGGCAACAGCTTCAACTAGCGGTACCACCCGGGGACGGTCGAGGAACCACCACCACCACTCCCCTCCCCGGGACAGACATCGTCCCCGACGACAGGAGGACACGTGCGGAGTATCCGCTCTTACTCCGCGCCTTAGGGCCATCCAATGGCCTCCCAACTTCAAGGTATCCAATGTCGACAAATATGAACCTAAGCAGGATCCAGGGGGTTGGCTAGCCGTCTACACCACCGCTGCTCGGGCTGCCGGGGCATCTGAAGACGTCATGACTGCGTATCTGCCCATCGTCCTTGGGCAAGATGCGCTGCAGTGGCTACGACATCTACCCCGACACTGCATCGACGACTGGGGAGACTTCAGTCGACGCTTCATCGCCAACTTCCAGTCCCTCTCCGACAAGCCAGCGCAACCATGGGACCTCAAATCCATCAAGCGCCGAGGGGACGAGACTCTCCAGTCATATCTCAAAAGGTTCCAGACCATGAGAAACCGCATCCCCGAGGTCACGGAGGCGGCCGTGATCGAGGACTTCTACAGAGGATCCAATGACTCGGCTTTCGTCTGAGCCATACTACAAAAGGCGCCGACTACCTCCGAGGAGCTGTTCCGGGAAGCCGACCTCTACATCACCGCCGACGAGCGGGCCCAGGATCTCATCGGAGGAGCAAAGCCCGCACCGGCAGCACCACGACGTGACGCGAACCAGCCACCCGACAAACGCTGGGAGAAGAGGCCTCGTGAAGAAGTACACGCCGCCGGACCACCCGCCTCTCGCGCCCGAGGAGGGCCTCGTGGAGGCGAGCGCACGCTGGACGACATCCTCGACGCCCAGTGCCCGTACCACAAGGACATGCGCCATACTCTCCGTAACTGCCGGGACTTCAAGCACTCCGTCGGGCACGGCCGACCCTTCCAACCTCTACCGCCTCCTCCGCCGAGGGGAGGACCAGATGAACCACGACAGCCCCATCAGCAGGAGGAGGGGAGAGGAGGAGCTTTCCCACACGTTGACAGGGAGGTCAACGTCATCTTCGGTGGACATGGGTCGCAGGAGAACAAAAGACAACAAAAGCTCAACGATCGCCAGATACTGGTGGCGACCACCGGCCCTCCCGCCCCATACCGGTGGTCAGAGCACCCGATCACTTTCACTCGGGAGGATCAATGGCTCAACTTCGACCATCCAGGCAAATACCCGCTCCTCGTCGATCCGGTGATCCGAGAGAGCCGGGTAAAAAAGGTGCTAGTGGACGGGGGGAGCAGCATCAACGTCACCTTCCCCCGTACGCTCCAAGGCTTGGGAGTTCACCTCAAAGAGCTCCACGAGTCAGATACTCCTTTCTTCGGCATCGTGCCGACGGAAGGGGAATACCCGCTGGGCCACATCTACATGCCGGTCACCTTCGGGACTCCGGAGAACTACAGAACCGAGTTCCTGAGGTTCGAGGTGGCGAACTTCGACTGCGGGTACAACGCCATCATCGGGAGGGCGGGGCTGGCCAAATTCATGGCCATTCCGCACTATACATACATGATACTGAAGATGCCTGGACCGCAAGGAATCATAACTGTGCGCGCCGACTTCCAAGGCGCCGCAGAATGTTTCCGAGTGGCCATCCAAGCAGCCCTCTCCACCAAGCCGTCAACGGTTCCTTCTACGCCGGCGAACTCTAAGCCTGAGGAAGACCTCGTCGTACCGGCAAACGAAGCTCAGGCCGTGACCTCTATGCGGCCGACTGAAGAAACCAAGCGGATCAACCTGGGGTTCGCTGATGAGCGCAAGACGGCCATCATCAGCTCCAGTTTGAATGACAAATAGGAAAACGCGCTCGTCCAGTTCCTGCAAGACAACTGAGACGTATTCGCATGGCAACCTGCGGATATGCCGGGAGTCCCAAGAGAACTGGCCGAGCACAAATTGAAGGTCTATCCTCAGGCGAGGCCGATCCGGCAAAAGCTACGTCGTTTCACGCCCGACAAGAGAGAGGCCATTCGTGCCGAGTTAACCCGCTTGGTCGCGGCTGGATTTATTAGAGAAGTATTACACCCCGAGTGGTTGGCCAACCCTGTTCTTGTACTCAAAAAGAATAAAGTGGATTGGCGCATGTGCGTCGACTATACTGATCTCAACAAACACTGTCCGAAGGATCCCTTCGGGCTCCCAAGGATAGATCAGGTGGTGGATTCCACCGCTGGATGTTCTGTGCTGTCTTTCTTAGATTGCTATTCCGGGTATCATCAGATTAGTTTGGCAAAAGAAGACGAGGAAAAAACGGCGTTCATCACTCCGTTTGGTGCTTTCTGTTATACCTCCATGTCGTTCGGCCTCAAAAACGCTGGAGCGACTTATCAGAGAGCCATTCAGACATGCTTAGCCGATCACTGGGGCAAGCGTGTGGAGGCTTACGTAGATGACGTGGTGATCAAAACAGAGAATTCGGAAAACTTCATCGAAGATTTACAGTTGGTTTTCAACAGCCTGAGAAGATATAGATGGAAGCTCAATCCTGAAAAATGTGTTTTCGGGGTACCAGCAGGAAAGTTGCTCGGATTTATCGTCAGCCACCGGGGAATTGAGGCTAATCCAGATAAGATTGAAGCTATCATGAAGATGGAAGCTCCTCGGTCACAAAAGAAGGTTCAGCGACTCACTGGATGTATGGCAGCTCTGAGCAGATTCATATCCAGGCTGGGAGAAAAAGGTTTGTCATTTTACAAGCTACTCAAGAAGGTGGATAAGTTTCAGTGGACTTCAGAGGCACAAGAAGCTCTAAACGCACTGAAGAAATTCTTGACAACACCACCAGTACTGAAACCACCCCGGCGAGCTACACCGACTCAACCGGCTGAAGACTTGTTGCTGTATATCTCTTGCACGACTCACGTGGTAAGCACTGCGTTGGTAGTCGAGCGAGTAGAAGAAGGACATGCCTATCCAGTACAACATCCTGTTTACTTCATCAGTGAAGTTCTAGGCCCCTCGAAGAAAAAGTATCCTCAGGTTCAGAAGCTATTATATGCAGTACTTCTAACTGCCCGCAAGCTGCGCCACTACTTTGACGACCACAAAGTCATAGTAGTCACTGGTTTTCCAATAGGGGACATTCTCCACAACAAGGAAGCCATTGGCCGAATAGCCAAGTGGGCTTGCGAGTTGGGATCCCACGATATCGAGTTCCGACCTCGCACTGCCATCAAAACTCAAGCACTGGTTGATTTCGTATCAGAATGGACAGAACAGCAAGTTCCAGACAATCCAGAGACGACAGAAGTATGGCGAATGTATTTTGATGGCTCGCTGAAGCTGCAGGGAGCAGTAGCAGGGATTCTCTTCACTGCACCTGGAGGCGAACACCTCAAGTATGCTCTCCAGTTGCTATTCCCGGCCTCTAACAACGCAGCCGAGTATGAAGCCTTGATACACGGATTAAACATCGCCATATCACTGAGCGTCAAGAGATTGATGGTGTATGGAGATTCACTGGTAGTCATCAGCCAGATAAACAAGGAATGGGATTGTTCAAGTGATTCAATGGGAAAATACTGCGCCGCCGTCCGAAAGCTGGAAGAGAAATTCGAGGGTCTGGAGTTTCATCATATAGAAAGAGATCGGAACACGACAGCCGATGTACTGTCCAAGCTCGGATCCGGTCGAACTCAGGTCCCACCCGGAGTCTTCGTACAAGAAATCCTGCAGCCGAGTATCTCAACGGATCAAACAGAAGAGTGCAACATCATAGATCAACCCGAGTCAGACTCTGATGACTAGAGACAGCCGATTATTAAATATATAAAGAATGAAGAAGAACCAGATGACAAGAACTCGGCAGAGCGTATTGCCAGACAATCAGCTCACTATACACTCATTGGGGAGGTATTATACAGGAGGGGCGTGTCAGGCGTCCTCATGAAGTGCGTTCTCCCGTCCACCGGGAAGCAACTTCTGGAGGAAGTCCATGCAGGGCAATGTGGAGTACATGCAGCATCCAGAACACTAGTCGGGAAGGTTTTCAGGTCAGGATTCTATTGGCCGACGGCGAAGAACGATGCAGCCGAGTTAGTTCAGAGATGCGAAGCTTGCCAATACCTGTCAAAGCAACAGCACATGCCAGCACAGCAGCTACAGACCATACCAGTGACTTGGCCTTTCGCATGCTGGGGACTGGATATGATTGGACCTCTCAAGAAAGCTCAAGGAGGATATACCCATGTGTTGGTGGCGATTGACAAATTCACTAAATGGATAGAGTTCCAGCCCATCGCTTCTTTAACCTCTGCTAAAGCCGTGGAATTCATACAAAGCATAATATTCAGATTCGGGATACCAAACAGTATCATCACTGACTTGGGATCCAACTTCACCAGTTCAGAATTCTTTGACTTCTGCAAGCAAAAGAGCATTCAAATCAAGTACGCATCTGTAGCACATCCAAGAGCCAACGGGCAGGTTGAGCGAGCCAACGGAATGATATTGGAGGCACTCAGGAAAAGGGTCTTCGATAAGAATAAAAAATTTGCAGGAAAATGGATAAGAGAGCTGCCTTATGTCGTTTGGAGCCTGAGAACCCAACCTAGCCGAGCCCTGCATGGAAACACTCCTTTCTTCATGGTCTATGGGTCGGAGGCAGTGCTACCTGCTGACCTCAAGTTTGGGGCGCCAAGATTGATCTTCGAAAGCATAGCAGAAGCTGAGGCCACCAGGCTGGAGGATATTGATGTACTTGAGGAAGAACGACTGAATGCAGTAATCCAATCAGCATGGTACCAGAAGACTCTGAGGCGCTATCACGACAAAGCTGTGCGGCAACGTTCCTTTTCGATAGGAGACCTCGTCCTCCACCGAATTCTAACGGGGGAGGGACGGCACAAGTTATCACCCTTATGGGAAGGGCCTTTCATAGTAGCAGAGGTCACTCGGCCCGGATCGTATCGCCTCACCCAGATGGATGGCACAGAAGTTGGGAACTCCTGGAACATAGAGCACCTCAGAAAGTTTTACCCTTAGCTGTATTTCAAAACAGCTAAGGCGACCATGTATTCTGTAAAATGGAAATACGTCATCAATAAAGAGAGATTCCAAAGATACTCGGCTCGTTTACGATTGACTTGCATTCTTACTTAACTCGGGGTGACCACTATGCCCTACAAACGGAGCAATCGACTTAAGTCGGCAACGACTTAAGGCGGTGCAACATGCTCACGCTTACTTGATTCGGGGTGACCACTATGCCCTACAAACGGAGCAATCGACTTAAGTCGGCAACGACTTAAGGCGGTGCAACATGCTCACGCTTACTTGATTCGGGGTGACCACTATGCCCTACAAACGGAGCAATCGACTTAAGTCGATAACGACTTAAGGCGGTGCAACATGCTCACGCTTACTTAATTCGGGGTGCCACTATGCCCTACAAACGGAGCAATCGACTTAAGTCGGCAACGACTTAAGGCGGTGCAACATGCTCACGCTTACTTGATTCGGGGTGACCACTATGCCCTACAAACGGAGCAATCGACTTAAGTCGGCAACGACTTAAGGCGGTGCAACATGCTCACGCTTACTTGATTCGGGGTGACCACTATGCCCTACAAACGGAGCAATCGACTTAAGTCGACAACGACTTAAGGCGGTGCAATAGGCTCACGCTTACTTAATTCGGGGTGGCCACTATGCCCTACAAACGGAGCAATCGACTTAAGTCGGCAACGACTTAAGGCGGTGCAACATGCTCACGCTTACTTGATTCGAGGTGACCACTATGCCCTACAAACGGAGCAATCGACTTAAGTCGGCAACGACTTAAGGCGGTGCAACATGCTCACACTTACTTAATTCGGGGTGGCCGCTATGCCCTACCAACGGAGCAATCGACTTAAGTCGGTAACGACTTAAGCCAGTGCAACATACTCACGCTTATGCAATTCAGGGGACGACTTCCATATCCAGAAAACAAACTTCATAATCATCATGTAGCGTTACCACAAACTTGCGAATTAATAAATAAATTCTGATACAATAAGAGAGTGATCATATCACTCGAATGATAAGCTGATAACCCCTAACGAGCACTCGATTATGCTAACCGCGCGCCCATAGCACGCAAAATGTTTCTCTATTTTCCAATGTCTTTCTCAGGAACGACTGACGAAGAAGGGCGATTCGAAGAATCGGGGGCAGCATTCACATCAGCTCTTATGTCTTCAGGGACAACCACGCCGGGTCTTCTCATCAAGATTCGTCCTGCCCGAATAGCCTTGTCCATGGCTTTGTCACGCTGAGCTTTGAGAGTAACAGCAGTTTCCTCGGCAACTTTAGCAGCCAGCTGAGCAGTTTCTAACTCCTGAGCAATGGATTTCTTAGAAGCTCGGAGTCCCTTGATGGTGGCATCCTTCGCTGATATCAATTGCGTGAGGCGGGTCACTTCGTCTGCAGATTCTTGCAGCCTGCAACGCTGATTGTCCAGTTCTTCCATTGTAAAACGGTGGCTCCTCTCCAGGATGGTTAGCGAGTTGCTTGAGTCTCGATACAATCTATCCAGATTGTCACGGGAAGCAGCAAGGATACATTTTTCTTCCTACAAGCAAAAATCAACTCATTCAGAATCCAAGCATATAATAAGGCGAAGCACGGTTTTGTAAGTTACCTTTTCAGAGTCAAGCCGAGCATGAAGAGAAGAACTCAGAGCGTTGGCGTCATCCAAAGCAGCGGAGACCTGATTCAGTTCAGTCTGGCTCTGAGAATACTTCTCCTCGAAGTCAGCACACCGTTGAGCCATTTCAGCTTGATCTCGGGAATGTTTTTCCTCAAGAACTGCAATCTGCCGAGTCATTCCTATCCAGAGGTAATCAAACGAAATGAGGTCAGAAGGTAAAACAATCCACGAATAAAGGCAAGGAAGAAGAAGAAGGGCACTAACCTGCATTAGTCGCCTCCAACTCGGATACACGACGATGAAGCGACACCGGATTCCAACGCTCAAGAGATGAAGCCACTTCTGGGATGGAAGCACCCTGCGATTTCAGCTGGCTGGCCATCCCATCCACCAAAGCCTGATGAGAAGAGCGGATGAGCATAATGACAAAAATTCATGCAACGTAAAGAACAAGCTAAAGTACAGCACAGTACCTGGAGGTTGGAAAAGAACGAAGGGATCCCCAAGTCAGGAGAAATCAGTTGATAACCAGGTGCCAGACCACCACCCGAAGCAGCTTGCAGCAGACCAGCAGGAACGAGCTCAGTACATTCAACAGAGCCTAACGCCAGACCAGTGGGGATGCTGCCCTCTAAAGCGACCCCCGGATCCAGAGTCTGGGCCACAACCATACCGCCAGAGTGTGGAGGTGAACCCGCATGAACATCCATGGAAGTGCAGGAAGGAGACCTTGCTCGGACACCCTCGGGGGCTGGGTCACAGTTGGCACTGCCCACTTGAGCCGGATCATTCCCGGCAACACCCTCGGGGGCTGGGCAGGGGCTTATACTCTTCACCCGAGCTAAGTCTTCCCCGGCAACATCCTCGGGGGCTGGGCGCGTGTCAGCACTATTCAAGGGGTCCAAGCTCTCTGCCGTAACCACCTCTAAGGTTGACGGGCCTTCAGCTACTTCCATGGGACCAGGACAATCCAAGTCAGCATCCCGACCCTCGAGATCATACTCTAAGGTCGACGAGGCACGGGATGACCTCAACCCAGCATCAGGCATGGCAACACAAGTCTCTGTTGCATCTACATCTGCAGGCTCTGATAGCAAGTCCTCTGGGACCATATCCTCTAGAGTTTGATCAAAGTTGGCCATGGACAGTTCTTGCAGACCAATAAGGGCAGACAAAGCAGGAGAAGGAACTCCGCTACTTCCACCGCTGGCGATGAACTGCCGACTGTTTTTCCGAGTTAAGGGAGCCTCATCTTCTTCCTCTTCATCCTCCACAGCGGCAACACAAGCAGCACTCCCATTGGGATCAGCAACAGTTTGGGCACACCCATTGGGTTCAGTGTCAGTAAGACCAGTTGCAGGCACTTCTTCAGCAGCAGGAGCTAAGGTACCGGCGTCCTCATCAAAACTGGATACTCACCGGAGGCGTCTTCTCTTTTTCTTTTGCTCATCAGCAGAAGGCTCGGGCTGACTGGTTTGGCTAGGGCGCCTCGGGCGAGTGCTGATAGGTTTCGGGACATTCAAAGTTGTATCAACCTCTGGAAGGGGCACCACTGCCAACGTACCATCAGGAGCAGCATCGGATGAATCCTCAGCTAACAGATCAAGCATATCATTTATGTCGGCATCACTAGGGTTCAGAGGCACTTCAAAATAAACCTGTCGTTCATCATCAGGAATTGCCCCGAGCGAAGCGACCAAAGTACTGACTTCTTCAGCAGAGGGTCGCACTCTAAGGCCCAAATTGCTGTCAGTCACAGGCGGATTCGACACAAAAAGGGTGAAAGCTTTGGGAGGAGGTAGGTTCCAAGCCGAGTATGCCACTGGAGCACCAACATTTGAAACTTTACCCCTGAGGATCATTTCAAGTCGGCTTACCAAGTCAACAGAAGGAATTCTCCTATTGGTAACCCGAGTTGAGTCGGCCAGCCCTCGATACAGATATGCCGGATAGGCCCTGTCTTTCAGTGACTGAATGTTCTTGAAAACAAAATCAGTGACCATAGCTTCGGCAGTCAGACCTCTCTCTTTCAGTAATCCGACTTCAGTAAGCAACACGCCTGCCTCGGCCACTTCCTGATCTGTGGGAGACTCAGTCCAACTCGGAGTACGAACATCTGGTTGTCTTCCTGACCGGGAAGGGAGAGAATTTCCATAATTATCAACTATAAACCACTCCAGACGCCAACCTTTAATGCTATCTTTGAGGGGAATCTCAAGATACTCGGTCTTCCGCCCACGGCGCATCTCCAAACTGGCACCTCCGACGTCCAGCTGGTGTTGCCCCCCGGCCATCCCAGGGCGACAATGATACAGATACTTCCACAAACCGAAATGCGGCAGCACACCGAGGTAGGCTTCGCATAGGTGAACGAAGATGGAGATTTGGAGAATGGAATTAGGGTTCAAATGGGTCAAGTTGATATGATAAAAGTCAAGAAGGCCACGGAAAAAAGGAGAGATGGGAAGGCCGAGGCCGCGGAGAAGAAAAGGAGCATAAACTACTGACTCGTGGGTATCTTCGGTTGGGACAGTAGTCCCGTGGCAAATCCGCCAAGAACAGAGTTCCCGCGGAGGAAGAACCCCGATGGAGACGAGGCGGAGAAGCTCAGCTTCGGAAATAACAGACATGTGGTTACCTGCAAAGGGTAACTGACTGTTGGGGTCGATTGCGGGGATCACCGCAGCAGACGAGTTCGCAGTTTTCCTCTTGGGCGCCATCTTGCTTCTCACTGGCGAACAAAGTAGGAGGCGAGTGGCAGAGAGAATTCAGATGCGAGAACGCAAGAACTAGGGCACGGAAAGCAAAGGCGGCTAAAAGCGCAACTCTTATGGGATATTCTTGAGCTAGATACCCTTTCAAAAAGTGCCCAGTCATCACCCGGCGGTTATTTCCGAAATCACAGCATGCCACGTGGACATCCGACAGTTATTTCCAAAAAAGCTGACGTGCCACTTCAT
The DNA here is from genome assembly GCF_902167145.1 of Zea mays. Classification (NCBI taxonomy): domain Eukaryota; kingdom Viridiplantae; phylum Streptophyta; class Magnoliopsida; order Poales; family Poaceae; genus Zea; species Zea mays. Next base: position 151,886,441 of record NC_050103.1, read on the forward strand.
CACTCGGTTATTATCCTCAAAATAACTCGTGCGGCTGGCTATCACTCGGCGTTGTCTCTAAAACGCTGACCTCGCGTTCAATCGCTCGGCATTACTTCTAAAATGCCGACGCCGACCTTCAAATCGCTCGGCGTTGCCTCCAAAACGACGAACTTGTATTCTATTGCTCGGCATTACTTCTAAAATGCCGACGCCGACCTTCAATCACTCGGCGTTGCCTCTAAAACACCGACCTCGTGTTCAAATCGCTTGGCATTACTTCTAAAATGCCGACGTCGACCTTCAAATCACTCGGCGTTGCCTCTAAAACGCCGACCTCGTGTTCAAATCGCTTGGCATTACTTCTAAAATACCAACATCGACCTTTAAACATCCGGCGTTGTCTCTAAAACGCCGACCTCACGTTCAATCGCTCGGCATTACTTCCAAAATGCCGACGCCGACCTTCAAATCATTCGGCGTTGCCTCCAAAACGCTGAACTCGTATTCTATCGCTCGGCATTACTTCTAAAATGCCGATGTTGATCTTCACTGACTCGGCGTTGCCTCTAAAACGTTGGTTTCGTGTTCGATTGCTCGGTGTTACTTCTAAAACGCTGATGTCAACCTTCACATCGCTCGGCGTTGTTTCTAAAAACGCCGAAACCGACTAAGATATCACTCGGCAGCTACTTCTGGAGGCGTCAATGTGATGCGCAAGTTATTCATCTACTATATCAAAAGAATCAGTTCAACATTCAGAGAAAGCGAGTCATCGAAAAGGGGGTCAACGACAGTTCTTCATTAAGGGGAAGTTAATAAGTTTACAAACCAACTCTTCGCGAGTTGGTGCTTCCCTACTTCTACTCTACATTACTACTACTACTAAACTACACTATACTACTCTACATTACTACTACTACTAAACTACACTATACTACTCTACATTACTACTACATTATTTTAACTACACTATACTAATATCTAAAGACCAGTGGCGTTTAGCCACTGGCCTTGCCGCTGCTGCCCTTGCCGCCGCCGCCCTTGGTGCTGCCCTTGCTGCTGTCGCCTCTGGTGCTGCCCGTGCTGCTGCCGCCTCTGGTGCTGCCCTTGCCGCCGCTGCCTCCGCCGCCGTTGCTGCCGTCACCGTCGTCGTCGCCACCGTCGTCGTCGTCGTCATCTTCGTCCTCGCCGCCGTCCGAGTCCTCCTCGTCCGAGGAGAACTCAGACTCATCCGAGCCCTCGAGCCCGGAGCGCTCGACGGCCCGGATGTACGTCCAGACCTCCGCCGCAAGCCCCTGGGAGTCGTCTGAGTCATCAGACGACTCACGCAGGGGGATGGGAGCCGGAGACCCCTCGGACTCAGAGGAGAACTCCTCCTCTGAGTATTCCGAGTCACCAAACTCCTCCGATGGAGGAGTCGGCTCACGCTTGCGCTTGTTGTTCTTGCCCATGGTGGAAGCAGACGGGAGAGAAGAAAGGGAAGAAACAGAGAACAGCGAAGGATGTGAAAAAACCAGAGGAGCAAGGGCGTTATTTATAGAAAGGAAAGGCAACCGCTCACTTCCAACCGCGGTCACTGAACAGTCGCAAAGCATTCAATAAGCACTCCCACCCATCTGAAGACACGTCAGACGGCAGACGCCGTTTCATGCAACACTACACCCATTGGGACTCCAGTCAACAACACAAGGGATATGATTACACTAGCCGTCCCATCACATTACTACTCAGAAGCAGCCGGCTAAAACACTCAGCGTACCAAGCCGTCCCTTGCCCACACCCATTGGGGGGGGACGCCCAGGAATTATCAGTATATTTTTCAAAACGGTCACATCCGTGCAGAGCACGCAGTAAATACCTCAAGACAAAAATAAGATACCAGTAAGGATCAGAGGAAAGCCAAATATAGCCAGCAAAGTACAAGACATGGCCGACAGAAGCGATGTGAAGACTAGACAGAGAACGTCCATCACACGTCCAATCAAGTCGCAGAAGCAAATAAATTGCATTACCTAGCAAGATATGGATGGACTGCAAGCTCGGCTGCTAGAGACAAAATGTATGCTGACCTCTGCAGCAAAATTTTGATAACATAATGCTGACCTCCAAAGCATAATGCGAATAGCTTCATGACAATTTTTACAAGCAAAAGAATGACCTTCGAATGGATTATCCTTAAAAAATCCATTTGAAGGTCGGGGGCTACACCCATTGGGTGCACCTCCGGTGCACCCCATGGATTATCACTCTAAACCGATATAGTGCCGACTTCTAAGGCATGGGACAAGATTGAAAAGACCAATCCTCAACCAAGGTACAGGAGCGCGCATGGAGATAATTTCTGGGGAAGACCTTCGAGTAGATTATCTTCTAAAATCTACTCAAAGGTCGGGGGCTACACCCATTGGGTGCACCTCCGGTGCACCCAATGAAGTTCAGAATCCTACAAATCAAAATGCCGACCTCTAAGGCACAAGAACAGAGCCAAACCTCGGTCAAACAAGTGATCAGAGCAAGAGAAGACAGCAGGAAGTCATTCTTTGGACCTTGGATCTTTGGGTTGATTACCTCCAAATCAACCCAAAAATCGGGGGCTTGTGGGGGATAGATATCCCCCGGGTCCACTAAAGAAGTAAAAGACCTCCCGAAAGGCCCAAAGGCCCAATAAATCGTAAGGTCGTTCTTTCGTGGGCCTGGGGAAAGACAATCAACAAAGCAGAGAAGACGTAAGACCGGATTGATGCAAACCCGGACGGCCCACAACGTCGAACGAGTAAATCGCAACAGAGACCCGACTTTCCCGCGCTGAAGCCCCCATGCAACAGGGCCATGCGAGGATAAGTCGGCAAGGGTTACGTAGGGATAAACTCAAGAGGTTCACTATCTTTCAGCTACTTGTTGTTATCATATCCACATGTACTGCCCCACGGTCGAGTATATAAGGCCTAGGGGGCACCCCTTCAGATCGATCGACCTTACTTGACTTAGCCACCCACGTAAACTCTCTGTGCCTCCGATCCAGAGAGCCCTCTTGTAACCGCACTCAAATACTCATCAGGACGTAGGGTGTTACGCATCTCTAAGCGGCCCGAACCTGCAAATCTTGTCCATTGTCCCTCGTGCAATCGGCACGAACCATTTTGCTACAGTCGTTGACACCGTCCTACTCCTAAAAACACCTTGAGGGGTAACCCCAGGTGTGCGGTCGGACCCAAAACACCGACATAATGAACCATCACTTCTTCTAAAGACAGACACATCTATGTTTGTGAATAAACAATTGTATCCCATATTGCATAATTGACTTACAGATAGTAAATTATATCCCAGAGACTCAACTAAAAACACATTAGAAATTGAGTGCTCATTTGAGATTGCAATTTTACCTAACCCTTTTACCTTGCCTTGGTTCCCATCACCGAAAATTATTGAATCTTGGGAATCCTTATTTTTGACGTAGGAGGTGAACATCTTCTTCTCCCCCGTCATATGGTTTGTGCATCCGTTGTCGATAATCCAGCTTGAACCCCCGGATGCATAAACCTGCAAGGCAAATTTAGGCTTGGGTCTTAGGTACCCAACTCATGTTGGGTCCTACAAGGTTAGTGCAAATATCCTTAGGGACCCAAATGCAAGTTTTGTCTCCCTTGCATTTTGCCCCTAACTTCCTAGCAACTATTTTCCTATCCTTTCTACAAATAGCAAAGGAAGCATTTAAAGCACAATAAATTGTAGAAGGTTCATTCACTACTTTCCTAGGAGCATGAATAATATTCTTTCTAGGCACATGATGAATAGCATTTCTCCTAGACATATTTCTACCATGCATATAGGAAGAACTAGAAGCAAACATGGCATGAGAGTCAAAATCATCATAAGCATTATAATTCCTATAAGCATTTCTAGTTTGTCTCCTATCATGATACATAAAAGCATGATTCCTTTTAGTACTACTTGCCATAGGGGCCTTCCCTTTCTCCTTGGCGTAGATGGGAGCCTTATGGCTTGTTAAGTTCTTGGCTTCCCTCTTGAAGCCAAGTCCATCCTTAATTGAGGGGTGTCTACCAATCGTGTAGGCATCCCTTGCAAATTTTAGCTTATCGAAATCATTCTTGCTAGTCTTAAGTTGAGCATTAAGACTAGCCAATTCATCATTAAGCTTGGAAATTGAAACTAGGTGTTCACTACAAGCATCAATGTCAAAATCTTTACGCCTAGTACAAATAACAACATGTTCTACACAAGAATTAGATTTATTTGCTACTTCTATTTTAGCATTTAAATCATTGTTAACACTTTTTAAAGTAGAAATGGTTTCATGACATGTAGACTGTTGGGGCGAAGGCAAAGACGCCACCCTTCGCTCGAGGCCTTCGCTGCAGTCGCTGGTCTGACAGAGACAGAACGGGCGGGGACACCCTTCGCTCCATTCGGCACCAGACGAAGGCCTGCGGCGACGCCATCCCGCAGCGCGGCCTCGTTCAGCTCTGAGGCCCACGTGTGATCTGGCCCATTGTAACGGGCCCTGCGTGGCCGCCTTTGTGTTACGAGCCTGATCTGTAAAGGCATGCTTGTAATTACAACTTGTAACCCTGCTTTATGGGAATATTCTGGGGATAAACTAGGTGTCTGAGGGCACATGCGTCCTTAACACAAGGCGCTGGGCACTCAGATACCTATAAATACCCCCGCACAGTGCCCGTGAGAGGCTAGATTAATAGAGCTATTGCCCCCGAGCACGTAACCCTGTTGTCGCCACTGTTCACCCCTGTTGGCCTCCTTGCTGCTGAGAGCAAGTTCCAACATTTGGCGCCCACCGTTCGTGCTACGACAAAACCACCCGCGATGGCACCCAAGAGAGCTAACCCGAAGGCTGACGAGGCTGCGAAGGCAGCACTGCTTGCCGCAAGAAAGGGCAAGGCCCTCGCCCTCACCCAATCCACCCACCAAGAGCCCACTGAAGACAATATTCCCCGCACCTGCGAAGACGACACCTTTCGCACCTGCGGGCCCGAAGGACAATCGCAGCCGCCCCCAGCCTTCGCCCCACTGGAGGGCGCGGATCTCACCGAGGACGGCGAGGTCCTCGGCGTCTCAACAGAAGAACAGTTACAGTTGCGCGCCCTGCGCCTCAAGAACCGCAATCTCCAGAGGCAGAAAAAGATACTGGAGGCCAAGCGCCAGCGTGTGTCCGCACTAGCCAAGGTGCGGCAAATGATACGCGACGAGGAGCAGAAGGCCCAAGACCTCGAGCGCGAGATCGCGCTGATGCAGCGCGAAGGCCACCTCGGTCTACAGCAAGAGCCACCCCTCCAGCAGCGCGCACAACCGGAAGACACGCGCGAAGGCCACCTCGGCCTGCAGCATGGCCCACCCCTGCAACACCGGGCGCAGCCGGAGAACCCGCGTTTCCCCCAGCATGACTACGCCTTCCAGCACGGCGCGCCATTCCAAGGGGTCAACTACCTCGACGAGCGAAGTCCCCTGGCGCCACACCTGCAAGTGACGCCTTGGCCAGCTAACTTCCGGGCAGGGGCATATCCCAAGTACAACGGCAGCACCGACCCGGCGCAATACATAATGAGTTATCAAGTCGCCGTTGCATCCGCCGGAGGGGACGACGCCACAATGGCGAAGTCTTTCATCATCGCCCTAGAGGGCCCAGCACTCACCTGGTTCACCAGATTGCCTCCGCTGTCCATTGATTCGTGGAGAAGTCTCAGGGACAAGTTCCTTCTCAACTTCCAAGGGTATCGTCCAGACACCGACGCTTTGGCCGAGCTCTCGCTTTGCAAACAGCTGGAAAAGGAGACTCTGCGGGAGTATTACCGCAAATTCTTAACACTCAAGTCACAGCTGCCCTCCGTCGATGATCAGATCGCTATCCACTACGCCATCAGTGGCCTTCGGGCCGGCGTCCTCTACAGCCACTGTATCAGAGATCCACCCAAGAACCTCCAGGAGCTATATCAGCTCTTTGAAAAATATGCCAAATCCGAAGAGCTCCACCAGCGCAAGGTTGAGTCACAGCGGAAGCCCAAAGATGCCCCGCAGTCCAGCCGCACGTGGACGAGGACTCCGCAACCAGACTCCGGTCGAGATGGCCGCAGTCAACAGCAAGTGCACAACATCGCCAACCAGCAGCCTACTACTGACCCCCCTCGTCGCCAGGAATATCCCCCCCCCAGGGCCGCGGAAACGGAACTCGTGGCAGGGGCCGAGGGCGCGCGCAGCCGCCGCGCCGGTTCTACTGCCTTTTCCACGGCGAAGACTGCGCCCACCAAACCAAAGACTGCCCCGAAACGAAGGCCACCAGAGACAGAATGGCGCGGGCGCAGCCAGCCGACAATCCCAGAATTGTCGCGCATAATTACCAGCCACCCCCTCCACCATATATCCACGCTCCCGCTCCACATCCACCGCACCACGCTTACCAACACCATCAGGAAGTACAAATCGTACCTCCTCCACCCCCACCACCACACCAGCAACACCAAAACATCCCCCATGCCCCAAAGCAGGAAGACTTCGCCGATCAACCATATCGCGGAGTCATTCACATGATAACAGGGGGGTCCAGCACTGACTTCGACACCAAGCGGCAGAAGCGGGACCACTACCGCAGCATCAACCATGTCGCGGTCACTGGCCCAGTCGTGCAGACGAAGTGGTCCCACATACTGCTAACCTTCGATGCACGAGACGTCGACCTGCGCAGCGCCCCCCACATCGACGCTATGGTCATCAATTGCAGCGTGGCAGGCTGGGACTTACACAAAGTCCTAGTCGACAACGGCAGTCAGGCGGACATCATCTTCCTCCACGCCTTCGACCGCATGGGTATAAGCCACAGCCTGCTCAAGCCTTCGGACAATCCGTTGTATGGCTTCGGCGGCAAAGGCACCTTTCCCGTTGGCAAAATAGAGCTGCCCCTCTCATTCGGTGTAGCACCCAATGCCCGAAGTGAGCAAGTAACCTTCGACATTGTCGACATGGTATATTCGTACAACGCCATCATGGGCCGGGGCTCCATCAATAAGTTCGAAGCTACCATCCACGGATTGTACCTATGTATGAAGATACCAGGTCCGCTAGGCGCTATCACGATCTACGGCAACCAGCAGACGGCGCGCAACATAGAGCGGGACTTCGTGCCTGGTCAGAGGAACGTACACTGTCTCACGACCCAGCGCGAGGTCCCTGCGCCCGCCAGCCCAACCGATAAGCAGCACGACAAGGCACAGTTGCAGAGCCAAGACGGGACCAAGACTGTCCCCCTTGATCAGGCCACGCCCAAGCAGACAGTCACTATCAGCGAAGACCTTACGTCACATGAAGAAGAGAAGCTTCTCTGCTGCCTGGCCAAGAATAAAGATGTCTTCGCCTGGTCCGCCCTAGACCTGGTCGGAGTCAGCCGATCCATAATTGAGCACAGCTTGGGAATTGACCCTTCGGTGCGACCAAAAAAGCAAAGGCTCCGCAAAATGTCCGACGAAAAGACAGAGGCCGCCAAGGCGGAAGTGCACCGCCTCCTAGAAGCTAAATTCATCGAGCCAGTGGCTTACCCCACGTGGCTCTCCAATGTCGTAATGGTGCAGAAAAAAGCGGGAAATGGCGAATGTGCATAGACTTCACCAGTCTCAATAAGGCTTGCCCGAAGGACAATTTCCCGTTGCCGCGGATCGACAAAATAGTCGATAGCGCGGCCGGATGCGAGGTCATGTCACTCCTCGACTGCTTCTCCGGCTATCACCAGATATACATGAAGGAGGAAGACAAGGCTAGCACCAGCTTTATAACACCCTTCGGCACTTATTGCTTCATCAGGATGCCGGAGGGACTCAAGAATGCAGGGTCCACCTTCTCCAGACTCACCAAAACAGTACTCGAAGGGCAGGTTGGCAGAAACATATTTACATATGTGGACGACATCGTCGTCGCCAGCAAGAATAAGGAGGACCATCTCGCCGACCTCGCCGAGACATTCGCGAACATGCGAGATGCACGACTCCGCCTGAACCCGGAAAAGTGCGTCTTCAGTGTTCGCCAGGGCAAGATTTTGGGTTACCTGGTGTCACATCGCGGCATCGAGGCCAACCCAATCAAGATCCAGGCCATCGTCGACATGTTGCCTCCGCAGTCCGCCAGGGACGTCCAGCGTCTGACAGGCAGATTGGCCGCTCTCAACAGATTCATCTCCAGGTCCGCCGAGCGAAGTCTCCCCTTCCTCAAAACACTCCGCGGTGCGAAAGACTTCGCCTGGGGGCCGGAGCAAGCAGCGGCCTTCGCCTCACTAAAACAGTACCTGTCGGAGCTGGCCATCCTCACAAGCCCCGACTCCTCGCTCCCCCTATTGCTCTATGTCGCGGCTTCGCCGCACGCGGTCAGCGCGGCACTAGTGCAGGAGCAGACAGTTGAGGGCGCAGTCAGACAGTGCCCTGTTTACTATGTCTCCGAAGTCCTGACACCGTCCAAATGCAACATGACAGAGCTAGAGAAGATCGCCTACGCAGTTGTTATGTCCTCGCGCAAATTGCGCCATTACTTTGAAGCATTTAAGGTCCGAGTCACCTCAGACAGGGGGCTCGGCGAACTATTTAGAAACCCGGAGGCATCGGTGAGGATTGCCAAGTGGGCAGCCGAACTCTCCGGCTACCACATTAGCTTCGAGCCCAGGACAGCCATCAAGTCACAAGTCCTGGCAGACTTCGTCGTCGACTGGACTGGGCCAATAACACAGCCGGACCCGTCCACAGAGAAGGTTTGGACCATCCATTGCGACGGCGCATGGTGCCATGCGGGGGCAGGCGTCGCAACAGTCGTCACCTCACCAGCCGGAGTCAAACACAGATATGCAGCACGCCTCAGCTTCGCTCTGGAATCCGACAGATGCACAAACAATATAGCAGAGTATGAAGCGGTTATCCTCGGCCTCCGCAAGCTACGGGCCCTCGGAGTCACCACATGTATCATCAAGACAGACTCCAAGATAGTTGCCGGCCAGATCGAGAAAGACTATGCAGCAAAAGACCCCGCGCTCATGCAATACCTCGCGGCTATCCGAAGTCTCGAGAGACAGTTCAAGGGATTCACCTTGCAGCATGTGGATAGGGCCAAGAACGAGGAGGCCGATGCATTGGCCAAGGCTGCCGCCAGGGGCGAGCCCTTGCCCTCCGACGTGTTCTTTCACACCATCGGCACGCCTGCCGTCCGGAGCCCCGAAGGGCTCCAAATAACTAATGATAGCGAGGGCCACCGCATAGTCAACCTAATCATGACCGAAGACTGGCGGGCACCAATAACCCTGTTCCTACAGGGGTACTATCATCCAACCGACGTCAGCGAGGCCAAGCGCCTCAGACATCGAAGCCGGGACTTCGCACTGATCGAGGGCCAGCTCTACAAGAAAGGGGTCAGTCAGCCAATGCTTAAGTGCGTCACCGAAACCGAAGGCATGCAGATCCTACGTGAAGTCCACAGTGGCACGTGCGGCTCGCACGCAGGGCCAAGGGCCCTAGCTGCCAAGGTGATCCGCCAAGGGTTTTACTGGCCCGCAATGATCTGCGCCGCAAATCGGGTCTCAAGGTCCTGCGAAGCCTGCCAGAAGTTCTCTCCTCGGTCAGGCAACCCCTCGCAGTATACAAAGCTGATTGCCCATACATGGCCGCTCCAGCGCTGGGGCCTGGACATTGTCGGGCCCCTGCCCACCGCTCAGGGGAACCTTAAGTTCGCCTTCGTAGCCGTCGAATACTTCACCAAATGGATCGAAGCGAGGGCTGTTTCTACAATAACATCAAAGACTGCCCAGAAATTCTTCTGGCAAAACATTGTTTGCCGCTTCGGAGTACCGTCCGAGCTAACAGTTGACAACGGCAAGCAGTTTGACAGCCAAGATTTCAAGGATTTTTGTTTTTCCATCGGCACCAAGCTTGCCTTCGCTTCAGTCTATCATCCGCAGTCCAACGTGGTCGTGGAGCGCGCCAATGGGAAAATCTTCACAGCTGTCAAGAAAATGCTCCTCGATGAAAAAAAAGGCAGATGGACCGACTTATTACCTGAGGCAGTCTGGGCGCTAAACACAACTGAGTGCAGGGAGACTGGGTTCACTCCTTTCCGCCTTCTATACAGATCGGAGGCCATGACCCCGCAAGAAATAAAGCATGGGTCCCCGCGTACAGTTCCGTCAGCCGTCCCCGACGTGGACGAGCCAACTTCAAAAGATCTCATTGACGGAGACCGGGTCTTCGCCCTACAGGCCCTAAACAAATACCAAGCCCAGACCAAAGCATGGCGCGACCACGCAGTCATCCCGAGGGAGTTCAGCGAAGGGGACCTCGTACTCGTCCGAACAGCTCGGACGGAGTCCAGGGGAAAGCTAGAGCCCAAGTGGGAGGGCCCCTTCATAGTCAAGACAAAAGCATCCCCCAGCGCCTACAGGCTCACAACGCCAAACGGCGAGGACCTGGAGCACTCCTGAAACATCGACAACCTCCGCAAATTTTTTGTCTAACTCATCGGGGCTGATTTCGCCCTTGTAATTCGCCAAAAAACAATCTTGTACCGGCCCGCACTCTTTTCCTCCCGGGGGGTGAGGTTTTTAACGAGGCGGAGCCATGTAATATATGTGTGAAAAATCCCCCGCAAAAACATGCGTCGAAAACAGACCGCGACAACAGCCTTCGACATTCGACCAATCCGAGGTCACCGCGAGGCTAAGCGCTAGCCACCCTCGCGTGCGACAAATCCGCGCAGAAGTCGCCTAAGGGTGCAGCCGGACTAAGCACAACAAGTGCGAAAAAATCCGATGTCTATCCGAAGACTATCCGCGCAGAAGTCGCCTAAGGGTGCAGCCGGACTAAGCACAACAAGTGCGAAAAAATCCGATGTCTATCGCGAAGACTATCCGCGTAGAAGTCGCCTAAGGGTGCAGCCGGACTAAGCACAACAAGTGCGAAAAAATCCGATGTCTATCACGAAGACTATCCGCGCAGAAGTCGCCTAAGGGTGCAGCCGGACTAAGCACAACAAGTGCGAAAAAATCCGATGTCTATCGCGAAGACTATCCGCGCAGAAGTCGCCTAAGGGTGCAGCCGGACCAGCACAACAAGTGCAAGAAAACTCGAAGTCTATCACAAAGACCCCGCGCAGAAGCCGCCTAAGGGCGCAGCCGAACTGGTACAACAAAAGCAGAAACGACAGCATCAAACCGTCCACGCTGAGACCGACTATAATCACACCAGCACAGCATAGCCAACCATACCAGACAAAGTACACAACGCCCTCGCAGGCACAGGCACGCGAGGGCACACAACTTCATCTTACAAGCCTTTACACATATACAAGCGAGGGCGCCACACTCTACATCGGCTCAACCTTAGGAATAATTCCCATCTCCCTATAATTAAATAACATTATCCTAAGCTCCTCACCCGCAAAAAGACTTCGCAGTTCCCCCTCCCCTGTACCCGCGGCGGCCGGCAAAGACAACAGCTCCTGCCGACCAGCCCTACTCACGCGAAGCCGAGCCCCTTCCTCCGCACTAACCCTACGCTTTGCAACCGCCCTTCGTCGTCGGCGCCCGGTGCTAGGACCTGGCACGTCTAGCGCGTCCGCGGCGTGTGGCGAAGCCTCCGCCGCAGCCACGTCCAAGGCCGCAAAATAATCCAAGTCCTCCTCCGACGACTCCTCAGTCCACTCAACCGAGCTCCCAGAGTCAGTAAAATAAAAAAACTCAGATACAGACCCACCATATTCATTCCCACCTTCCGCGGTCGAAGCCGCCAAAAACTCAGTAGTAGCGGTTGCGTGCGCAGGCCCAAAATCTTGAACCTGCGCAGCAACCAAAATTCAGCACAACATCCAAAAATTCCCCAACCCTAAACACCCACTACGCCACCTGCGAAGGCCCTGACGCTGCGGGAGCCTCCACCGTTGGCTCCGCCGTTGGCTCCGCCGCTGCCTCCGCCGCTGTTTCCGCCGCCACCGCCGCGGGATCTTCAGCACTCGGCACAGCAGCTGCATCAGGGGCATCAGGGGCGCCTTCGGCCACCTTCGGGGGCAGGTCTTCGCCGGCCGCAGCGGATGTGGGGGCAGCCGTCGCGATCGCTGTGGTCTCCGGGGTTGGCTCCAGGGCGACCCCAGTCACAGCCTCCGCAAGGGTCGGCTCCGGGTCTGGCAGCGCGCTGTTCAGAGCCCCGAAGTCGTCCACCCGCTCGCCGCGCTCCGCCTAGGACAAGACACACAAATTCAGCAAACCCACGCACAGCCCGCATACAGCAAACGCCAAACAAACAACAACGTTACCTGAGCCCTCGCAGTCTCGGCCCGCTCCCTGACCACCTCACGACCATGCGGACCCCACATCCGGTCGTAGAGGGCCTCGGCAGATTCCTTCACAACGGGGTCTTCGACCTTATAGACATCTCGCTCAAAATCTTCATCTGCCTGGTCGAAGACCTCGAAGTGCCGGCACCCTTCGCGGGAGAGTGCGTTCATCGCCCCCTCGCAGGTGACCAGGGAGGCGTACGACATAAACCCCCCCACAACAGCGGGAAGTTCCTACAGCTCCTCCTGCACCCATTGCAGACAACGAAGCCCGGGCTCTCGGTCCGGCACCTCGAAGTCGCCGGTCCGCGCGCCCAGCTCGCGATATGTAACCATAAGCTGAGCGCGCGTCCGTTCAGCCTCCGCACGCATCATGGCCTCGGCCCCCTTCGCGCGGCTCTCCAGGGCGGTAAGCCGCTCTTGCAGATGTTCAGCGAGCTCCTTGGCAAGATTGCCCTCCGCCCGCGCCAGTTTGGCCTCCGCCTGCGCAGCCTGCTCCTTGGCGATGGCCTCGTTTGCCTCCCTCCTCTCCGCCGCCAGTTGGCGCCGGAGGTCAGCCTTCTCCCTCTCCAGGGCGGCCACCCTGTCCGTCAGCTTACGGCACTTGCTGTCGGAGGCCGATTTCTCACGGACAGCGTCAGCATGTTGTGTCCGAAGTCTCTCGACTTCGGCAGACACAGCTGCCGTGAGGGCCCCCGACGCAGTACGGCTGGCGAAGTCAGCCACCTGCAGAGCACACGTAAGGCCGTTGCCCCAAAAGAGGTGGGGGAGAGAGTATAACTCAGCGGACCTGACTCAGCGCCTCCGTCACTCCCTTCAGCCGGCGGGTCGCTGCGCCCGCCTCGTCCCTGACCACCGCGAGGGCCGACACCTCGCCTCCGGCGACGAGGGCCTCGCCCCTCGCCTTCGGCACTATGGCCGCCGTCGCGATCTCCGCGCCAGGCGCAACCATAGCAAGCTGGCCCTCGTCTGACCCTGCAACGCATCTTCGAATTAAAAAAAGGCCAACGACTTACCACCAAGATAGTCGTCTACAGTAATATCGGTGTCGAAGTCGGCAACGCGCTTGCCCGACAACGGCAACGCTCGGGCCGCCTTCGAAGCCTCCGCCACTCCGCTGGCCGGCGGCACCACCTTCGTTGACTTGGAGCCTCCGGCGCCCGCCGTTGCCTCCGGCGCCTTGCTAGGTGCAGAGGCGCCCGCCTTCGCCGCCAGCGGCGGCTTGCCTCCGCCGGAGGCCGCAGCCCCCCGCTGCCTCTTCAGCCTAGCTTCATGCAGCCTGACAGCCGCCTGGCGTTTTTGCGCCGCACCTTGGCGATCCTTGTCCATCACTGCCCACACAACAGCACCGATATTCCGCCCGTAAGGAAAAACTCTCCACTGACGAACCATACGAGATGTAAAACAGTCCTCGCCAGCCGCGCAGGGGATAGGAACATTCCTAGGCCAGCAACCCCCGGTAACCCTCAGCATCCGAGTCGAAGACTCCCGGAGCTCGGGCGAAGACATCCTTTCCCCCGGGGCCGCACACGTCCTCATTAACTCTCTAGCAAAACTATCAGACACCCCAAGTCCTCCCATCGTAGTACCTAATTTTCTCTTTTTTGAGGAACGGGCGGCCGCCGGCGCAGGGTCGTCTCCTGTCTCCACCGCCGGTTTCTTCCCACGGCGGTCTGCTTCGTCTTGACCAGGATAGCCGTCGTACGACAATTGATTTAATTCGAAGACCCTGTTCAAACGGTCATTTGACCCGCGGATATCAAAGCTGCGCTGGCCTTCCGTCCTCGGCACGTAACGCCCCACGAGCCGCACCGCCAAGTCCTCCGCATCACGGACAAAGGCGGCCGGGTCGCGGTTTCGCAGATTCAGTGCGAAGGCAGGACTTCGCACCACCCTTCCTTCGTGAAAAGGCATCTGGCGAGGGCACACTTCGCCCAACGCCCAGCCATGCGCCAAGGGCCACACCCCGTACGCCACGAACTCTTCAACTAAATCACGCCCACTGCTCTGACCGGCGGCGCACCGAAGGGCCCCTTCGTCTGCATCCTCCTCTGCCACTTCAAAGGGCGGATACGCAGAGTAATAATGAGAGCACATCTCAGACACGGGGAGTCCTTCATGGCCTTCGACAGTAGCCTCAGCAACGTAAAACCAAAATTCATTCCAATTGCCCCACTTGTTGCGGGCGCACGGAACCAACTCCACTACTTGCATTGTGGTCTTGCCGGTCTTCGGCGTGAATGTGCATGACCCGAACTGGGCAACTTCGTCCCCAATCATCCTCTTCTGCCAGTGCAAACAATAATACTTCGCAAAAACTTCAACCGACGGCTGTCCGCCGTACGAAGTCGTCGCCCAGACATACTTCGACAGTGCCACCACGACATTCGGTGTCAGCTGATGTATTTGAACGTTGAATCTACGCAGGACTTTGCCAACAAACCGGTGCGCAGGCAAGCGGAGACCGGCGGCGAAGAACGCCTCGAAAACGACCAACTCACCCTCCGGCTCGGGGACTTCCTCCGTCCCCGGAGCACGAGCAACTCCGCCGCCAAAGTAGCCCAACCGCTGCATATCTTCAACGCGGGCTGACGTCATCCGCGACACACCAAAATCAACAGTCGCCGGCGCGCAACTCCTCCACCATCAAGCTACTCAACGTCTCCTCAGACGAGGCGGCGGCCGGCGGCGTAGTGGCAGCGGAAGAAGAAGAGGACGGCATTGCTACGTACCGTCGGCGGCGGCGGGCGGTCTAGGGTTTTCACGGCAGAACTCCGGCGAGCAAGAGGGCAGCGGAAGAAGAGGAGCAGCAAGACGGCGGGCGGCTAGGGTTTTCACGGAGCGTGGAAGGCAAAGTTCAAACAGCGCCAACCCCCGCCCCCTTTTATAGGCAGGGCGTGGCTCTTCGGGAAACCCGCAATCCGACAGGGCGCGACGCTTCGGGAAACCCGCAATCCAACAGTACGCCGTCCATCAACGGTCACATCAAAAACCCCCGCGGAACCACTTCGAGCGAGGGCAGCGTCTCCGCCATCTAGCGACGTCTTCGGCACCAGGTGACTTTGTCGAACTGGTCCCTCGGAGGGCAAATGTTGGGGCGAAGGCAAAGACGCCACCCTTCGCTCGAGGCCTTCGCTGCAGTCGCTGGTCTGACAGAGACAGAACGGGCGGGGACACCCTTCGCTCCATTCGGCACCAGACGAAGGCCTGCGGCGACGCCATCCCGCAGCGCGGCCTCGTTCAGCTCTGAGGCCCACGTGTGATCTGGCCCATTGTAACGGGCCCTGCGTGGCCGCCTTTGTGTTACGGGCCTGATCTGTAAAGGCATGCTTGTAATTACAACTTGTAACCCTGCTTTATGGGAATATTCTGGGGATAAACTAGGTGTCTGAGGGCACATGCGTCCTTAACACAAGGCGCTGGGCACTCAGATACCTATAAATACCCCCGCACAGTGCCCGTGAGAGGCTAGATTAACAGAGCTATTGCCCCCGAGCACGTAACCCTGTTGTCGCCACTGTTCACCCCTGTTGGCCTCCTTGCTGCTGAGAGCAAGTTCCAACATAGACAACTCACAAGAAAGCATTTCATTTCTCTTAATCTCTAAAGCAAGTGATTTTTGTGCTTCTACAACCTTATCATGTTCTTCATATAAAAGGTCCTCTTGTTTTTCTAATAGCCTATTCTTATCATTCAAGGCATCAATGAGTTCATTTATCTTATTTATCTTAGATCTATCTAAGCCCTTGAATAAGCATGAATAGTCTATGTCATCATCATCACTAGACTCATTATCACTAGAGGAAGCATAAGTGGAGTCTCGAGTACTCACTTTCTTCTCCCTTGCCATCAGGCATGTGTGACGCTCGTTGGGGAAGAGAGATGACTTGTTGAAGGCGGTGGCGGCGAGTCCTTCATTGTCGGAGTCGGAGGAGGAGCAATCCGAATCCCACTCCTTTCCGATATGTGCTTCGCCCTTGGCCTTCTTGTAATGCTTCTTCTTCTCCCTTTTGTCCCCTTTTTCCTGGTCACTTTCATTATCAGGATAGTTAGCAATGAAATGACCAATCTTACCACATTTGAAGCACGAGCGCTTCTCCTTTGTCTTGGTCTTGCTTGGCTGTCCCTTGCGACCTTTAAGTGCCGTCTTGAAGCGTTTAATGATGAGGGCCATCTCCTCATTATTTAGCCCGGCCGCTTCAACTTGTGCCACCTTGCTCGGTAGCGCCTCCTTGCTCCTCGTTGCCTTGAGAGCAATGGGTTGAGGCTCATGAATAGGACCGTTCAACGCGTCGTCGACGTATCTCGCCTCCTTGATCATCATCCGCGCACTTACGAATTTTCCGAGTACCTCCTCGGGCGTCATCATCGTATACCTGGGATTCTCACGAATATTGTTTACGAGATGAGGATCAAGAACGGTAAAGGACCTTAGCATTAGGCGGACGACGTCGTGGTCCGTCCATCGCGTGCTTCCGTAGCTCCTTATTTTGTTGATAAGGGTCTTGAGCCGGTTGTAAGTTTGGGTTGGCTCCTCTCCCCTTATCATTGCGAATCGTCCAAGCTCGCCCTCCACCAACTCCATTTTAGTGAGCATGGTGATGTCGTTCCCCTCGTGAGAGATCTTGAGAGTGTCCCATATCTGCTTGGCGTTGTCCAAGCCGCTCACCTTATTGTACTCTTCCCTGCACAAAGATGCTAATAGAACAGTAGTAGCTTGTGCATTTCTATGGATTTGTTCATTTATAATCATAGGGCTATCCGAGCTATCAAATTTCATTCCATTCTCTACAATTTCCCATATGCTTGGATGGAGAGAGAATAAGTGACTACGCATTTTGTGACTCCAAAATCCGTAGTCTTCCCCATCGAAGTGTGGAGGTTTGCCAAGAGGAATGGAAAGCAAATGTGAATTCGAACTATGTGGAATACGAGAATAATCAAATGAAAAGTTCGAATTGACCGTCTTCCTGTACTCGTTGTCGTCGTCCTTTTTGGAAGAGGTAGACTCATCGCTATCGTCGTAGTAGACGATCTCCTTGATGCGCCTTGTCTTCTTTTTCTTCCCATCTTTGCGCTTGTGGCCCGAGCCCGAGTCAGTAGGCTTGTCATCCTTCGGCTCGTTGATGAAGGACTCCTTCTCCTTGTCGTTGATCACGATCCCCTTCCCCTTAGGATCCATCTCTTCGGGCGATTAGTCCCTTCTTGAAGAGAACGGCTCCGATACCAATTGAGAGCACCTAGAGGGGGGGGGGTGAATAGGTGATCCTGTGAAACTTGAAAACTTAAGCCACAAAAACTTGGTTAATCGTTAGTACAATAATTGCCAAGTGGCTAGAGAAGAGTCAAAACACAATAACCACAAGAAATCAATCACAGAGATGGCACGATGGTTATCCCGTGGTTCGGCCAAGTACAAAACTTGCCTACTCCACGTTGCGGCGTCCCAACGGACGAGAGTTGCACTCAACTCCTCTCAAGTGATCCAATGATCAACTTGAATACCACGGTGTTCTTCTTTACTTTAATCTTTTCCCGTTTGCGAGGAATCTCCACAACTTGGAGTCTCTCGCCCTTACAATTGAATTTCACAAAGAAGCACGGAGTAAGGGAGGGAAGCAACACACACAAATCCACAGCGAAATGTGCACACACACGACCAAGAATCGAGCTCAAAAGACTATCTCAAAGTTCTCACTAGAACGGAGCTCGAATCACTGAGAATGACAAACGAATGCGCAAAGACTGAGTGTGGATGATCAAGAATGCTCTAAGGTTGCTTCGTATCTTCCTCCATGCGCCTAGGGGTCCCTTTTATAGCCCCAAGGCAGCTAGGAGCCGTTGAGAGCAAATCTGGAAGGCCAATCTTGCCTTCTGTCGTCGGGTGCACCGGACAGTCCGGTGCACATTGGACACTGTCCGATGCCCGATTTCTTTCCTTAAACGGCGCAGCCGACCGTTGCAGATCTGGGAGCCGTTGGCGCACCGGACATGTCCGGTGCCCCCTTCCGACCATTGGCTTGGCCACGTGTCCCGCGCAGATCGCGCGGCCGGCCGTTGGCCCGGCCGACCGTTGGCTCACCGGACAGTCCGGTGCACACCGGACAGTCCGGTGAGTTTTAGCCGTACGCCGTCGGCGAATTCCCGAGAGCGACCACTTCACGCCGAGTCAGCCTGGCGCACTGGACACTGTCCGGTGCACCACCGGACAGTCCGGTGTGCCAGACTGAGCCGAGTCTTGGCTGTACACAGCCAAGTCTTTTTCACCTCTTTTCTTTTCTTCTTCTTTCTGTTTCTAACACTTAGACAAGTATATTAGTACACAAAACCAATGTACTAAGGCTTAGAAACATACCTTTACTCTTGATTTGCACTTTGTTCATCCATAAGCATAAATTCGCACTTAAGCACTTGTGTTGGCACTCAATCACCAAAATACTTAGAAATGGCCCAAGGGCACATTTCCCTTTCAGTGAGGTCCCATTGCATCACCGTCCACATTAACGACTGAATGACGTGATATCTCGGCGCTACGACATATGCTGGTACCGAGACATGTAATCTCAGACTTTTCGGTGTTATAGGTCATGGCGCCGATCTTATAGATCCAAAGATGGTATTAGATTTTTGAGAAGTCTGAAGGTAAATATTTTTTTATATATAAAAGCTAAAATAAAAAAAGGTTCCAACACGAGCGAGCTACACTGACGACGACGAGGGGCCTTTTACCACGTCTCTGCAGCCTGCTAGCTGTCATAGAACACTTGCGTCGTTTTCATTCTCTGGGGACCAGTTTAGTGTGTGGACGCCATAACGTCAGCGGGCTTACGGCACCTTTTGTGCCGTTGCGCACGCCCCGGCCCGGTTTGTTCTCGTTATCGTTGCCGGTTCTCGCTTTGATTCCGTCCACTTCGACAAATTTTCTGACGGAGACAGGCGAGGCAGAGTGTATATGCCGAAGCCGAAGGTATGGGTCCTGTGCTAAGAACAATGCGCCGAGCTAGTGATAGATAAAGATCTTTATGTCTAGAAGCCCAGCTACTGGAGTACATACTGATTCGCAACATTGAGGCCCCCCTTGGAATGGAGAGGAAATAAAAATGAAGACTTTTTGGCAGACTGAATCTATATGCAAAGTTTTGAAACTAGAACCTTTGAAACAAAAAATATTTGAATTAACCCTACAAAATCCTTTCAGAATTCCTACGGAGACTAGAATCGACATGTGTTGTTGTTGTTGAAAAAATTGCTATTTTAGCCCGCCCACTTCACGAGTCCAACTCTCATCCTGTTCTAGAATCGGCATCTGCCCATCCCTTTGACTGTTCCTCTCTACCACAAGCGCCAAGCAAATACTCTCTCTCTTTCTCCTTCGCCTC
The DNA here is from genome assembly GCF_902167145.1 of Zea mays. Lineage (NCBI taxonomy): Eukaryota > Viridiplantae > Streptophyta > Magnoliopsida > Poales > Poaceae > Zea > Zea mays. The sequence goes on from NC_050103.1 coordinate 151,906,126, forward strand.
GGGAAGAACTTGAGCCATAGAACAGATCGAGCCTTGTACGCTCTGGGATGGCATCTGGCGGAGCGCTAGGGGCAGGCAATCCCCTGCGTGGTGGGTCCAAGGCGAGCGTGGCAGCCGACGACCGTTCACACGAACTGCCTCGGCGTCGCTGGAGCATAGCATCTCTCTGACTCTCTCCGCGATGAAGGAAACAAAACAAAATACCCCTCCGCCCCGGCCCATCCATCCATGGCCTCTTTTTCAGCGTCAAGGCCATCGAAACCGTGTAGGATTAGACGAGGCCTTCTGAGTTCGTTTTTTTGTTTGATGCGCTGAGATTACAGAAGGTCAAGGGACTTTGCTCTTTGTCTATTACGATTTATCTTATTGAGCATTGACGGAGTCGGAGAAGAGGGGACAATGGTAGCAGACAGTTACACGCTAAGCATCAGAGGCGAAAATAGGCACAATTTTTATCTCTTTAGTATTATATAGAAATGATATAGAAAGATAGGTATAGAAAAGCGTAATAATCTTATTTCGTTTCTCTAAGACTCACCTTATAGGCCTATCCGCCGAGTGTCAATGAACCTAATCCAAATCTAATATGACAACATGCTCTTTAATCCATCCATGCTCATATGAGTTAAAACAAAATATGAAGTATAATTTGTAGATACGTTAGGGTTACAAAATTGGTATTTTGGTAATTTTTTGATAATATATATGTGCATCTGTGAACAACAATTAGTCGCTACAGTGGCAACTACAGTGAACAAATTGACGTTTCAAAACAAGAACATGTTACTTAATTTAAGAACTAGTAAAATAAAGGACATAGAGGGACCTATGATCAAGGCACCATGGCTTCATGCACATTAGTCAATCTAGTGTGTTGCTCGAAGTCATGGACCACAGTCAATGCAGGAAGCCGTTCACAACATAGTCTTGCAAATGTTCATCGGAAAGAAGACAAAGTGGTGGATATGATCAACATTCGATGTAGGAAGATGTTCACAGTACAGTCGCTCGAGTGTTCACTAGAAAGAAGATGAAGTGGTGCATCAGATTGGTTGCAACAGCAAGCATTCGTGTTGGACACTCTCCAAAAACCTGATAGCTTGTACATTAGGCACATCCTCATCTGAGTAGGGGTGAACAAGTTACCCCTTTCGAGGCATAGACATCTCTCTGATATGGTGTGTTAGGTTGGCTACACAGATGTAACACCATCAAATCTCAATTGTGAAGATTTAGAAGTATTCTCCCAAACTTAAAATAAGCTTACTCTATAATAAATTAGAAGCAAGATTTTTTCTATAAAATTTATCTTTGTTGGGTTTTATAACTAGTAATAATCTGTAAAAGATTTAAAACTAAAAAGATATGTTCTGTTTGTAATAATAAAACATTATATTTTTTGTGTGAATTATTTCTCATTCTTCATAACTATGGACATTTGCATAAATGATAAAATAAATAAATCAAATAAAGTTTATATTTTTGCACCATGCTGCAAGATTTTGTTTGTGCAGTTTAGTTAAAGTTGAGACCTAACTTAGATGTGAAATGCTTAGGTTAATCAAATAAAACATTATACGTTCCTATTTCTGATAATCACCGTGACATGCTTAGGTTAATTTGATGAGATCTAACATGTTATCTAGTTTTGTTTATCCCACACCTTGCATACAAATGAATTATTGGGTAGGCTTGCTATTACTCTACCTGTTTTTTGGTTTAATGTTACTTATAATTCACGCTCATGTTCCATTATGATTTATTATTGTTGGCTTTATTATGATACATGATAAGATCATTTTGATAAATGGAACATGGAGCGACCACCCGAGACAACGGTACAACCACAAGGACTATATGGCTGTAGTCTTGGCCAATTAATAGGAAAGCTAGAGTAGGATAATCCTTTCCCGAAAGAGGCAAACAGGGAGTGCGTCTCTGCAGAGTATAGGGAGGTCCTCCGGTCGAACTGTCTCTGATAGCTTTCCGGATGTGGGATTCTTATGCTTCCTTCTTTCTAACACCGTAGTACATTTCTCATGCTAGTGGAAATTTGTAAAGACCTCGTAGCATACTTATGCAACCGCACCTCGGTAGTGTGATATTATGTATGGCCATCATATAGATTCCTCACATGATAGACATCTCGAATTTTTGTGTCATGATCCTACTAAATTCCTCACATGTAGATTCGTTAGTAGACCCAAATATAATATCATCAACATAAATTTGGCATACAAACAAATCATTTGCAAGTGTTTTAGTAAATAAAGTAGGATCGGCCTTTCCGACTTTGAAGCCATTAGTGATAAGGAAATCTCTTAGGCATTCATACCATGCTCTTGGGGCTTGCTTGAGCCCATAAAGCGCCTTAGAGAGTTTATATACGTGGTTAGGATACTCACTATCTTCAAAGCCGGGAGGTTGCTCAACATAGACCTTTTCCTTGATTGGTCCGTTGAGGAAGGCACTTTTCACGTCCATTTGGTAAAGCTTAAAGCCGTGGTAAGTAGCATAGGCAAGTAAAATGCGAATTGACTCAAGCCTAGCTACGGGTGCATAGGTTTCACCAAAACCCAAACCTTCGACTTGTGAATATCCCTTGGCCACAAGTCGGGCTTTGTTCCTTGTCACCACACCATGCTCATCTTGTTTGTTGTGGAAGACCCACTTGGTTTCTACAACATTTTGGTTAGGTCATGGAACTAAATGTCATACCTCGTTCCTCGTAAAGTTGTTGAGCTCCTCTTGCATCGCCACCACCCAATCTGAATCTTGAAGTGCTTCCTCTACCCTGTGTGGCTCAATAGAGGAAACAAAAGAGTAATGTTGACAAAAATGAGCAACACGAAATCGAGTAGTTACCCCCTTTTGAATATCCCCGAGTATGGTATTCACGGGGTGATCTCGTTGAATTGCTTGGTGGACTCTTGGGTGTGGCGGCCTTGGAACTTGTTCATCTTCCTCATCTTGATCATGGGCATCTCCCCCTCGATCATTGCTTTCCTCTTGAGGTGGCTCATCTTCTTGATTTTCACCTTCATCATCTTGAGCCTCATCCTCATCTTGAGTTGGTGGAGATGCTTGTGTGGAGGAAGATGGTTGATCTTGTGCTTGTGGAGGCTCTTCGGATTCCTTAGGACACACATCCCCAATGGACATGTTCCTTAGCGCGACGCACGGAGCCTCTTCATCATCTAACTCATCAAGATCAACTTGCTCTACTTGAGAGCCGTTAGTCTCATCAAACACAATGTCACAAGAAACTTCAACTAGTCCAGAGGACTTGTTAAAGACTCTATATGCTCTTGTGTTTGAATCATATCCTAGTAAAAAGCCTTTTACAGCCTTAGGAGCAAATTTGGATTTTCTACCTCTTTTAACAAGAATAAAACATTTGCTACCAAAGACTCTAAAATATGAAACATTGGGCTTTTTACCGGTTAGGAGTTCGTATGATGTCTTCTTGAGGATTCGGTGTAGATATAACCGGTTGATGGCGTAACAAGCGGTGTTGACCGCCTCCGCCCAAAACCGATTTGAAGTCTTGTATTCATCAAGCATGGTTCTTGCCATGTCCAATAGAGTTTGATTCTTCCTCTCCACTACACCATTTTGTTGTGGCGTGTAGGGAGAAGAGAACTCATGCTTGATGCCCTCCTCCTCAAGGAAGCCTTCGATTTGTGAGTTCTTGAACTCCGTCCCATAATCGCTTCTAATCTTTTTGATCCTTAAGGCGAACTCATTTTGAGCTCATCTTAAGAATCCCTTTAAGGTTTCTTGGGTATGAGATTTTTCCTGCAAAAAGAACACCCAAGTGAAGCGAGAATAATCATCCACAATAACTAGACAGTACTTACTCCTAGCCGATGCTTATGTAAGCAATCAGGCCGAATAGGTCCATGTGTAGGAGCTCGAGTGGCTTGTCAGTCGTCATGATGTTCTTGTGTGGATGATGAACACCAACTTGCTTCCCTGCCTGACATGCGCTACAAATCCTGTCTTTCTCAAAATGAACATTGGTTAGTCCCAAAATGTGCTCTCCCTTTAGAAGCTTGTGAAGATTCTTCATTCTAACATGTGCTAGTCGGCGATGCCAGAGCCAGCCCATGTTAGTTTTAGCGATTAAGCAAGTGTCGAGTTCAGCTCTATCAAATTCTACTAAGTATAGCTGACCCTCTAACACCCCCTTAAATGCTACTGAATCATCACTTCTTCTAAAGACAGTAACACCTACATCTGTAAAAAGACAGTTGTAACCTATTTTACATAGTTGCGAAACTGAAAGCAAGTTATAATCTAAAGAATCTACAAGAAAAACATTGGAAATAGAATGGCCAAGTGATATAGCAATTTTACCCAATCCTTTGACTAAACCTTGATTTCCATCCTCGAATGTGATGGCTCTTTGGGGATCTTGATTTTTCTCATAGGAGGAGAACATTTTCTTCTCCCCTGTCATGTGGTTTGTGCACCCGCTATCGATGATCCAACTTGAGCCCCCGGATGCATAAACCTACAAAACAAATTTAGTTCTTGATTTTAGGTACCCAAACTTTGGGTACCCAAACACAAGTCTTTGATCCCTTGTGTTTGCCCCCAACATACTTGGCAACTACTTTGCCGGATTTGTTAGTCAAAACATAGGATGCATCAAAAGTCTTAAATGAAATACTAGATTCATTTGATGCAGTAGGAGTTTTCTTCCTAGGCAATTTAGCATGGGTTGATTGCCTAGAGCTAGATGCCTCACTCTTATACATAAAAGCATGATTAGGGCCAGAGTGAGACTTCCTAGAGTGAATTCTCCTAATTTTGTGCTCGGGATAATCGACAGGGTATAAAATGTAACCCTCGTTATCCTGAGGCATGGGAGCCTTGCCCTTAACAAAGTTAGACAATCTTTTAGGAGGGGCATTAAGTTTGACATTGTCTCCCTTTTGGAAGCCAATGCCATCCTTGATGCCAGGGCGTCTCCCACTATAAAGCATACTACAAGCAAATTTAAAATTTTCATTATCTAGTTTATGCTCGGCAATTTTAGCATCTAATTTTGCTATATGATCATTTTATTGTTTAATTAAGGCCATGTGATCATGAATAGCATCAATGTTAACATCTCTACATCTAGTGCAAATTGTAACATGCTCGACGGTAGATGTAGAGGGTTTGTAAGATTTTAGTTCAACAATCTTAGCATGTAAAATGTCATTTTCGCTTCTAAGATTGGAAATGGAAGCATTGCAAATATCTAAGTCTTTAGCCTTAGCAATCAATTTTTCATTTTCAATCCTAAGGCTAGCAAGAGAAGCATTCAATTTTTCAATCTTAGCAAGTAAACTAGCATTATTATCTCTAAGATTGGAAATTGAATCATCACAAACATTTGAATCAACCTTAGCAATTAATCTAGCATTCTCATTTCTAAGGTTGACAATAACATCATGGCAAGTGCTTAGCTCACTAGATAATTTCTCACATTTTTCTACTTCTAGAGCATAAGCATTTTTAACCTTAACATGCTTCTTATTTTCCTTAATTAGGAAGTCCTCATGGGTGTCCAAGAGTTCATCCTTCTCATGAATAGCACTAATTAGCTCATTTAATTTTTCCTTTTGTTGCATGTTTAGGTTGGCAAAAAGGGTGAGCAAGTTATCCTCCTCACCACTAGAATTATCTTCATCACTAGAGGATGCATATTTAGTGGAGGATCTTGATTTTACCTTCTTCATTTTGCCATCTTTTGCCATGAGACACTTGTGGCCGACGTTGGGCAAGAGAAGGCCCTTGGTGACGGCGATGTTTGCGGTGTCCTCGTCGGAGGAAGAGTCGGTGGAGCTCTCGTCGGAGTCCCACTCCCGGCAAACATGGGCATCGCCGCCCTTCTTCTTGTAGTACTTCTTCTTTTCTATTCTCTTTCCCTTCTTGTCGTCGCCCCTGTCACTATCACTTGATAATGGATATTTAGCAATGAAGTGACCGGGCTTACCACACTTGTAGCACACTTTCTTAGAGCGGGACTTGTAGTCCTTCCCCCTCCTTTGCTTGAGGATTTGACAGAAGCTCTTGATGATGAGCGCCATCTCCTCATTGTCGAGCTTGGAGGCGTCGATTGGAAGTCTACTTGATGTAGACTCTTGCTTCTTTTCCTCTGTTGCTTTGAATGCGACCGGTTGTGCCTCGGGCGTGGAGGAGTCGCCTTGCTCGATGATTTTCTTTGAGCCTTTGATCATTAGCTCAAAGCTCACGAATTTACCTATAACTTCCTCGGGAGACATTAACTTATATCTAGGATCACCACGAATTAATTGTACTTGCGTAGGATTAAGAAATACTAGTGATCTTAGAATAACCTTGACCATTTCATGGTCATCCCATTTGGAGCTCCTGAGGTTGCGCACTTGGTTGACCAAGGTCTTTAGCCGGTTGTACATGGCTTGAGGGTCCTCGCCTTGGTTGAGCCTGAACCGATAGAGCTCCCCCTCGATCGTCTCCCGCTTGGTGATTTTGGTCACCTCATCTCCTTCGTGCGCGGTCTTAAGCACGTCCCAAACCTCCTTGGCGCTTTTCAACCCTTGCACCTTATTATACTCCTCTTGACTTAGAGAGGTGAGGAGTATAGTGGTGGCTTGTGAGTTGAAGTGCTCGATTTGGGCCACCTCGTCCTCATCATAATCTTCATCCCCTACGGATGGTACCTGTACACCAAACTCAACAACATCCCATATGCTTTTGTGGAGTGAGGTTAGGTGATATCTCATCATATCACTCCACCTAGAATAATCTTCACCGTCAAACGTCGCTGGTTTGCCTAATGGAACAGAAAGTAATGGAGTATGCTTAGGAATGCGGGATAGCGTAGGGTAATCTTACTATACTTCTTGCGCTCTTGGCGCTTAGAAGTGACGGATGCAGCGTCGGATCCGGATGTAGAGGGCAATGAAGAGTCGGTCTCGTAGTAGACCACTTTCTTCATTTTCTTCTTCTTCTCGCCACTCTTGTGCAATCGAATGCGTGAAGGGGATCCATCCTTCTTCTTATTGGCGGACTCCCTTGATGGAGCCTTCCCGTGGCTTGTAGCGGTCTTCTCACCGCCGATCACCATCTTCTTGGTGTGATCTCCCGACATCACTTCGAGCGGTTAAGCTCTAATGAAGCACCGGGCTCTAATACCAATTGAAAGTCGCATAGAGGGGGGTGAATAGGGTGAATTTGAAATTTATAAACTTAAGCACAACTACAAGTCGGGTTATCGTTAGAAATATGAACTAGTCCGAGAGAGAGGGTGAAAAACAAATCGCATGCAAACAAAGAGTGAGACACAATGATTTATTTTACCGAGGTTTGGTTCTTGCAAACCTACTCCCCATTGAGGTGGTCACAAAGACCGGGTCTCTTTCAACCCTTTCCCTCTCTCAAACAGTCACTTAGACCGAGTGAGCTTCTCTTCTCAATCAAACGGGACACAAAGTCCCCGCAAGGACCACCACACAATTGGTGTCTCTTGCCTCGGTTACAATTGAGTTGATCACAAGAAAGAATGAGATAAAGAAGCAATCTGATAGTCGCCTAGAGGGGGGGTGAATAGGGCGAAACTGAAATTCTCAAAAAATAATCACAACTACAAGCCGGGTTAGCGTTAGAAATATAATGGAGTCCACGAGAGAGGGCGGAAAACAAATCGCAAGCAAATAATGAAGTGAGACACGTGGATTTGTTTTACCGAGGTTCGGTTCTCTCAAACCTACTCCCCGTTGAGGAGGCCACAAAGGCCGGGTCTCTTTCAACCCTTCCCTCTCTCAATCAGTCCCTTGGACCGAGTGAGCTTCTCTTCTCAAATCACTTGGGAATCAAACTTCTCGCAAGGGCCACCACACAATTGGTGCCTCTTGCCTCAATTACAAGTGAGTGTTTGATCACAAGAAAGAATGCGAAAGAAAAGAAGCGATCCAAGCGCAAGAGCTCAAATGAACACTACAAATCACTCTCTCTAATCACTAATGCTTTGTGTGGAGTTGGGAGAGGATTTGATCTCTTTTGGTGTGCTTTGCAATGAATGCTAGCTCTTGTATAGTGGTTGGAAGCTGGAAAACTTGGATGCAATGAATGGTGGGGTGGTTGGGGTATTTATAGCCCCAACCACCAAAAGTGGCCGTTGGGAGTCTGTCTGCTCGATGGCGCACCGGACAGTCCGGTGCACACCGGACAGTCCGGTGCCCCCTGCCACGTCATCACTGCCGTTGGATTCTGACCGTTGGAGCTTCTGACTTGTGGGCCCGCCTAGTTGTCCGGTGCACACCGGACAGGTACTGTTTGCTGTCCGGTGTGCCAGCATGGGCGATTCTGACTCCTGCGCGCACTGCGCGCGCATTAAATGCCATTGCAGGTAGCCGTTGGCGCGAAGTAGCCGTTGCCCCGAGGTTGCACCGGACAGTCCGGTGCACACCGGACAGTCCGGTGAATTATAGCGGAGCGGCGAGGGAGAAAACCCGAGGCTGGCGAGTTCCGGAGGCCGACCTTCCTTGGAGCACCGGACATGTCCGGTGTACACCGGACAGTCCGGTGAATTATAGCCGAGTCGCCTCTGGAAATTCCCGAAGGTGGCGAGTTTGAGTCTGAGTCCCTCTGGTGCGCCGGACATGTCCGGTGGCACACCGGACAGTCCGGTGCGCCAGACCAGGGGTGCCTTCGGTTGCCCCTTTGCTCCTTTGTTGAATCAAAACTTGGTCTTTTTATTGGCTGAGTGTGAACCTTTTACACCTGTATAATCTATACACTTGGGCAAACTAGTTAGTCCAAAGATTTGTGTTGGGCAATTCAACCACCAAAATTAATTAGGGACTAGGTGTAAGCCTAATTCCCTTTCAATCTCCCCCTTTTTGGTGATTGATGCCAACACAAACCAAAGCAAATATAGAAGTGCATAATTGAACTAGTTTGCATAATCTGAGTGTAAAGGTTGCTTGGAATTGAGCCAGTATAAATACTTATAAGATATGCATGGATTGTTTCTTTCTTAGATAATATTTTGGACCACGATTGCACCACATGTTTTGTTTTTGCAAATTCTTTTTGTAAATCCATTTCAAGGATCTTTTGCAAATAGTCAAAGGTAAATGAATAAGAGTTTGCAAAGCATTTTCAAGATTTGAAATTTTCTCCCCCTGTTTCAAATGCTTTTCCTTTGACATAACAAAACTTCCCTTAAAGGAGATATCATTTTTGAAATACTACTTTCTCCCCCTTTTGAACACAATAGGATACCAATTGATAAATACTTCTTGGAAAACACTAAGTTTTTGAAATTGGTGGTGGTGCGGTCCTTTTGCTTTGGGCTCATTTCTCCCCCTTTTTGGCATGAATCGCCAAAAATGGAATCATTAGAGCCCTCGAAGTGCTATCTTCCCCTTTGGTCATAAATAAATGAGTTAAGATTATACCAAAGGCAAAGTCCTTTTCTTTGATGCTTATTTCTCCCCAAAGAATAGAGAGTTGCTTGGAGTGATGGCGAAGTATGAGTTACGGAGTGGAAGCCTTTGTCTTCGCCGAAGACTCCAATTCCCTTTCAATATACCTATGACTTGGTTTGAAATACTCTTGAAAACACATTAGTCATAGTATATACAAAAGAGATATGATCAAAGGTACATTTATGAGCTATGTGTGCAAGCTAGCAAAAGAAATTTCTAGAATCAAGAATATTGAGCTCATGCCTAAGTCTGGTAAAAGATTGTTCATCAAGCGGCTTGGTAAAGATATCGGCTAATTGATCTTTCGTATTAATGTAAGAAATCTCGATATCTCCCTTTTGTTGGTGATCCCTAAGAAAATGATACCGAATGGCTATGTGCTTAGTGCGGCTATGCTCGACGGGATTGTCGGCCATTTTAATTGCACTCTCATTATCACATAGCAAAGGGACTTTGGTTAATTTGTAACCGTAGTCCCGCAGGGTTTGCCTCATCCAAAGCAATTGCGCGCAACAATGTCCTGCGGCAATGTACTCGGCTTCGGCGGTGGAAAGAGCGACCGAATTTTGCTTCTTTGAAGCCCAAGACACCAAGGATCTTCCCAAGAACTGGCAAGTCCCTGATGTGCTCTTCCTATTAATCTTACACCCCGCCCAATCGGCATCTGAATAACCAATCAAATCAAAAGTGGATCCCCGAGGGTACCAAAGCCCAAACTTAGGAGTATAAGCCAAATATCTCAAGATTCGTTTTACGGCCGTAAGGTGTGATTCCTTAGGGTCGGCTTGGAATCTTGCACACATGCATACGGAAAGCATAATGTCCGGCCGAGATGCACATAAATAAAGCAATGAACCAATCATCGACCGGTATACCTTTTGATCCACGGACTTACCTCCCGTGTCGAGGTCGAGATGCCCATTTGTTCCCATGGGTGTCTTGATGGGCTTGGCATCCTTCATTCCAAACTTGCTTAGAATATCTTGAGTGTACTTCGTTTGGCTAATGAAGGTGCCCTCTTGGAGTTGCTTTACTTGGAATCCTAAGAAATACTTCAACTCCCCCATCATAGACATCTCGAATTTCTGTGTCATAATCCTACTAAACTCTTCACATGTAGACTCGTTAGTAGACCCAAATATAATATCATCAACATAAATTTGGCATACAAAAACAAGTTATTTTCACGAGTTTTAGTAAAGAGTGTAGGATCGGCTTTTCCGACTTTGAAGCCATTTGCAATAAGGAAATCTCTAAGGCATTCATACCATGCTCTTGGGGCTTGCTTGAGCCCATAAAGTGCCTTAGAGAGCCTATAGACATGGTTAGGGTACTTACTATCTTCAAAGCCGGGAGGTTGCTCAACATAGACCTCTTCCTTGATTGGTCCGTTGAGGAAGGCACTTTTCACGTCCATTTGATAAAGCTTAAAGCCATGGTAAGTAGCATAGGCTAATAATATGCGAATTGACTCAAGCCTAGCTACGGGTGCATAGGTTTCACCGAAATCCAAACCTTCGACTTGGGAATAACCCTTGGCCACAAGTCGAGCTTTGTTCCTTGTCACCACACCATGCTCATCTTGCTTGTTGCGGAAGACCCATTTGGTTCCTACAACATTTTGGTTAGGACGAGGAACTAAATGTCATACCTCATTTCTAGTGAAGTTGTTGAGCTCCTCTTGCATCGCCACCACCCAATCCGAATCTTGTAGTGCTTCCTCTACCCTGTGTGGCTCAATAGAGGAAACAAACGAATAATGTTCACAAAAATGTGCAACCCGAGATCGAGTAGTTACCCCCTTATTAATGTCGCCGAGGATGGTGTCGACGGGGTGATCTCGTTGGATTGCTTGGTGGACTCTTGGGTGTGGCTGTCTTTGCTCTTCATCCTCCTTGTCTTGATCATTTGCATCTCCCCCTTGATCATTGCCGTCATCTTGAGGTGGCTTATTTGCTTGATCTTCTACTTCATCAACTTGAGCTTCATCCTCATTTTGAGTCGGTGGAGATGCTAGCGTGGAGGAGGATGGTTGATCTTGTGCATGTGGAGGCTCTTCGGATTCCTTAGGACACACATCCCCAATGGACATGTTTCTTAGCGCTGTGCATGGAGCCTGTTCTTCACCTATCTCATCAAGATCAACTTGCTCTACTTGAGAGCCGTTAGTTTCATCAAACACAACGTCACATGAGACTTCAACTAGTCCAGTGGACTTGTTAAAGACCCTATATGCCCTTGTGTTTGAGTCATAACCAAGTAAAAAGCCTTCTACAGTTTTAGGAGCAAATTTGGATTTTCTACCTCTTTTAACAAGAATAAAGCATTTGCTACCAAAAACTCTAAAGTATGAAATGTTGGGCTTTTTACCGGTTAGGAGTTCATACGATGTCTTCTTGAGGATTCGGTGAAGATATAACCGGTTGATGGCGTAGCAGGCGGTGTTGACCGCTTCGGCCCAAAACCGGTCCGGTGTCTTGTACTCATCAAGCATGGTTCTTGCCATGTCCAATAGAGTTCGATTCTTCCTCTCCACTACACCATTTTGTTGTGGAGTGTAGGGAGAAGAGAACTCATGCTTGATCCCCTCTTCCTCAAGGAAGCCTTCAATTTGTGAGTTCTTGAACTCCGTCCCGTTGTCGCTTCTAATTTTCTTGATCCTTAGGCCGAACTCATTTTGAGCCCGTCTCAAGAATCCCTTTAAGGTCTCTTGGGTTTGAGATTTTTCCTGCAAAAAGAACACCCAAGTGAAGCGAGAATAATCATCCACTATTACAAGACAATACTTACTCCCGCCGATGCTTATGTAAGCAATCGGGCCGAATAGATCCATGTGGAGTAGTTCAAGCGGCCTGTCGGTCGTCATGATGTTCTTGTGTGGATGTTGAGTTCCAACTTGCTTCCCGGCTTGACATGCGCTACAAATCATGTCTTTCTCAAAATGAACATTGGTTAATCATAAAATGTGTTCCCCCTTTAGAAGCTTATGAAGATTCTTCATCCCAACATGGGCTAGTCGGCGGTGCCAGAGCCAACCCAAGTTAGTCTTAGCAATTAAGCATGTGTCGAGTTCAGCTCTATCAAAATCTACCAAGTATAGCTGACCCTCTAACACACCCTTAAATGCTATTGAATCATCACTTCTTCTAAAGACAGTGACACCTACATCAGTGAATAGACAGTTGTAGCCCATTTGACATAATTGAGAAACGGAAAGCAAATTGTAATCTAAAGAATCTACAAGAAAAACATTTGAAATAGAATGGTCAGGAGATATAGCAATTTTACCCAATCCTTTGACCAAACCTTGATTTCCATCCCCGAATGTGATAGCTCGTTGGGGATCTTGGTTTTTCTCATATGAGGAGAACATCCTTTTCTCCCCGGTCATGTGGTTTGTGCACCCGCTGTCGAGTATCCAACTTGAGCCCCCGGATGCATAAACCTACAAAACAAATTTAGTTCTTGACTTTAGGTACCCAAACTGTTTTGGGTCCTTTGGCATTAGAAACAAGAACTTTGGGTACCCAAACACAAGTCTTTGACCCCTTGTGTTTGCCCCCAACAAACTTGGCAACGACCTTGCCGGATTTGTTAGTCAAAACATAGGATGCATCAAAAGTTTTAAATGAAATAGCATGATCATTTGATGCATTAGGAGTTTTCTTTCTAGGCAACTTAGCACGGGTTGGTTGCCTAGAACTAGATGTCTCACCCTTATACATAAAAGCATGATTAGGGCCAGAGTGAGACTTCATAGAATGAATTTTCCTAATTTTGTCCTCGGGATAACCGGCAGGGTATAAAATGTAACCCTCGTTATCCTGAGGCATGGGAGCCTTGCCCTTAACAAAATTTGACAATCTTTTAGGAGGGGCACTAAGTTTGACATTGTCTCCCCTTTGGTAGCCAATGCCATCCTTAATGCCAGGGTGTCTCCCATTATAAAGCATGCTACGAGCAAACTTAAATTTCTCATTCTCTAGGTTGTGCTCGGCAATTTTAGCATCTAGTTTTGCTATATGATCATTTTATTGTTTAATTAAAGCCATATGATCATGAATAGCATCAATATCAACATTTCTACATCTAGTACAAATAGTGACATGCTCAATGGTAGATGTAGATGGTTTGCAAGAATTAAGTTCAACAATTTTAGCACGAAGTATATCATTCTTATCTCTAAGATCGGCAATTGTAACTTTGCAAACATCAAAATCTTTTGCCTTAGCAATCAAATTTTCATTCTCTAATCTAAGGCTAGCAAGAGAAATGTTTAATTCTTCAATCCTAGCAAGCAAATCATCATCATTATCTCTAGGATTGGGAATTGAAACATTACAAACATGAGAATCAACCTTAGCATTTAAACTAGCATTTTCATTTCTAAGGTTGTCAATCATCTCACGGCAAGTGCTTAGCTCACTAGACAATTTTTCACATTTTTCAACTTGTAGAGCGTAAGCATTTTTAACCTTAACATGTTTTTTATTTTCCTTGATTAGGAAGTCCTCTTGGGAGTCCAAGAGATCATCCTTCTCATGGATGGCACTAATTAGTTCATTTAATTTCTCTTTTTGTTCCATGTTAAGGTTGGCAAAAAGAGTACGCAAATTATCTTCCTCACCACTAGCATTATCATCACTAGAAGACTCATATTTAGTGGAGGAGTTGGATTTAACCTTCTTCTTTTTGCCGTCCTTTGCCATGAGGCACTTGTGGCCGACGTTGGGGAAGAGGAGTCCCTTGGTGACGGCGATGTTGGCGGCGTCCTCATCGTCGGAGGAGTCGCTTGAGCTTTCGTCGGAGTCCCACTCCCGACAAACATGGGCATCACCGCCCTTCTTCTTGTAGTACCTCTTCTTCTCTTTTCGCCTCCCCTTCTTGTCGTCACCTCGGTCACTGTCACTAGATATGGGACATTTAGCAATAAAATGACCGGGCTTACCACACTTGTAGCAAACCTTCTTGGAGCGGGACTTGTAATCCTTCCCCCTCCTTTGCTTGAGGATTTGGCGAAAGCTCTTGATGACGAGCGCCATTTCCTCATTGTCGAGCTTGGAGGCGTCTATTGGTTGTTGACTTGGTGTAGTCTCCTCCTTCTTTTCCTCCGTTGCCTTGAATGCAACGGGTTGAGCTTCGGATGTGGTGGCATCATCAAGCTCGTTGATCTTCCTCGAGCCTTCGATCATGCACTCAAAACTTACAAAATTCCCGATAACTTCCTCGGGGGTCATTTTAGTATATCTAGGATTACCACGGATTAATTGAACTTGAGTAGGGTTAAGGAAAATAAGAGATCTTAGAATAACCTTAACCATCTCGTGGTCATCCCACTTTACGCTCCCGAGGTTGCGCACTTGATTCACCAAGGTCTTGAGCCGGTTGTACATGTGTTGTGGCTCCTCCCCTTTGCGAAGCCGGAACCGACCGAGCTCCCCCTCGATCGTTTCCCGCTTGGTGATCTTGGTGAGCTCGTCTCCCTCGTGCGCGGTTTTGAGCACATCCCAAATCTCCTTGGCGCTCTTCAACCCTTGTACTTTGTTATACTCCTCTCTACTTAGAGAGGCGAGGAGTATTGTTGTTGCTTGAGAGTTGAAGTGCTCGATTTGGGCCACCTCATCCTCATCATAGTCCTTATCCCCTACTGACGGTACCTGTGCACCAAACTCAACAACATCCCATATACTTTTGTGGAGCGAGGTTAGATGAAATCGCATTAAATCGCTCCACCTAGCGTAATCTTCACCATCAAAAGTTGGTGGTTTGCCTAATGGGACGGAAAGTAAAGGTGTATGTTTGGAAATGCGAGGGTAGTGTAGGGGGATCTTACTATACTTTTTGCGCTCTTGGCGCTTAGAAGTGACGGAGGGCGCATCGGAGTCGGAGGTCGATGTTGATGAAGTGTCGGTCTCGTAGTAGACCACTTTCCTCATCCTCTTGTGCTTGTCGCCTTTCCGATGCGGCTTGTGGGAAGAAGATTTTTCCTTCTTCTCTTTGTGGTGAGAAGAGGAAGACTTTTTCTCCTTCCGTTTGGAGGAGTCCTTCTTCTTCTCCTTCCTCTTGGTGCGGGACTCTTCCGATGAAGTGCTCCTGTGGCTTGTAGTGGGCTTTTCGCCGGTCTCCATCTCCTTCTTGGCGTGATCTCCCGACATCACTTCGAGCGGTTAGGCTCTAATGAAGCACCGGGCTCTGATACCAATTGATAGTCGCCTAGAGGGGGGGTGAATAGGGCGAAACTGAAATTCTCAAAAAATAATCACAACTACAAGCCGGGTTAGCGTTAGAAATATAATGGAGTCCACGAGAGAGGGCGGAAAACAAATCGCAAGCAAATAATGAAGTGAGACACGCGGATTTGTTTTACCGAGGTTCGGTTCTCTCAAACCTACTCCCCGTTGAGGAGGCCACAAAGGCCGGGTCTCTTTCAACCCTTCCCTCTCTCAATCAGTCCCTTGGACCGAGTGAGCTTCTCTTCTCAAATCACTTGGGAATCAAACTTCCCGCAAGGGCCACCACACAATTGGTGCCTCTTGCCTCAATTACAAGTGAGTGTTTGATCACAAGAAAGAATGCGAAAGAAAAGAAGCGATCCAAGCGCAAGAGCTCAAATGAACACTACAAATCACTCTCTCTAATCACTAATGCTTTGTGTGGAGTTGGGAGAGGATTTGATCTCTTTTGGTGTGCTTTGCAATGAATGCTAGCTCTTGTATAGTGGTTGGAAGCTGGAAAACTTGGATGCAATGAATGGTGGGGTGGTTGGGGTATTTATAGCCCCAACCACCAAAAGTGGCCGTTGGGAGTCTGTCTGCTCGATGGCGCACCGGACAGTCCGGTGCACACCGGACAGTCCAGTGCCCCCTGCCACGTCATCACTGCCGTTGGATTCTGACCGTTGGAGCTTCTGACTTGTGGGCCCGCCTAGGTGTCCGGTGCACACCGGACAGGTACTGTTTGCTGTCCGGTGTGCCAGCATGGGCGATTCTGACTCCTGCGCGCACTGCGCGCGCATTAAATGCCGTTGCAGGTAGTCGTTGGCGCGAAGTAGCCGTTGCCCCGAGGTTGCACCGGACAGTCCGGTGCACACCGGACAGTCCGGTGAATTATAGCGGAGCGGCGAGGGAGAAAACCCGAGGCTGGCGAGTTCCGGAGGCCGACCTTCCTTGGAGCACCGGACATGTCCGGTGTACACCGGACAGTCCGGTGAATTATAGCCGAGTCGCCTCTGGAAATTCCCGAAGGTGGCGAGTTTGAGTCTGAGTCCCTCTGGTGCGCCGGACATGTCCGGTGGCACACCGGACAGTCCGGTGCGCCAGACCAGGGGTGCCTTCGGTTGCCCCTTTGCTCCTTTGTTGAATCAAAACTTGGTCTTTTTATTGGCTGAGTGTGAACCTTTTACACCTGTATAATCTATACACTTGGGCAAACTAGTTAGTCCAAAGATTTGTGTTGGGCAATTCAACCACCAAAATTAATTAGGGACTAGGTGTAAGCCTAATTCCCTTTCACAATCCAAGCGCAAGAGCTCAAATGAACACAAGTCACTCTCTCACTAGTCACTATTTGATTTGGAAATGATCTTTGGACTTGGGAGAGGATTTGATCTCTTTGGTGTGTCTTGTATTGAATGCTATAGCTCTTGTAAGGTGTGGGAAGTCAGAAAACTTGGATGCCATGAATGGTGGGTGGTTGGGGGTATTTATAGCCCCAACCACCAAACTAGCCGTTTGGTGAAGGCTGCTGTCGCATGGCGCACCGGACAGTCCGGTGCGCCACCGAACACTGTCTGGTGCGCCTGCCTCGTCACCTGGCCGTTGGATTCCGACTGTTGGAGCTTCTGTCTTCTGGGCCACCGGACAGTCCGGTGGTGCACCGGACAGACACTGTTCACTGTCCGGTGCGCCATCTGGCTCTGCTCTGACTCTGGCGCGCACTGTAGCGCTTTTAATGCCTTCTGAAGACGACCGTTGGCGCGAAGTAGCCGTTGCCCCGCTGGCACACCGGACAGTCCGGTGCGCCACCGGACACTGTCCGGTGCTACACTGGATAGTCCGGTGAATTATAGCGGAGTGGCTCCCAGAATTCCCGAAGGTGAGCAGTTCGGAGTTGGAGTCCCTGGTGCACCGGACACTGTCCAGTGGCACACCGGACAGTCCGATGCGCCAGACCAGGGCACACTTCGGCTGACTTTTGCTCCCTATATTTGAATCCTTTTTCTGTCTTTTTATTGGTTTGTTGTGAACCTTTGGCACCTGTAGAACTCATAATCTAGAGCAAACTAGTTAGTTCAATTATTTGTGTTGGGCAATCCAACCACCAAAATCAATTAGGAAAAAGGTGTAAGCCTAATTCCCTTTCACTCACCTTTTCACTTCTAAAGACCCTAACATGATTTCACACCTTGGAATCCTGCACTAAAGTCATTCTTAAGTTGTAGGAGACCTAATATTTGTTGGATTAATGTGGGCTTGGCCCAAATTAATATTCAATAATAGTCAATGCTAATGGCCCACTTTAATGCTATGGTGTACTAATTATTTAGTACCATATTGGAAGTTCAAAGGACAAATCAATCAACTTAAATAGGTGGACCATTGGTGCATCTATTGAGAAGTTGAGAAAAGGATGAAGGACTGCCACACGCGCGCGCGCGCCGCCGCCGGCCGGGCCGGGCCGTGGCCGTGGCCGTGGCCGTGGCTCGTGGCTCGTGGCTCGTGGCTCGTGGCTCGTGGCTCGTGGCTCGTGGTAGATCGGACCTTGGTCCGAATATTCCTTTCAAACGGTTACGCATTTTGCCTGGAGTGATGACTGTCATAATAACCGTCCGTTTCCTGTCTTATGGCTAGTAACGGACGTCAGTTACTGGCGTCAGTTTCCAGCTCTAATGCGCGACCGTTTCTGTCCGTTGTCCTTCTCCCT